>NC_041380.1:7048744-7104820 GCF_002162155.2 Triticum dicoccoides
CTTAGGGTTCAGGATGGGGGCGGTGGTTGCCGATGGTGGCGGGGCATTGGCGGGGCGGTGGCGTGGGGATCGCCAAAGAAAAAGCTCGGCACCGAGGGCCTAGAGGGATGGCCGGGGCGACGGCGGACCGGCGGTGGGGAGTGTTTTCGGGGCGGGCGAGGCAGCGCACCACCGGCCACGGGCGGCAGGGGGCTGCTATTTGGCCGATGGTGGCTGGCGGCTCAGGGGGGTGGAGGTTGAAGATGAACCGCAGGCCCTTGATTTCGTATCCAATGGCTGCAAAATCGACTGACCAGAGATGAAAAAGTCAGTCAACCGACGTGTAGCCTCACCTTGCTAGTGCGTTCAGTTTCGATAGCAAAATTCAGTTTCGATGACAAAATTCAGTTTTGACAGTTAAGTTCGGTTTTGACAGTTAAGTTCAGTTTCGACAGTTAAATTCAGTTTCAACAATTAAGTTCAAAGATGAGCGGCTGATGTATTTTACATCTAGCACTTTGTGGTTATGTATTTTACGTCATGTATTGGAGATTCTATTAGAATTCCAATCAGGTTAACGTTGTTCGTTGTCTCTCTTGTCCTGCTTCAGCCTCGGCGTCGTACAACTCATCGGAGCTGCTCCAACGATGAAACCCTCCATCACAGCGGAGCAGTACCTCGGGCGCCATCTCCAGACGCCTAAGATCTTCTTCCCCTCCTCCGACAGCCAAGTCATCCGGAGCATCCTCACCGGCCAACCCAATCACGCTGAGATCGACATGGCTTCGCCAAAGAGGTTGTACACTTGTTGCATCTCTTTTTTACTCTACATGTTATATATATTGTCCACTGAGCACTCCTAGTAACGGGAAATACGATTATTTTATCCTACTATATGACAAGCAGTGAGGTACCAGGCAACTTAGCTATCCGTGATGGACTCTCTTGAACGCAATCATTATTTATCTCTGCGTGTTTGAGATGTGCATTTGTCGATGGGCTTGGGAGTTGAGCTAGTATGGCAGTGGCATGGGTCCAAAGTAATAGAAGTAGCACAAAAACATTTTTTAGCATAGGATTTTCCTTGATCAAGCCTGCCTACTAGAATTGTCAGTGCTTGAAAGGAAAAGTGAATGAAAAACATCGGAATTGGAAAGTTTCCTATGGTACTACTTTTCATGAATTTGGTGCAAAGGAATGGAGCAAAGGAAAACTTTAGGATTTGTTCCTTTAGTGTCTCCTTGAAAGAAAAACCGTAGGAATTCTAATTTCCACTTCTCCTCCTTTTCATATTCCTATTCATCAAGCACAAGACTAAGAGATAGTAGCATAATAGCATTATAACCGTACATTTTCTTGTGGTTTGACTTAATCTCACCATGCTTTTTTACATCCTGTGATCTTCCAATTGTTGTGAATCAAACACCCAGATTGGCAGAAATACTGTGTTTTTAAATTCTCTGTTTTGCACGTGCATTCCTATCCTATTCCTATCTATTTCCTATCCCTGCATTCTTAGAATCCTCAAATTCAAACAAGCCCTTAGTCAATTACTTCTGTTACAGATATGTGTCAAGAAAACCTTGTGTGGTTTGTCCTACTCCTGCGGCGATGTGTTCCACCCCAGCTGAGCTGCTCCAACGAAGAAAGGGTTCACCACAGCAGGGATCCACTCTCCAGACTGTCTTTCGCTGCCTCAGATCTTCTTCCCGCCACCGGCAGCCACGGCAACTGCATTACCATCATCAACTTAGTAGATGACCTTGAGGATTACACGGGTCCGCAAGAGAGGTCGCACTCTTCCGTGTCTGCTTATGTTATGCGTCGCTTAATATGATGACATGATACATTATCGTCATGTTCACCTATTAGACTCCGAGTCAGGTCCAAACTAATGCTGAAACTTGAGTTTTTAAATGGTTGTGGGGTACATATTGGGGCAGCAATCAGTACTATATGTCTACTATCTGGTTAATCTCCGGTATCTACTATGAGTTTCATGTTGGATGCAAACAAACATTAAAGGAGCCATTATCTATATTTTTTTAACTAAAGCTATTATCTGCCTGCTATCATTGGTTTTGGGTCTATCCATAGTTTTCTACCATCACTCTGGATTTGTGCATGCACTCCTTACATAATCTCACTATGTTTTATTCCTATGCATGCCAGTTATTGTACACAATGGAACTGATCATGTAGAGCAAAAGAGACGAGCCTTGTGTGGCAATAAAATTTCATGCAGACGTCGTTCCATGGTGGGAGCAAAGGCAGCCCCCCCTCCACCCATTTCGGATCGTAATCAAGAGGAAGATAACTTTTCTGAGGGGGATTCAGAAGGAGAAGACCACTCCTATTTACCCCATGAGGTCTTCGCTCTAACTTGGCATGCTGATGTTGGTAATATCATGCATATGGTGCCTTGCATTGCTTACTGTATACATTAAAGATGTCATCTGCTTAGTTTAGACATGCTTTGTGTCAATGCCATCTGTTTAGTTTCTTTATCGTATATGTGAATCATACAATGCCATCTTGTGTAGCCAGGCATCATATATGTGAATTTTGCAATGCCACCCTGGTTAGCCAGACATCTTATATGTGAATTATATGATACCATCATTTTTTTATTACATGTTAAATTTGTCAACAATTTTAATACATTCAATTACTCTTCGTGTGCATCAGCCATTCGGCACAGTCATGGAAAATTCTGGAGTGGAAACAAGGTCTTCAGAGCAGACAATGCTATCTGACGAAGCGCATGTCTTGCTGGTTACCGATAGCTCCTCAGAGGAGGATTCAGAGACAGATGACCAGTCATATCCCCCCCCCCCCCGAGGTGCATGCCCTAACTTGGCAGGGTTATGTTGCTCATATCGTGCGTATGATATCTTGCATTGCTATGTCATTTGCTTAGTTTAGACATGCTTTGTGTGAATGCCACCTGTTTAGTGTCTAATTACCATATATGTGAATTATGCAATGCCATCTTGTTGCAAGACATTATATATGTGAATTATGCAATGTTATCTTGTTGCAAGGCATTATGTATGTGAATTATGCAATGCCATGCTGTTTAGGCAAGCGTCATATATGTGAATTATATCATGCCGTCCTTTTTTTTGTATTTCTCATTGCTTTTGTCGACAATGTTTGTATATTCAACTGCTCTTCCTGTGCATCAGCCATTTGAATTGGTGATGGAGAAATCTGGAGTGAAAACAAGGTCTTCAGAGCAGACAATGCTACCTGCTGAAGCAGATATCTTGCTGGTTACAGATAGCTCTTCAGAGGAGGATTCAGAGGCAGATGACCAGTCCTATTATCCCCCTGAGGTGCATGCTCAAACTTGGCAGGGTTATATTACTCATATAATGCATATGTTGTATTGCAATGCTTAGTTTTTACATCATATACACAATATTGAATGCCATCTCCTTAGTTGACACATCATATATGCGATTGCCCTCTACTCACTTCCTTAGTATATAAATCATATATTTGAATTATGTCATGCCATGATGTTTACATAGATAGCATGTATCTGAATTATGGCATGCCAACCCATTTTCTAAAGACATAATATAGTTATATCATCTCATCCTGTTTACATAGTCATCATATTTTAAATTATGTCATTCTATCCGTGAATTATATCATGCCATCATGTTTCCATCGACGACATGTTTGTGATTTATGGCATGCCAACCACTTTAATAGACACATCGTATAGTTATATCATGTCATCCTGTTTACATAGTCATCATATTTTGAAGTATGTCATTCTATCATGTTTAGTTAGCCATCATACATGTGAAATTGTGTCATGCTATCCTGTTTAATTAGCCATCATATATGTGAAATTATGTCCTGCTATTCTGTTTGCTTAGACAACATAAATGTGAATTATTTCATGCCCTGTTTTCTTCCCTACTATCCATTGCACCTGTCTATCTTACAATGTCTGTACATTCAATTACTTTTCTTGTTTATCAGCCATTTCAATTGGAGGGAGTGATGGAGTATCTGTGGGAGTAAAAACACGATCTTCAGAAAAGATCGTGCTACCTGTCGATGCAGATAGAACCACGGTTGTACTTTCCCAAGAACCAGCCCCACCACACATAACCCACACTCATGCAGATTGTACCCCTACCTAGTTGGACAGAGAACTAGCTACACCCCTTCTAACCCCAACCCCAGCAGATAGACACCCAGTTCCCATTGACACAGCACCATCTCCACCACAGAGCACCCAAACACGAGCAATTAGTAAGGCAACTGCAGTGCCCAAATCACGAGGACCACCACTCCGAACCCGAAGTCAACGCTTAAAGCAGAAGAAGAATTGTTCTCAGGTCAGTTTCCGTAGCTATGGTTCATACTACTTTGCTCTTGCATCACTGTATTTACTGATACCAACTAATTTCAAATTTGAAGGATGCAATTGAAACTCCAATGGTGCAACAGGTATGTTTTAAACCTGTTTCTTCAACATGTTTGGTTGTTTGGTGTTGTAACTTGCTCTATGTTGATTTCAGTTTCAATTGAATAAACAGTTATGTTCTCATGCCATGCACATTACAAGTGTTGTTATTGCTGTATAGTTTCCCACACTTATATTCCGTCTATGCTGCTTTGTCTTAAATAGATATGATTTGAACTGTATCTATCTTGATTTGGCAACATAAACTAGAATGATATATAGATCATATAGTGACCATACTACATAGATATATATTTGTTTCATGCTGTTATCCTGTCCACCTTACTACTGAACTGGTTTACCAAAATGAGTTTCATATACTACATTGTAAACCTGAGATGTGTTTGTTTGTTTCTCTTTTAGAACGCGGATAAAATATTGGAGAAGAGTACCCTGTTATGCAATGGTAAAGGAAGTAATGCAGATAAGGTTCAAGATAGTGAGACATCCCTGTTGGTCTCCAAGAAAGCTGATAAAAACTATATTGAAGACACTGAGACAACCCCAAAGTCCTGTCTTGATGTAGTGTTCGAGTTACTGGCTACCACTGCTGGCACCAGCTCTTCGAACTCGTTGCCTGAATCAGTTCGGCTTCTTGAGTCTCAACTTCGAGTTGAAAGACATCGATCAGATGTTATGCGACAGGAAGCCGAAGGACTGAGGAAGTCCCTATAGAATTCAGATGCATACTTTCTGGTGCAACAACAAGCGCTGGAGGACTTAAGCACCAAACAAGAGAAAGTTGATAAGCTTGCTAAGCATCTTGCCAGCATTATGGGTACCCAGAATATTGTTTCTTGAGCTCTTCTGAAGTGGTTTCAGTTCTGGACTTGTTTTGCTGCGGCGTTTATATGCTGCTGTGTTCCCTATATTTGCACTGGTGGCGAACTTTGATGCCTAGTGGATGTAATATGTGTAATAGCCGTGATAGCCTAGTGTAAGTTGCTTGCTTATTTATTTCCTTGTTGTCTTGTTTATTTGTTTCCTTGTAGTCAGTGTAGTTCTTTTTCTGTGGTTTGCTAGTGGCTGCAATAACCTATTTTATAAAACTAGGCCACAATAACCATGGGCTAATATTTACTGTAGTGACACTAGGCCTCCTACGGGCCGTAGAAACAGTGGGCCTTCTACGGGTCCTATAAACAGTGGGCCTTCTACGGGCCGTAGAAACAATGGGCCTTCTACGAGCCGTAGAAACAATGGGCCTTCTACGAGCCGTATGATCAATGGGCCTTACACGGGCCGTATGATCAATTGGCCAAACATGGGCCAAACAGACCGCATTCTGGCCGTAAACGGGCTAGAGTTGGAATCGTCCATTCATGGGCCGACCATAACGGGCCATTGTTAATAGGTCGTATTTGATGACGCTATGAAAACGGCCCAACGTATTAACGGACCACAAACGGGCCGACTGTAACCATGGGCTGAATTTGGCCCACAAGCAGAAAATAACAGTAACGGGCCGTAAGTAAACGAATGCTGGAAAATAGCCCAAGAATAAATGGGCTCTGAGAAGGCCAAAAGATAACATGGGCTGGAAATGGCCCAACGGAATAACGGGCCGTTAATGGGTATAAAGTGATACACTGTTCTTTACGGGCCAGTTTCACCACGGGCCGTTAATGGGTGTAAAGTGATACATTGTTCATTACGGGCCAGTTTCTCCATGGGCTGTTAATAGGCCAAGAGTTACATAGTGCCTCATATGGGCCGAAAGACGTCATGGGCCATACATGGGCCAGAAGTGAAAACGGGCTGGAATCATATTGGATGGCCCAGATGACGCTACTGGGCCTAATTCGAATAGGGCGTAACGGCCTTTGGTTAGCGGGCTGTAAATGGGCTATATGCAAACATGTCGTTAACAGGCTTTCCATGGGCCGGTCCGCCACCTTTTAACCAAGTCAAACGGGCCGGCCTTTTCACATGAATGGGCCTCTGTTGGGCTGTGCCATGTGTCGACGTATCATAGGCGCCTTCTGTCCAATGAGTGGATGACATCTGTCCCAGCGATGAGCCGACACGTGTTTCCTCCAGCCAATGATGATTTTACACGTGGAAAATCCCCATTGGTCAGGGCTGTTAACGGGTTATCGGATCCAAAACCCGACCCGATAGCTTAACGGCGTTCCGTTATGGTGGATGCCACGTGTTGGTCACCCTTGACGAAAGCACTTCTGTACGCGCGATTTATCATCATGGAAGTGGACACTTCTGTGATGATAATTTTGTAATGTCATGGAACACTTCTACGTCAGCATAGGTATGACTATCTTGATTCTGTCATAAATTTGTCATGGATGTACATGCATGACAGAAAACGTGACCTACTGTGACAAACACGTATCATCACGGAAGTGTATTTTTTGTAGTGCAAGCTGTTCGGCATCTACTTCCAGTCGAGTTTTCTTCATGCGGCGGTAAGATATATGAAATGTAACAACTATTTTATTTTTAGTGTTGGCATTACTGCATTGTGTCATTTTGCTTTTTTTACACAGATCATCCCATGCAATGTGAGGTTGAAATTCAACAAGCTGACAGGAGACACTGTTACATTTGAGGCTCCTCGGGGGGCGTACACTATGGAGGTCGAGAAAGGACGCAATATGTTGCAGATTGGAGGAGATGGATGGGCCCGTTTCCTCGCCCGCATGCGTCTTACTGGTGGTGAGTTGATTAGCTTCTCCTTCCGAGCAGAAAGACCCAAGCTGGCTGTCATTTATATCAACCTGGTGGAAGATGATGAAGATGACGAAGATGATGAAGATGACGAAGATGATGAAGATAACGAGGACCCACTCGATGAAGATGATGAGAACCCACTTCATGAAGCCATCGTAGCTGAAAGAATGAGGCTGAGCGACGAGGAGGTGTGCAACCTAAGGGACATAATTCCACCACGTGATGAATTTGTTGGGGTGCCATTCGTGACCTGCCTGACAAGTACCATGGTCGATCGGCATGAAATGGTATGTTATACTGACAAGTACCATGCGTAGTACTCTGTCTTTTGATAGTGTAGAAATCTATACTTAATAGAAATATATTTGCAAGAGTATGTGCGAGGCTATTTATTAATTGATGTGTTTTTCTTATTCAGAAATTGCCAAAGAACCTATCTGTGAGTTGTGGTATCGAGCCTGATGAAGAAGGCTCGGCTGGACTACGCCTTACCGCAAGGGGCTCAGTCACCACTTGTACCTACCGCATGGACACAGACGGTCGCACACACTTAAACTCGGTTGGGTGGAAGAGATTCCTCGTTGGCAAGAATCTTTGTGTTGGACAGGCCATCCTAATTACTATCAGGAACACCCACCGCCCAGGCTTGAGGATGATGATTGTCGTCGATATCATCTAGAACTACATTTGTGTATGTGGCTATATCATCTAGAACTACATATGATGATCGTCGTCGATATCATGTAGAACTACATATGATGATCGTCGTCGATATCATCTAGAACTACATATGATGGTCGCCGTGGATATCACCTTGTACTGCTTGAGGATGCATGTTGACTATATATGAAATTGTTATCTAGTACTCCCTCCGTTCCAAATTACTCGTCATGGTTTTAGTTCAAATTTGAACTAAAACCATGACGAGTAATTCGGAACTGAGGTAGTACTACCTAATACCTCTAATGCTTTATAAAATTGATATCTAGTAGTACCTAGTATATGGAAATTTCAGTTTATTGAAACTGAAACTATTTATTGAAATTGAAACTGGGTAGGAAGGGGGGGGGGGGGGGTGATGAAACACATAACAGTAGTGCGGGGTTAGGAAAGCGCTACAGCTAACTAATAGTAGTGTGTTCTGGAAAAGCGCTGCTGATATAGTCAATAGTAGTAGCGCGGGTACGGACCGCGCTACTACTAACAGTTAGCTGTAGCGCCTTATTAGTAGCGCGGCTGCCCGCGTAGCTGATAGCCTCAAAACCCGCGCTACTACTAGGGTTTTCCCTAGTAGTGATCACACAATCTCAGATTCATCTATTCAACCAACACAAAGAACTTCAAAGAGTGCCCCAAAGTTTCTACCGGGGAGTCAAGACGAAACGTGTGCCAACCCCTATGCAAAAGTTCACAAGGTCACTGAACCCGCAAGTTGATCACCAAAACATACATCAAGTAGATCACATGAATATCCCATTGTCATCACAGATAAGCACATGCAAGACATACATCAAGTGTTCTCAAATCCTTAAAGACTCGATCCAATAAGATAACTTCAAAGGGAAAACTCAATCCATTACAAGAGAGTAGAGGGGGAGAAACATCATAAGATCCAACTATAATAGCAAAGCTCGCGATACATAAAGATCGTGCCAAATCAAGAACACGAGAGAGAGAGAGAGAGATCAAACACATAGCTACTGGTACATACCCTCAGCCCCGAGGGTGAACTACTCCCTCCTCGTCATGGAGAGCACTGGGATGATGAAGATGGCCACCGGTGAGGGATCCCCCCTTCGGCAGGGTGCCGGAACAGGGTCCCGATTGGTTTTTGGTGGCTACAGAGGCTTGGGCGGTAGAACTCCTGATCTAGGTTATTTTCTGGAGGTTTGGGTATATATAAGAGGTGTTGGCGTGGGGAACAAGTCAGGGGGTTCACGAGGCGGCCACGGGATAGGGGGCGCGCCCAGGGGGTAGGGCGCGCCCCCACCCTGGTGGTGGCCTCGGGACTCTTCTGGTTCATCTCCGATGCTCCGTGGGCTTCTTCTGGTCCAAAAATGATCTCCGCCAATTTGCAGGTCAATTGGACTCCGTTTGATATTCGTTTTCTGCGATACTTAAAAACAAGGAAAAAACAGAAACTGGCACTGGCACTGGGCTGTAGGTTAATAGGTTAGTCCCAAAAATCTTATAAAATAGCATATAAAACATCTAAGATGGATAATATAATATCATGAATACTTCATAAATTATAGATACGTTGAAGACGTATCAGCGCCCTAGGCGCAGCCTAGGCGGTAAAATAGTTTTTACTCGTAGTGTATTTGTGATTATTATATGGGTGTTGATATTAGTTTAGGGCATATAAATAAGTTAATTACCATATATTGCCACTGGAATATAACCTGTTTGGCATATCAATGCAGTATGTGACATGATTTCTTGCTTGGGTAGGCAATTCCTTCCTTGCCCTGCCTAAACCTCCATTTATGCCCTAGGCAAGGCGTTTGGCCATTGCCTAGCGCCTAAACATTGCAAGGTGTGCGTAGAGCAGATACACCTTGAGGAAGAAGGAGACACGGTGGGCTAGGAGGAGAAGATCCGTACGAAGAAAAGAAAACGCTTCATTATATTATATATGTTCGTTGGCCTTCTTAGGCTAGTGGTTCTCTTGTCTTACGACTTGCGGGTCGCTGGACATACCCATTTTGGTTGCCTCGCGACCCAAGTTCAAAGACTAACACTGATGTGATGAAAACAGAGAATCCAAAACATTACTAGCTGTCCAACTTTAGCCACGCGCAAATGCCTAATCAGAACAGAAATGGAGCCGAGAGACCATCGTCACTCCACATGCACTCGCCTCTAACATGAAGCCACCATCGTCGTCGTCGCCGCCGCTTAATTTACATGTCGTGTGCAAGAAGATGCAACATTGCCGGGTTCCCCGATCTTTCTGGACGAGACGGGCAGATTATTTGTTGTTGTTGTCAAGGGGAGTGAGAATGGTTGATGTCTTTTTTTTGTGAGCGCATGATGTTTTTTCTTTCTGAGAATAATCTTTGAGGGAGATGATAGAATTTTTTGTTGAGGAAAATTATAGTTTTCTTTTAGGGGTGGCAAAGAAAAATGATAGATTAGGTTAGAAGAGAGGCCCACAGTCTGGAGTGAGTGGTTAGGTTAGACCCAACACAATCGCCCAACGTGCCAAGCCCAGCCCACACTTCACACGACTTATGACACACACCCATCTACGTGCTAGATGCGTGAATCAGGAGGGTCAGGAAGCACAATTCAGCTGTGTCGCCTGGCAGTGACGTACGTCTGTGCTTTGCTAGCTGAATAACACTGTCCTCTATGTGCATGTCACCTCAAGTAATCATCAAAAATTTACTTCTGCACATGCTATGCAGGTGGAGGAGAAGCAGTTTGTGCGGTAGTTCCGTTTCTCTCTGATGTCCGAGAAGAAAGCTCTTACAGAGTTCGTCCACTCGGTGGACTGGAGCGATATCTAAATAAGTTACAGTATCCAATCATCGATCTGTATAATCTCAGTGCCTAATCTGTTTCGCACTGTCATATTTCATATGTGCATTGAAGGAAATGTGCCTTTCATAGGCACGTTGGAGCGGACCGAGTCCCAGATCTCATTTATATGGCCATAGACAATGATCAGTAAAAGGGCACTGGAATTTATCTTCTAATGCCACTGTTGTTTTAGCTCTCTGTCTTTATTTTTTTTTCTTTCGTTGTATGGTTAAAAAGTTAGGCTTCATCTGATTTTAGGTGATTAAGCTGATAAAGAGAATTCCATACATCCTTTTATCCCGTTTTCACGTCCCACAATAACAGAACATATTATGCTCACCGAACTGGATCGCATACTCATACATATCTTCCATCGTCGAATAACAGGAGATTGTCAAGTTGTGTTTTATCATATCAGTATATTATCATTTGTCCTTGAAAAGTGATGACCATGTGCCAGATAACTATACTTATCTTTGAGATCCAATCCTCTACCCGGTGTTAATTAGAGGTATCATTAGCAACGGACAAGAAAATGACCACTTGCCTCCGGGTCATCTCTCTTCAGCAGGAAGCATGTGATGCATTCAAGTTTCAATGGATTCACGAAAACCAATATTGTGGTCCTCTCTGCGCAGTAGGTTTTCGAGATGAATTGTATTTTGTTGTTGCACAGTAGGTATGCCCTGACACGCCTACTCAGAGGTAATTGTTTAATTTGCATTCCTGCAACTTCTTGTATTTGGAAACAAAATCCATACTATTTGCTGAGTACACAGCTAATTGAGTGTCACTTCTGGAAAACTGCATTTGGTACTGACGTAAATGCCTAATACAATGATTTACATGAAATATTATGAACAAGAAATCTTCATTCTGACTTGCAAATGGGGCTGTCTAGCTGTGCCCTATTAAGAAATGAAGATACACCCAGCTGTTAACGCGGTATGTCAGCTTGTTCTAGGTCTCTGTCTTTATTTTGTTGCTTCCGTTGTATGGTTACAAAGTTAGACTTCATCTGATTTTAGTTAGTTATATGCCGATCTCGTTAAGCTGATAAAATGAACTCCATACAGCCCTTTATTCCAGTTTTCACTCTCACTATAATGGAACATATTAAGCTTGGCTTGTTAATTAAATGTGTTTTCACTATGGTTGCAAAGATCATGGGGCTTTCTGGGCGATACTTACCTTTTGTCACTTGCCCAGCTGTTTATCTCTATTCATAACTTTTCAGGTGGGTTTAAGGATGGTGGGATGAGGGCGTAGATGAAGCACAATCACTTGAATCACCTTAATTTTCTGGACTGCGTTTTCTTAGAAGAATAATTACAGCAGAATGTTTAGCTCATCTTACTTGTAGATTTGCCATGGACTCTGCTTACTCTGCTAGTGGTTCCAGCATAACTCTAGAGTACATCTATTCTCTGAAGGCATTGCTCTTTTTTTTTTGGCCGTACAGAGGCCTGATTCCACAACTTGCCAAGTGTCTTTACACCTGGTCTATGAGTGATTGTAAGTTTAGTTTCAAAGGTTGTTTTCAGCCAAATATTGATGTGTATCTTGCTACAGTTCCCTTGCAATAGGAGTATCTTGCTGACTGCTGTTTTGCATCGCCTAGGATGGTTGCCTTGTCCATCTGTGAATATGTACCCCCGTCCCAAAATAAGTGTCTAAGTTTATATTAACTTTAGTATAAAAGTTGTACTAAAATTGAGACACTTATTTTGGGACGGAGGGAGTATGTATCAATATATGTGAGTGAAGTTTTGGAGAGGCTACCCATGTCGAAGGCTACTGCAGCAGCAAGAGCGCACATTGACGTGATACAGAGTAGGGGGCTGGATTGGAAGTTCTAATTACCAAAAGTCTAAAAAAAAATTCAAAATTTAATTGAATAGTAGCTCACAATTTTGCTAGCCTACATGGTCAGCAAAATTTACGCATGGATGAGATGAAATAAAGTGTTTGTACATGCAAAAACTAGGCCGAGTAGCTTAAACTGGATGAGAGAATGGTCCACAAAAGTAAACCTGTTACGGTTTAGAATTTTAGACCATCTGGATATACCTGTTGATATGCACTTTAGTTTATCAAAATGTACACTTAATGAGGTGTTTGAATTTTCAGCTCACATTTAGAGAGAGGGGCAGTGCACCAACCAACTGGCCGGCGCAAGCTGTACACTGACGGCATCCAGTCCGCCCTTCCTGTCAACATAAGTTATCAATCCCGTTTTGTCCGTCTCTTCTATGATCCGATTCACAGGACTTACGAGGCACACCCATCTACGTGCCAGATCTGTGGATCAGGAGGGTCAGGAAGCAGAATTCAGCTGTGTAGCCTGACAGTGATGTACGTCCGCGCTTTGCTAGCTGAATAACTCTATGCTCTATGTGCACATCACTTCAAGTAATCATCAATTTTTCCTCCTATGCGTGATATAAAGGTGCAGGGGTAGCAATTGGTGTGGAAATTCCATTTCTCTGTGATGTCCAAGAAGAAAGTTCGTCCACTCGGTGCACTGGAGCGATATCCAAGTTAGTTACGGCGTCCAATCATCCCTATATCTCAGCATTTCTTCTGTTTTGCACCGTCACATTTCATATGTGCATCGGAGGAAATGTGCTTTCTACGTGCTGGAGCGGACGGAGTCAGTCCTCATTTATATGGCTGCAAGTGGACGTTTTGTTATTGGAGTGCACATTTTTCCATATGGCTGTTGGTGCCTCGGTTTAGCCATTTGATTAATTTAAAACCTGCATCATCAGTATCAACCACCTTGTTTATTTGGGCACTGTGTATGGCTGTCTGATCTCATGAGAACTATTGCTTTCCGATTAAATGATACTGCATATAATCTCATCAGTGCTATTGCTAACTATTTCTACTTTTGTTTGATGTGCCAACAGATTAAAATTCTACATTTAATCCTAACTGTTTCTACGGTTGTTTGATGTCTGAGGAGAACTCTCCTAGAAAGTTCATCTGCTAGGTGTACTGGAGCGATATCCAAGTAAGTTATATCATCCGATCATCTGTATAATCTTGGTGCTTCTTCTGTTTTATACTGTCACATTTCATATGTGCATCGGAGCAAATGTGCTTTCTATAGGCATGTTGGAGCGAACCGAGTCCCAGACCTCATTTATATGGCCATAGGCAGTGATCAACAGAATTTATCTTCTAACGTCACTATAGTTTAAGCCTCTCTGTCTTCATTTTTTGTTGCTTCCGTTGTATGGTTACAAAGTTAGGCTTCATCTGACTTTGGTTAGTGAAGCTGATCTCATTAAGCTGATAAAAAGTATTCCATATGGCTCCTTATGCCTGTTCTCACTGTCTCACAATAATGGATTTTCTGAGGCCCTCGAATCATAAGCCGAGCCCACCTACACTTTGCTGGTTTGCATCTTCTCTGTTTTTCTCCCTAAAAATACTTACCTGTCATTTCTTTTTTGCCGAGGTCTCCGATGCCGGCTGCCACCACCACCACCCTTCCAAATCCGGCCGGTGCAGCGATTTTCTCGGCTGCTGCACAGCGATTTTCACGGAATCACCACCACTAGTGCTCGCCGTCCGTCCGTCCTTCCATACATCGCGGCAGCGACCACCTCGTAGCACACTTTGTAACGCAACGCAAAAAACAAATTCCATGACTGACTGACCTTGTGTTGGGTGACAAGCATGTGACTGCTTGCCTGCCTGCAAGTGGAGGTTTTGTAATGGCACTGCACGCAGTCTCAGACGACTGTCTGTGCCTGCCTCGGTGTGGCCATTGAATTACTTTAGTAGAGCCTGCATCGTTAATGGCAAGATTAAACATTGTTCTCGTTATTGTTGGCTCGAGAACAGATCTCAGGCCGTATACAACCACTGCACGTAGATTGTAAACATTCAGGTAAAATATCTTCGATACACTTCAGAGTGAAAAAAAAGAGAGAGAATATAGTTACGAAATAGATTTAGAGCACAGCTTGTAAATAGGTGCGAGTGTGCGACCAACTGGGTGCTGATGCTGAGGCTGATGGCATGCCATTGGTAGCACGCTTGTAGTGCACAAAACCAATGTCATGACTGACGAAACTGAAAAGTTAAACACTTTCTTCCTTGTATTAGGTGACAAGCATGTGACTGCTCACATGATGCATCAAACGTAGCATCTGAAACAAAATTATCTTCCTGCCTGCTCACTTGATGCTACAAATGTAGTATCTGAAACAAAATTATTTTCTTAGCTGCAAGCGGACGTTTTGTAATGGCGGTGCACGCTGTCTCAGACGGCTGTCGGCTCCTCGGTGTAGCCATTTGATTGCTTTATTAAAGCTTGCATCGCTAATGGCAAGATTTAATATATTTTTCTCTCATGTTTGGTTCGCGAACAGATCTCAGGCTACATACGACCGTTGTATATTGGAGAGCTCAAACTATACTCGTCCCGCTCACAACATTTCTCTTCTCAACTCAGGCATCCAAAAGCTTCAACATCTCAGAAAAGTCTCCAAACTCCGGACTAGAGCCTGCCTACAGCCCCGCCCACGCATCCGTTCAGCGCCGGCCACGATAACTTCACCGGAGTCGCCTCCTGCTTCTGCGCCACGTCGCCGGCACCGACAAGGCTCTGAATCTGCTGCTGCTGCTGCTACCGCCGATACAATGCTGGAGCTGGCGCCGACGTGCCTGTGAGGACCACGTCTTCCTCGCTGCTGCTGCTGCTGCGTTGCTGGTTCCTCGGTGCTGATCAGGGGCGAGCTCGTGAAGGTAACTATGGCTGCAATATTGGATTTTGACTTGTAATTTGTTCAAGAACAGATCCCAAGCTCTACCTATAGTCCTATACACGTCTTGCTCACACCATTCTCTTCATTAATTTCTGCAGTACCTGTGTTGGAGGAGTTTCTTTCGAGCATTCCAATGGCGGAGCTGGTGGCTACCATGGCCATCCGGCCGCTGGTGTCCATGCTGAGGGACAAGGCATCCAGCTACCTCCTTGACCAGTACAATGTGATGGAGGGAATGGAGGAGCAGCACAAAATTCTCAAGCGCAGGCTTCCTATCATCTTCGACATCATCACTGACATCGAGCAGGCCACGGTCCGAGAAGGGCCGAAAGCCTGGCTTGAGGAGCTCACGACAGTGGCCTATGAGGCAAATGAAGTCTTTGACGAATTCAAGTATGAAGCACTCCGCCGTGAAGCAAAGAAGAAGGGGCACTACAAGGAGCTTGGCTTCGATGTGATAAAACTGTTCCCTACGCACAACCGTATTGTGTTCCGTTACAAGATGGGTCGCAAGCTTTGCAGGATTCTTCAAGATATCAATGTCCTCATCGCGGAGATGCATGACTTTGGGTTGAGGCAGACATTCTTGGTGTCCAATCAGTTAGGGCAGACTCCGGTGTCCAAGGAGTGGAGGCAGACAGATTATGTCATCATTGACCCAAAAGAAATTGCCAGAAGATCCAGACACGAAGATAAGAATAATATCATCGACATGCTACTTGGTCAAGCTGGCAATGCAGATCTCGCAGTAGTTCCCATTGTTGGAATGGGGGGCCTTGGAAAGACCACATTAGCGCAACTCATATACAATGAACCTGAAATTCAGAAGCATTTTCCATTGCAGCTCTGGGTCTGCGTCTCTGATACCTTTGATGTGAATTTGGTGGCTAAGAGTATAGTTGAAGCATCCCCCAAGAAAAATCATGATACAGACAAACCACCACTGGATAGACTTCAAAAACTGGTGAGTGGGCAGAGGTATCTCCTTGTATTGGATGATGTTTGGAACAGAGAGGTCCACAAGTGGGAAAGCCTGAAGGCTTGTCTTCATCACGGTGGCAGTGGTAGTGCAGTGTTGACAACAACCCGTGATAAACAAGTTGCTGAAATTATGGGTGCAGATAGGGCAGCCTACAATCTCAATGCTTTGGAGGATTACTTCATAAAGGAAATTATTGTAGATAGAGCATTCAGTTCAGAGAATGAAAAGCCTCCCGAGCTACTCGAGATGGTTGGTGAGATTGTGAAGAGATGTCGTGGCTCTCCTTTAGCTGCAACTGCACTGGGCTCTGTACTTCGTACCAAGACCAGCGTAGAAGAATGGAAGGCTGTATCATCTAGCAGCATTTGCACCGAGGGAACTGGAATTTTGTCAATACTAATGCTTTGCTACAATGAGTTGCCATCACACCTGAAGGAGTGCTTTGCTTTCTGTGCTCTGTTTCCCAAAAATTACCAGATTGATGTGAAGAAGTTGATCCATCTATGGATTGCAAATGGCTTGATCCCAGAACACAAAGAAGATAGTCTTGAAACCATTGGAAAACATATTTTCAATGAGCTGGCCTCAAGGTCATTCTTTCTGGACATAGAGGAAAGTATAGACATCTATGGGTATTATTCAACTACATGTAAAATCCATGATCTTATGCATGCTATCGCAATGTCTGTTATGAAAAAGCTATCTGTTGTTGCAACCGACGAACCAAGTCAAATCCAATGTCTTCCAGATACTACTCGGCATTTATTTTTGTCACGTGACGAAGCAGAAGGTAGATTCTTCTCACGTGAGGAAACAAAAGGTATTTTGAATGAGTCTCTGCAGAAAAGATCCCCTGTTATCCGAACACTAATATGTGATAGTTTTTCGGGAAGCTCATTGAAGCATCTGTCAAATTACAAGTCTTTGCGTGTCTTGAAGCTCCATATAGGGAGAGAATACTTTCTACCAAAACCAAAGTATTTGCGTTACCTAAGGTACCTTGATCTCTCCAACAGTTATATCAAAGCACTTCCTGAAGATATAAGTATTCTGTATAACCTTCAAATGTTGGACCTTTCCAACTGCTTTCATCTTGGTCGACTCCCAAGGCAAATGAAGTATATGACTTCCTTGCGTCACCTCTACACTCATGGATGTCCGAAGTTGGAGAGCATGCCTCCAGAACTCGGAAGCCTCACTAAGCTGCAGACACTTACATGTTTTGTAGCAGCAGTTACTAGCCCTGATTGTAGTGATGTTGCAGAGCTGCTTTATTTAAACCTTTGTGGTCAGCTAGAGGTATGTCAGGTAGAGAATGTTATAGATGCAGAGGCAAAAGTTCTAAACCTTGGAAACAAGAAGGATCTCAGAGAACTGACACTAAGATGGAATTCTGTTTGTGACAGCAAGGTGCTCGACAATTTCAAACCACATGGTGGGCTGCAGGTTCTGAAGATATATTCCTATGGAGGAAAGTGCATGGGTATGTTGCAAAACATGGTTGAGATCCATCTTTTTCGTTGTGAAAGATTGCAATGTTTGTTCAGATGTGATACATCCTTCACTTTTCCAAAACTGAAAGTGCTTATGCTAGAAGATTTGTTTGGTTTTGAGAGATGGTGGGAAATAGATGAGAGGCAAGAAGAACCGAGAATATTTCCTGTGCTTGAGAAGTTGTTTATTAGTAATTGTGGAAAGTTGGTAGCATTACCTGAAGCACCATTGTTGCAAGGACCTTGTGATGAAGGTGGTTATACATTGGCACGCTCAGCATTTCCTGCCCTAAAGGTGCTCAAAATGAAGAACTTGGAGAGCTTTCAGAGATGGGATGCAGTCAAAGAGACTCAAGGTGAACACATAGTGTTTCCTTGGCTAGAGGAACTATCAATTGAGGAATGCCCAGAGCTGACAGCATTACCTGAAGCACCATTGCTTCAAGAACCATGTAGTGGAGGTGGTTATAGATCGGTACGCTCAGCGTTTCCTGCCCTCAAGGTGCTCAAAATGAAAGACTTGGAGAGCTTTCAGAGGTGGGATGGAGTCGAAGGGACATTGTTTCCTCAGCTTGAGAAACTGTCAGTTCAGAAGTGCCCAAAGATGATAGATTTACCTCAAGCACCAAAACTCATTGTGTTGGAAGTTGAAGATGGCAAGCAAGAGATCTTTCATTTTGTAGACAGATATTTGTCTTCATTGACAAATCTGATTCTGAAGCTAGAAAACATAGAAACAACATCAGAAGCTGAGTGCACTTCAATTGTACCAGTGGACATCAAGGAGAGAAGGAACCAGGAATCCCCTCTTACAGTTATGAAGCTAAGATGTTGCAACTCATTCTTTGGAGTAGATGCACTAGAGCCGTGGGACTATTTTGTGCATCTTGAAGAGTTGGAAATTAATAGTTGCGATGTGCTCATCTACTGGCCAGAGAAAGTGTTTGACAGGTTGGTATCCTTGAGGAGATTAGTGATTAAAAATTGCAAAAATCTGATTGGATACACACAAGCTCCTCTTGAGCCATTGGCGTCCGAAAGGAGTCAGCACCTGAGAGGTCTGGAGTTTCTTAGATTACAATTTTGTGCAAGTTTGGTCGAGATGTTCAATGTCCCGACATCACTCAAGAGCATTTCTATTTGGGACTGCCCGAAGCTTGAGTACATATTTCGCAAGCAGCAGGGCATGTCAGAGTTGGTCCAAGGATCTTCTTGCAGTGAGGAAATCATGCCTGCAGCTGTATCAGAGTTGCCATCCTCACCCATGAATCAGTTTTGTCCATGCCTAGAAGATCTAACTTTAATAAGATGTGAAAGCTTACCAGCGGTTCTAAATCTGCCTGCATCCTTAAAGACCTTAGGAATTGATGGCTGCAGTAGTATTCAAGTCCTATCATGCCAGCTGGGTGGGCTCCAGAAACCAGAAGTCACTACTTCCATAAGCAGAAGTCCTATCATGCCAGAGCCAGAGCATTTACTTCCTCCCCATCTCGAATCTCTATCAATATGGGACTGTGCTGGCATGTTGGGTGGGACTCTCTGTCTGCCTGCACCCCTCAAGAGACTAGACATTATTGGCAACAGTGGGTTGACATCGCTGGAGTGTCTGTCAGGAGAACGCCCCCCATCGCTGGAAGCCCTTTATCTTGAAAGATGCGGTACCCTGGCATTCCTGCCAAATGAGCCACAAGCATACAGGTCTCTCTTGTTTCTTGAAATTAGAGGCTGCCCTGCTATAAAGAAGCTCCCTAGATGCCTGCAGCAGCAACTGGGAAGCATCAACTACAAACGACTAGATGCCTGTTATGAAGGTATGCTTGCAGCATGTCCAGATGCAGTCATCCATTCCATTAAATCTACCACACCAGCATGTCTGTACAAGTTTGTTCTCCATTATTTTACTTTCGTACGGCATAAATTTTTATGTTACATTAGTTAGTACGTGTTTGTTCTGATGCCATTTGCGATATGTGCAGTGATGGCACTTAAACCAAAGACATGGAAGTTGATGCCAAGGCTAGTCCGTGAGCGGAGGAAGGCCGCTCGACAAGCCAGAGAGTGCCAGCAATCCGCCATGCAGGAGTAAACAGGTCAGAAACCACGTAGAAACGGCATGGATTTTGATTCCTCTGAACAATGTACAACATCATGTCGTCACTGTGATCAATAGGCTTTGTTGAGCTTTGGCCTCTACCTTGTTGAGATATTTGTAACACAAATCAAACGGATTTCCCTGGTTCAGTAGAAGTTAGGATAATATACTCACATGTGTGTCGGCGAGCTATCTATGTATTTGTCTGTTTTTTCTTTGCTTAGTTAACTGAGAAGACACTAGCCTTTAACTTGTTCAAGAAACTTTTTCAACTGTGGCTTTATCTGTGGATTTTCTTGGATGATGATAGGCCTGATACCTGGTTGTTGCTCTGCTCTGCTAGGGGAATGGCATGTGATTGCTTCTACAACTTAACTGTGCTGCAGGCACTCTTGGCCGAGAACTGTCGGAGCCTGCAGTTTAGGGCTGGCGACTGCTTGGCGTCGAGCCGAGCATCTTTGAATCGACATCCTAGGCGGAGAGGATCTCATCTTGATCTGGTTTGCTGCTGCCCAGTCAAGCAGAGGAAAACAGGGAAGAAACAACGTAGAAAGGGCATGGTAGTTTCTTTTATTTTTCTTCAGAAATTGTACCAATTTATGTCACGATTGTTATCTGCTCCCTTAAACTCTTATCATTTTCTTGTTAAAGATTCAGATACTTGCCATGTTTAGTAGAAGCTGGGGTACTTGTAATGTGAGCTATATATGTCTTGTTTCAGCCTCGTTGCTTTAGTTCAGAAGATGATGGCTTTTAACTTGTCCAGATGGTACTGCAGTAGTATTAAACTGTGATTTGTTTATTTGCTCCGGTGCCTTTTCCAAATCAAGTACGAGCTGGGAAAGGCTGAGGTGGTGTTGAACTTCCTGGCCCTGCTTGCTTGATGAGAAGTTTTACCGGCATATAGTGAGGTGCGGGAGCGGGATGGATGCCATCATCTCTGGATTATGCAGATATAATATACAGACAATTAAGCAGCAGTTTCATCTTCTGTATGAGAGGCATTTCCCCTCCTGTGTAAGATGGTTAAGCAGCAGCAGCAGGTGTTAGTCAGGCCAGCAATTGTTGAATGTGATGGCCTATTTACCAACAAACTTACTATAACCTGCTGCTTAACAGTTTCATGTGGCAAGGAGTGACAGTTAAAGTGCTGTGGTGGTACTGAAACTGTATGTTTGCCTGTGGAGGAATGAATTTCAGTTTCAGAATTTGTGATCTACTCCTATCTACGTATGTATGTACTAACTAGTTTCAGCTTCGTTTAGTTCTGGTTGAGTAAACAGTGTTGTTTGACCTTTTAACTTGTTCAGAACACAACACCTGCTATCTGAACCGTGATTTTGTTTTTCTACCTGTCCGATGCTTGTGTGTACAAATCAAGTACTAGTACAAGTTGGCGAGAGAAAAAGCTCAGATCCGTGAACTGTTTGGTTCTGTCTCCTGTATATCAAATGAGTGATTTGTTCATGGACATTTCACCAGGTTTAGTAAGACTTGAGGATATGTACTCACACTTGTGAGCTGTCTGTGTGTCTCAGCATCATTTTTTTTTTTTTGAGGAAAGGCCACAGCCAAGACATTATTAATTTTATTTTTGAAAAGGATGATAGCCCTCGGCTTTTGCATCAGAATGATGCATGCAGCCTAATATACGGATTGGAGAATCACACTAAATTCAGATTGGAGAATAGATTGGACATCAGCAACCAACATGTGGTTACCATGGATTCTGGCATGTGCCGCAAGCCCTGATCAAAACAGAACGGAAGTTCCTCATCAGACCTCTAGCATCAGCAATGATAGGAAACAGAGTGGACTGGTTCTGCAATTGATCAGTTTCAATGCATGAGGGGCAATTATATTTTTTTTCTTAGCTCTGAAAGGCCATAGCAAGAACATATTTTTTGTACGAACATCTGCACTACATGGGTCAAGTAGGTTCTGCAACCAGTCCTTTCCAGTATTCTGAAACTTTTCCTCGCCTGGTAATCCCCAAATATCCCTCATTTCCTTCCTTAGTGCTCTACTCTTTTTTTGCATGATATAGTAGCAAGAAATGCATCTTCTTCTTCGTTGCCGCAAATAATAAATGTGCTGTACTTTTCCGGAGTACGTTTCCGTTTGTTCTTCTTTGTAGCTAAAGTGCCAGTAGCAACTCTCCACCCAAAGACTCTGATTTTTGGTGGGACTTTTGCCTTCGAGATGATGTCCCAAATGACCGGATTATTCGCATCACAAGTGGAACTCGAGGCTGGTGGGTCGGGTTATCTTAAGATTGAATCAATGTTTGAGCGTCATATTATTAGGTTGAGAAGACAGTGATTAGCCTTCAACTTGTTGAGAAACTTTGTTGTACGGCTTCAGTGCTGGTTACTAGGGAGATAGATGTTGGGGGTTTCTGAGTAAATGGCTGAATCGGCCTTTTGCAGAAGGTAATACAGGTTCAACTCGTTGATAAACTTTGCTGATGGTGGCTCAGGGAGGACGGGCGGCGTGCGGCAGCATTGCCGGCCGCTGCTGGTTGCGTGAGTGGAAAGAAGAAGAAAGAAGAGGGATTTTACTGAAACTGGAGAAAAAAAAGGTCGGTCAATTGACCCATAGGTGCTTCTTAGTGCAGGCGTTCGCTGGGCCGTCCCTCCCAGCAAACGTTCGCCGGTTAACAATACCGATCTATGTTTCATCTAATTTGGTCCAAATTCGATGTAATGTGTCCGTGATAATTCCGGGGGAGAGGATGTGGATATTGGATTACCCTGTTTCTGGAGTTTTGTGGCACATACATACTGTAAGTGCATCATCGTCTATTGGCGGACTGATTCAGTTTCTCTTCCCAACATTGCTGCTGCTACATGCATCGCGCGTAGGAGTAAACATAGCCATGGGTGCATAGCATAGAAATCCAATCAATGCACTGAAACACATATGGCAAGTGGATACATGTCGACACTGTATAATAATCATCATTCGCATACAACACGTGCAATCCAAATAGAGTAGTAATGGAACATCACAATCACCCTGTTTCCGGAGGTAGATATCACATTAAAGTTTGTTGCTCGACGAGCACAACGTACACAGCCTTACAAATTACTTTATGAATATAAGTATGCTTGGTGGTAGAACAATTGAAACGCAGACCGATGGATCAATCCAACCTGAATACAGGAAGACAGGGGAACGAGACACCCAGCCATGACTTGAGTTTTTTTTTAACGAACCATGACTTGAGTAGCCACACCACAATTTGTAGCTGGAGAACTTGAGGAACAATCATACCTGCTGCTTCTCCACGGAGATCAGATGCTTCAAGGCCGGCGTCGAGGTCGAGACTGGCTGCAAGCTACGCCTCCTCCGCACAGGTCGCGGTGGAGAATTCGCCGCCGCCATGTTCGCCGCCTACTGCGCCGATGAGGGCTTGGGGTGCCAGCTGACGGCGCCCTATTCGCCGCGGCGGAACGGCGTCGTAGAACGATGCAACCAGACCATCGTTGCTGCGGTGAGATGCCTCATGAAGGCGAAGGGGGTGCCGGCGAGATTCTAGGGAAAGGCGGTGGCCACCGCCGTCTATCTCCTCAATCGATCACCTATGAAGAGCGTGGATGGCAAGACTCCCTACGAGGTATGGCATGGGCATAAACCTAATGAGGATCACTTGCGTGTTTTCGGCTGCGTAGCGCATGTCAAGGTGGTGAAGCTGCACGCCGCCAAGCTCGACGACCGGAGCACTCCCATGGTGTTCCTGGGATGTGAGCCTGGAACGGCGGGGTATCGTGTCTATGACCCAGTCCGCAACTGTGTACAAGTGTCTCGTGACGTCGTCTTCGACGAGGCCGCACGGTGGGACTGGGAGAGCAAGGGAGCAGATCCGGTGGCCGTGGAGTTCACCGTCGACACCTACTCCTACACGATGACATGGCCGGCGGCACCGTCTTCATCAAGTGGAGGCGCTCTAAAAGCGGCGAGCGTGGGCTGCGAAAGCGTTGCCCCTGGGACGGCCTCGCCAGGCCCAGTGGAAACGCAGCCGCCGAGCCCAGAGCCCACCTCGGAGCAGGGCGGGGTTGCAGGCGCCTCCCATGCCAATGATGACGAGGCGCCACAACCACGTCATCCCATGACGACCCGTGCACGAGACGGAGTTGTACAGCCGAATCGGCAGTACGAGGACTATGTTATGCTTGCCCACGATGACGAGCTCTACCTCGGCGAGATTGATGAGCCCAAGATGTTCGCTGAAGCCGAGGGGGAGGGAATCTGGCGCCGCGCCATGGATGAGAAGATGGCCTCAATCGTCTCCAACAACACCTGGTGCCTAGTTGATTTCCCTGCAGGCCACAAGTCGATCGGGCTCAAATGGGTGTACAAACTCAAGCGCGATGCGAACGGCGACATCCAGAAACACAAGGCGCGTCTGGTGGCTAAGGGCTACGTCCAGAGGCAGGGAGTCGACTTCGAGGAAGTGTTCGCTCATGTGGCGAGCCGTGCGGTTGCTGATTGCGCTCGCCGCGCACGAGGGATGGCAAGTTCACCACATGGACGTCAAAAGCGCCTTCCAAAACGGCAATCTGAAGGAGGAGGTGTACGTCGCGCAGCCGCCGGGCTACGTCGTCGAGGGCCAGGAGCACAAGGTGCTCCGCCTCGACAAGGCTCTCTATGGGCTGCGGCAAGCGCCGCACGCGTGGAACGCGAAGCTCGACCGCTGCCTGCTGGGCCTCGGTTTCAACAGGAGCCCAGCGGAGCACGCCGTCTATGGACGGGGAATGGGGGCGGCGCGCCTGCTCATCGGCGTGTACGTCGATGACCTGATCATCACCGGCAACAACCACGTCGAGATCGGCAAATTCAAGATGGAGATGCAGAAGCTCTTCTACATGAGCGATCTGGGTCTGCTGAGCTTCTACCTCGGCATTGAACTGAAGCAGACGACGAATGGCATCTCCCTCAACCAGGCAGTGTACGCTGGCAAGAGCATCTAGAAAGCCGGTCTGCTGGGCTGTAACCCGTGTCACACTCCTATGGAGCTGCGGTTCAAATTCAGCAGGGTGAGCACAGCTCCGGCCACGGACGAGAAGGCGTACAGAAGCGGCGTGGGCATTTTGATGTTGGCCAGATCGAGTAATATGGAGTAATCAAGCTGATCGAGCGTGATCGAGCGTAATCAAGCTGATCGAGCGTGACAGATTGATGTTGGCCAGCCGGCTAGCTAGCTGTTGACCATTTTGATTAGTAACGTAATACATGTGCTAATAGTTAATTCATTGGCTTATGTGTCCAGGTTTAATGGATACCGTAAAACGGAGGCATACATTGACTTGGTCAATCAACTGTCTTTGGGTCATTACGTAGGTTGGAATGTTGGGGTGGGGCCCATGGCTTCATTCACACGAGCCATGTCAGGCATAGCCATGGAGAGAATACTTAAGTACTGTGGACTATTCGAACACGTGATAAAGGTTGATCTGAAGCCCACGCCAACGGCAGAGGAAGCCCAAGGAAGAGGCTTGATGAGCACCAAGTACCAGCTTGTCCTCGCTGCAGCAAAGGAGCTCGGCCTGCTCGATCAAATATACAATATGTATTAATTTTTTAAGTTGTTAGTAGATATCAATTTTAGGTTAGTGCATTTTATCACTGATTTTAGGTTAGTTGATCGATTTAGTGCATTTTATGTTTGTTGCATTTTAGGTTAGTGCATTTTATGTTAGTGGAGAGGAAAAAGTAAAATAAGGAAAAGGAAAATAAGTAGAGAAAGAAGGAGAAGAAGAAGGAGAAGACGAGGAGAGGAAGAAGAGGAAGAAGAAGAAAAAAAGAGGAGAAGAAGAAGGAATAGAGGAGCTTCTTCTCCTTTTTTTCTCCTCTTTTTTTTTCTTCTTCTTCTTAATTTTTATCGGGAACGAGGGTGTCGAGGACCGCCGAGGGGTCGAGGGTCGGGAACTAGGGTAGAGGGTCGAGGGTCGTTAAGGCGTCAAGGGTCGAGGGTTTCAGGGTCGAGGGTTCGAGGGTTCTGTAGGGTCGAGGGTCGAGGGTTCCAAGGTCGTCTAGGGGTCGAGGGTTCCAGGGTCGTCGAGGGTTCGAGGGGTCGAGGATCGCCGAGGGGTCGAGAGAGGTTTCCTAGTGTCAAAGTATTGAAGAAATCCATGGCTTCATCATTAGCCGGAAGTAACCAGGGCATGACGAAGTCCTCCAAAATTATTTTGGAATGGTGTCCCGGATAGGATAATTTGCCTTTTTGTATTAATTTCAGCAAAGGCATTCCAAATAACGATATTTGGAAGGTTCTTACTGAACTTTGTACCAAAAAGCGAATTATCCTATCTAGGACTCCGTTCCAAAATAACTTTGGAGAGCTTCGTACCATCATGCAATTGTTACTTTCGCCTAATGATGAAGACATGGTTTTGTTGAATCCTTTGACACTACGCAACCTCCCGACCCCTCAGCGATCCTCTCGAACATGAGAGGAAGAAGAGGATCGCCGAGGGGTCGAGGGTTCCAGGGTCGTCGAGGGTTCGAGGGGTCGAGGATCGCCGAGGGGTCAAGAGAGGTTTCCTAGTGTCAAAGTATTGAAGAAATCCATGGCTTCATCATTAGCCAGAAGTAACCAGGGCATGAAGAAGTCCTCCAAAATTATTTTGGAATGGTGTCCCGGATAGGATAATTTGCCTTCTTGTATGAATTTCAGCAAAGGCCTTCCAAATAACGATATTTGGAAGGTTCTTGCTGAATTTTGTACCAAAAAGCAAATTATCCTATCTAGGACTCCGTTCCAAAATAACTTTGGAGAGCTTCATACCATCATGCACATGTTACTTTCGCCTAATGATGAAGACATGGTTTTGTTGAATCCTTTGACACTAGGCAACCTCCTGACCCCTCGACGATGCTCTCGAACATGAGAGGAAGAAGAGGATCGCCGAGGGGTCGAGGGTTCTAGGGTCGTCGAGGGTTCGAGGGGTCGAGAGAGGTTTCCTAGTGTCAAAGTATTGAAGAAATCCATGGCTTCATCATTAGCCAGAAGTAACCAGGGCATGACGAAGTCCTCCAAAATTATTTTGGAATGGTGTCCCGGATAGGATAATTTGCCTTCTTGTATGAATTTCAGCAAAGGCCTTCCAAATAACGATATTTGGAAGGTTCTTGCTGAACTTTGTACCAAAAAGCGAATTATCCTATCTAGGACTCCGTTCCAAAATAACTTTGGAGAGGTTCGTACCATCATGCACATGTTACTTTCGCCTAATGATGAAGACATGGTTTTGTTGAATCCTTTGACACTAGGCAACCTCCCGACCCCTCGGCGATGCTCTCGAAAATGAGAGGAAGAAGAGGATAAAAAAAGAAGAGGAAGAAAAAAAAAGAGGAGAAGAAAGAATAGAGGAGTTCTTCTCCTCTATTCTTTCTTCTCCTCTTTTTTTCTTCTTCTTTCTCTTTTTTTTATCGGGAACGAGGGTCGTCGAAGGACATAGATGTAGTGTCGTCGTTGTCTATATATACCCCCTCCCGATAGCTTACTATGATTAGGTAGCTAGTTCTATGTTTGGCACTAATATATCCATCTGTCATGTTTGAATAATAATTGCCATGTTGTCAATATTTATAGAAACTATGGACACCGCCCTAGACGAAGCAAAAGAAGCGTTGTCGAGGGACATAATCGCAGAAGGAAGTGATGCCATCTCGTTGTTTCTCAACGAAACCGATGGTCTGGAAGGAGAGGGTGAACAAGCTGGCTACGGTGACCTAATGCCGGTGCAAGAAGAAGAACATGAGGACGGCTCCAGTGACCCAATGCCGGTGCAAGAAGGAGACCGTGATGACGGCTCCGGTGACCAAACCGAGTCCGGCCAGGTATATATATTAGTTAAGCCTATGCTAACTAGCTGATTGATGCATTCATTGTTTTGGTATGTACACATATTAATTAAGTCTTTGTTCTTTTTTCTAGCCCTTCGGATCGAGCACAACTTCGGTAAAGAGACGAGGCCCGAAGAAAAAGTTGAGCTCGGATGAAAAGTTTGAGATCATAGCAATCGCGCCCGACGGCCAACCGATTGAACCACTCTGGACAAAGAGCGCATTTGTTGCTCAGTGCGGGGTTCTGGTTAGGGACAAGATCCCGATAAGCATCCAGCAATGGTTTAAGCCGGCTACAGAAGACCCTGAGGTGTCTTATGTCAATGATATGCAGAAAAATGATCTTTGGACTGAGCTGAAGTCAAATTTCACCCTACCGCCAGAGGATAATCCAGAGAACCCAGTTAAAGAGAAATTAATCAAGTCTTTTGCTCTTAAGAGGATGGCAGAACTATTCAGGAGGTGGAAGAAAGAGCTGAATAAGTTTGTCGAAAATAATGAGACACCAGAATTCAAGGGCAGATATGAGAAGATCAGAGGTCACTGGCCCATATTTGTGGCCCACAAGACATCGGAAAAGAGTAAGAAGATGTCGGCGACAAACAAGAAAAATGCTGCGAAGAAGATGCTTCACCATCGCACGGGGTCAGGTGGCTACCTCGTAGCCCGGCCTAAGTGGTCCAAGGCTGAGAATGATCTGGTTGATAAAGGGATCGAACCAGAGACAATTAGCTGGCCAGACCATTGCCGGTCTTGGTTCTTCGGGGCTAGCGGAACCTTGGACCCTGTAACAGGGAAGTGCATTTGGACGAACGATCAAATGGACATACCAGTCAGGAATCTTAAGCAGTATATCAAAGCAGCGCAGCAGGGGAAGTTCTTTCCAGATAGAGAGAACGATGAGCTCACAATGGCCCTCAGGAATCCTGAGCACCCTGGACGAACACGAGGCACGCCAGGCTCCATTCTGTGGAAGGTTGGGTTTCCGGACGCAGGCGGTTACAAATCCCATGAGAGGAGGAAAAAAGTGCAGCAGACCCAAATGCAGGCACTGCAAGCAAGGGTAGACGCGATAGAGGAACGAGAAGCAAATCGCAGCAAACGTACTGTCGAAGCCTCCCCCGAAGCTACCCCGCCATCTCAGCGCAGAAGCAGCGTGGATTCCACCGAGCTGCTTCAGCCGGAGCATGCCTTGATGGCTCCTGCCAGCTATCCCGTGGATGCTATCACGGAGTCTCAAAATTGCCACCTTATGACACAATGGATAAATTTAAAGGTCAAGGCGACTGTTGGCTCTGTTTATCCTACTGAACCCGGCGCAACTTTTCACTGCCGGCCGATTCCAGAAGGATATGCTAGGGTGATGGTGGATGAAATAACAGAGGGATTTGAGGACATCCAGCTTGACCGCCCTACCGGTGAAGGGGAGACTCGGCTGGGGTCTGCTCTGAAGACTCCATGCCTATGGCGGAAGGAGCTCATCAACCTTCCGAACTGGACGCCTCCGCCTCCTCCTCCTCCTCCGGCGAGTCAGGGCACTCCGCCTCCTCCACTGCCTCCTCCTCCGGCGAGTGACGATCAGGGCCCTCGGCCAGCTCCTTCTCCGGCACGTGGCGGCACTCCGCCTCCTTCTCCGCCTACGCCGACGCGCCCGAGCAGCCAGCCTCCTCCTTCTCCGCCTCGTCAGCAAGGGCGGAAGAGACCTGCCGCTGCTCCAGCTGCTCCGGCGCGTCGTAGTCCTTCTCCTCCGCCTCATAAGCAAGTAAAGAATACAACCGCTCCGTCTGCTCAGTCGGCGTCTAGCAGTACAACCCGAGGCGGGAGGACATACAGATTCGGTCCTTCTCTGAAGACTCCAGAGAAGTTACCATATGAGAGGACCCCGGAGGAGAACGCCGAGATCGCGCGAACCGAAGTGGATGACTGGTTTCAAGGGTTGAGAGCAAAGAGACATCCACCTCCGGAGGAGAAGGTAGATCCGGTGAAAGTGAAGCGCACTCTGGCTACCCTGGCAAAACCACCCAAGTCTCCGCCGAAAGGCAACTATGAGCGCATTATTGCAAAGACATGGGCCGAAGCGGAGCACTCGGGAAGTACAGTCAGTGATCAAAGGCTGAAAGAACGACGAGCAGCTGGGAAACAAATTGCCCAGCTCGGCGAACAAGTGAAGCAATCGTGCTCCCCCCCTCAAGGTGCCTAGCGACATCGTCGATCCGAGGATGGTGCCCGGTTATGGCAATGTTGACGATTACCTGCCCGACGATGTACATTATGATACCATGGAGGTGCAGATACACAGATACGAGTACGGGAAGCCTCTCGTCAAAGATGAAAAATCTTTAACAACGATGATGCGAAGATTACATGATTGGTACTTGAAAATCTGCAGAGAGTCTGGGGGGAGGAGTACTTTGTATGCGAGAGTTAAACCGGAGCATGACCTCGTTGGAATTGAACTGTTGCCTATTCCATTTGAGGAGTTCTATCAGTTTTTCAATCAATTGGCCCTCGATAAAACAACGATCACCTGCTACTGTCTGTAAGTACTACTACTTCTGTCATTAAGTCTCTTTATATAGCTCATCTCTTTCATTGCATGTATTTATAATTATCCTCACTATATTATGCAGAATGAAGATCGCCGAATTGAAGAAAAGACAAATCGGTGATATTGGGTTCATTAACACATATCTCATAGATGCAACTGAGGTTCAACATCGTCCCGGAGATACCGAGGCCAACTTGCTACGATCATTCAAAAAAAATGAAAACAAAGATATAATACTCTTTCCTTACAACTTCAAGTGAGTGTTACTGTCTTGTGCATATTCGGTTTCCCTTATATATTAGTCCAGGTTATAGTAATGTAATTGATGAGTTATGCATGCGTGTGCAGTTTCCACTATATTCTCCTAGATATTAGGCTTGAGCAGGGAGTAGTAACCGTCTTGGACTCTAAACGAAAAGATCCCCAGGAGTATGCGGACATGACTGAAATCCTCAAGAAGTAAGTTAAATTGATCATTATCCACCATATCAGCAACTTTGTTCATTTCCTGATATCAAGTAATTGTTTTCTTTGTCCGGCAGGGTTTGGAGAAAATTCACCAAAACAGTTCCGGGACTGCCGAAGGAGCTGGAATTTAGACACCCGAAAGTAAGTACTATAGTAGCATGTTCCGCGCATCTCCTAGTGATTCAAGCGCTAGTTTCATCAATACCATTTAGCATTCTTGCTTATCAGTTTAATTGACCTCTATTTCTTGTAAAGTGGTTGTGGCAGGAAAAAGGGAATGATTTCTGTGGATACTACGTCTGCGAGTCCATCCGCCACACGACCTGTGAGTGAGGCGGGTACTCTGACGAACAATATGAAGTACGTAAATAACAACATTCACAATTTTATTTTATTACCATCATTTGTATGGAGTTTCATTCATTCATATATATATGTATTGACCCCCTTCTTCAAATTAGATGTTTCGGAAGCGGGATGAACTCCAAGCACCAGCTCGCATGCGAGCAATTCAAGAGGAATTGACGGCATTCTTTCTTGACCAAGTGATCGCTGAAGACGGAGAATACTATGTGGACCATGAGTCCGTATGATTATATTTGTAAGAGATAATTATTGTATATATGTAGCCGGTAGTGTCGGATAGATATACGAGAACTTGTTGTTTGACCAATCTCTCGGAGAAGGAGAGGTGGTTGATACCACTTCTCTTTATATGCATATATGTTCATGACGATCTTCTGTTTCCTTCGTTTGCTTACTAGCTAACTAGCATGTCTAGTCCTCTCTATACGTATGTATAGTACGTAGCGTCGACTAAGCACGGGCGTAAGAGAAGACATTTCTCTCTATTAATTATAGCTAGCTAACACAATATATGAAACACCTAAATTAACCCCCCAAAACCCCCAACCCCCCCCCTTTCAAAAAAAAACAAAAACCCCAGCCACAGAAATGCTGACGCGTGGATGCCTATTGGTCCCCATTGGTGCCATCAATCGGGACCAAAGGGTCTCCTGCCTGGGCTCTGCGCACTGCCCACGTGGAGGCCCATCAGTCCTGGTTCTGGATTAAACCGGGACTAAAGGTACAGGGCATTAGTACCGACACTTTAGTCCCGGTTCAGGAACCGGGACTAAAGGCCCTTACGAACTGGGACTATAGGCCCTTTTTCTACCAGTGAGGCGAGCATCTCCATCGTTCAGGCCCGCGAGCGGCCACGGCGACTGTGTCCTCTCACCAGCTGGGCGGCGTTGTCGATGCAGGTGACTCAGTCATCTAGCTTTGAGGTGACACCCTCCACGCACCGGGGCATGGGGAGTTCCAGCGCCGACGAAGGTAGGATGTCTTTGGATGACATCGTCGTCCATGCATGAGTACTGGACAAGCGTGTCCAAGGGAGCAGCACACGTCAGAGCTGAGGGAGTCGGCGGTGGCTTCAGGCGAGTGAGACGGGACCGTGATTAGCTTCACCTGTCGCGCAGTGGCCGTGACCTGTGCCGCCCTGGGGACGACAATGGTTGGCGACCAGGCGAATCTACATGCATGGTTGTGGGGGCGAATGCTCCCACTCGATTTTTTTTGGCCCTCTTATACTGGTCCGGGATACTCAGCATTGCCCCCACTTGAAGGGTGTCGGCGGTGGGGGGTTGTCAGCATGGGTGTTGTGGACGGAGCCGAAGTCGACACGGATGCCGGTGGTTTCGGGAGAGCATGCCAGGACGTGGATGAAGTCATTGCAGTCAGTAGAAAAGTGACCTGGCCTCCAGGTAGAAGATGAAAGCGTTGACGGCACATGTGTGTGTGTTCGGAGGAAGCCGCAACTCCTCCTCGCGTGTCTCCCACTATGACTCGCGTGGGTGGTGTGCTGGTGACGGCAGGCGACTCGCCATCGGGATTTCTTGATAGGAGACGATAGGATACGCTGGCGATTAGTTTCCTAATTAATAATTAGATGCGTTCATGATTAGTTATCTAATAGGATGCGTCCGTCATTAGTTTTCTAATAATTAGATGCATTTGCTGATTAATTTCCTAATAGGATGCGCACGGCCACCACCTCTAAAGTGTGCAGTCTCCACCTCAGCTCCATGCAGCCATGCTGTACACGCACAGTGCCACCCATGCATTCATCTCTCTATTCTGACCTCCGTCGTTTCCCCTGCAAATGGTCTCGACTGGGTAAGCAAGCTCGACTGGGTGCATCTCTCTGGCCTTCCCGTCAACGCAAGGTAGGACGGCGGGCAAGTACCTCGCCTTGGAGATGCTTTGCACGCCTTCTCGTCCGCCCGCTTGAAGCGAGCGCACTGCCGCGAGGACAGCTTCCGTCCACCCGCCTGCCCCTGCCCACCAGGTGTTTGTGTTTATTCCAACAAGGTTCGCCGTTCCACCACAAACTAGCCACGAGGTCAGCTAAAATGAGCCAGTTCCCACATTTCACACATCTTTCAAAGATGCATTGGACTTCGAGTGATGGCACGTATGCACAACGCTGGAATAACATGCATATCAAGTTCTTCTACTACTTGAAAGTTGGTTGTTTTGGATAATTCAAGACCAACCTTTTGGCAAATGCAATTTACGTTCAACCATCTCCATGGCACCATCTCTTCTTACTGTGAATTCACTACAACATAACACAATATGCAAGTAGGATGGTCGCATGATTCGCTAATATATAGTCGCATGATTAAAAAGACACTTCTTAAATGTACCATTTGGTGCGAGTCCATCCGCCCCACCTCTCCTTTTTCCGAGCTGGAGCTCGTGTCTACTCCACCAGATGATGTGGTGATGACGCAGCAGTCAAAGCTGCATTCATTTCTCAAATGATTGGACCTTCTGCACTTTGGCTGCCGGCGAGGAGAACAGAAACGTGGCGTACAACCGCCAGGTCTGGGGAAGCGTTTTGCGACACCACACTTGAAGTCTGCTTGGATCTCCCCCTGGGGTCACCCCATCTCCATGGCACCATCCATACAACCGGCATGTGCGCTCCCAGTGGCGGAGCTAGCCAGAATCTACTGGGGGCAAAAGCTGAAATATGAGTGTTTGGGGGGCAAAAGCGTACATAGCTCCGCCACCGTGCGCTCCCCTGCACCATCTGCTGGATTTTGAATCTGCTTTCTTCCTATCAGTTTTATTTTAGCATCAATAAACTAGTGAGCTTGGCATTGTTCAACCGGAACCTTACTTGGCACTGTTCAATATTTGAAACTTACGGGGCATTCAGCAAGGTCAGAAACGCGCCCGACAGGTTTGTAAATCTGTCCAACTTATACTCTTGTACTCTTGTATAAGTTGGTCACTGTAGATAATTCAAGACAGCTTATTTAAGTTCTTCATATACTCTTGTACTCTTGGAGTGATGAAGCGTGCCGGGCAGGTGTGGGCATATCAATTTCTTTTACTGTTGTATAAGTTGTTTACTACTGTAGATAATTCAAGACAAATCTGTTTTCAAATGCAATTTCCCTTCAACGGGAGACTCATTCCAACTTGTTGCCATTCTTTTCATGTGAATTGACTTCAACCTAACATAGTATATTTTTTCCATCAATTTGGGTTTGGCAAGGAATCATAAACGAAACATGCAATTAGGATGGTAACATGACTCAAAAGAGATGATAAATAGTTCTTGAGTGGCTTGCTCAAGACATATCCCATGATCACAATTTATTTATTTATTTCCAAAAAAGAGTATATATAGTCCACTATCTTAGGGTGTGAAAGTGAATGCCATATGTTGCCGGATTTGCTTCACTAGTAGAAAACATGCCTTTCATTCTAGCCGGATCGGAGCAATAGTCCCGGTCGCGTTACGAACTGGGACTAATGTGAGCAATAGTCCTGGTTCGAGCGGCTGGGACGTTGGATGGGGCTCGGCAGGCATCAGTCCTGGTTCGAATGGGACGATGCCCTTTAGTCCTGGTTGGTGTCTCCAACCGGGACTAAAGGTCCGTCTTCAGTCCCGGTTTTAGAACCCAACCGGGACTAAAAGTTTGCCTATATATATATCCTCGCTCCTGCCCGCCCTCTCCTCTGTTTTTTCCTCGTAGAAGGTGGGAGGTGTGTGCTACTTTGTTTTCCCTTCCTATGCACAAGAGGTGCTCAATGAAATGCCTGAGAGCATGATGCCACTTGAGTTCACACAAAACAAACACGATATGTGGTGCCCGAGCCATAATTAAGCTTTCTCCTCTTTCTTCTCCTCTGTTCTTCCTCCAAGCTCTCGTCCTCGTCCTCACCGCTGTCGACTGGCAGACAGGCAGAAGTCCCTACAGAGATGATAGTCGGCGTGCGGTAGCCAGTAATGCGTCCAGCATGGGCCCAAGACGTGGGCCCAAGACGGTCACGATCCCACTGTATAGAAAGGGGATGCAAATGCTGCAAGAAAGCAAGGAATTTGAGGAACGAGTCAGTTGCCTGCCGTGTAAAGATCCACTCAACTACCATTTTATTACGAGTCGTCCATAGGGTCCATGTCATCACTGCAAAGATTAGCGAGAATAAGCGGTCATTGTGGCTGGTCTGGATAGCTCTGGTCTGGATAAATTCTGCAAAGTCCAGGGCCTCCCAACAGCGGGTGCCTATCTTGTAAACCTCGCATCACTTTTGCTTTTCTTTCTCTTTTGAAAAATGATCAAGTTTGTTCATGGCCCTCTTTGGTTTCGTCCACGGATTGTCGATCTCTCTGACGGGAAAAAATGGATTATAGTACATCAACAACCATTGTCGATGTCTCGTGTAGTCAAATCTGTCACTGTATTGACAAAGTCGAAGTCACCGTCACACTAAGACTAAGTACGTCGTGGTGAATCAATAGTCACCGAGCCCAGGTGCATATGCTTTGGGAGTTGACTTGCCATACATTAGGTTGGACACCGCACTTGTTCGACTCCAATTCATCACTGGTCAAGAATCAAAGGTCCCTTCTCACACGCAATCCTGGACGTTCATACTGATGGTTGGGCGGCAATGCTGGTTTCTGTGCAGATGGCTGTGGCATATGTGAAATCAGCCCTTCTCAGGAGGAATTAATACAGCTTCAACTTGTTGGAAAACTTTGCTGTACTCTGCAGTTGGGAGCCCTGCAGAAGGATGTTTTTTATTTTTTTTCCGATAGAAGGCCTCCCCGATGGCTGCTGCTCTGCTCTACTCTTATCGGGGAATGACTTGTGCTTGCTTCTGCAGCTATACTGTACTGCAGTAACTGTAGCAATTGATGGAGAAATAGTTTGGGCCAGCAGTGTGGAATGACTACTTGGTGTGAGTCTGAGTCGAGTGGAGCATCGCTGGATCACACCAATAGTTTGGGCCGGTCAAGACGACATGCTCTGCATTTGGTTTTCTGCTGCTCGTTTCCTTTGGGTTGGTGTGTATAACAGGGGTCAGCAGCAGTTTAGTCTTCCCCTGTTCGCTGTAGCCCAGTAGGTGTTGTAAATACTAGGCTAGCAGGTGGTACTGCTCCAGGATGCAACTCATGTGAACGGCCATCACCATGACCAAGCCCACTATCAAAGATGATGTCATCTATCCATCTCGTTCAACATTTGTGAAGGCGGTTTCTAATCCCGAGACCAAGAAATTTAAGCATTTCACAAAGGCACGAAATTGGAGTGCTGCAAGCTAGGTCTGAAATTGCTCGTGGTCCTTCTCATTCCTAGAACAACAAGGATGCCTTGTCAAATATCATGACATGTTGTCTGATCCTACACACCATCGTATCATCATTGAGGATGACAGGGATATTCCAAGCCCCAGGACCATGAAAATGTTGGCTCAACTATCAGGCCAAGCAGGCACACAAACCACATTCAAGCATTTCTTAAGGTGTACAAGAAAATTGAAGACATGACCTCTCATGACCAGCCATGTGAGCATCTCATTGAGCATCATTGACAGCTAGCTAGGAGATGGTGTGTCTATGTTTATTTCAAATTCATTTATTGTTACTTGGAAATTTGTTTCATTGGATTTTTAGTTGTATTTTTATTATTTGCTAATTTGGATTATATGTTGTACTTGGATTAATGGTTTTTAATAATGTTTGCTGAATCATTCAATTGTTTCATCTAAATGGAACTATAGACTAGAAACAACAAAACAAAATAAATAAATGGAACCCACATTATGATGATTCTGTGTTTGCGCGCAGCCTCGAAAAAATTATGGAGGCTATGAATATGGCGTGCTAGAGTTACTAGTGATACCCCCCCTCCCCCCCTCGCATGCCAATGATAATGTATTTTGTACATGCCACCGGTAACCGCTTTTTTAGTAGTGCAACTCGGCAGCATTGTCGGGTCTACAACTGCACACGGTGAAACAAGAGACCCAATGGTAGGGCATAGCCAGCAGGACACCACCACCACCATCATCGCAACACTGTCGGGCGTATGGCCATACACGGCAGTGTAGGACACCAGCGGCATAGAGCCAGGAGAACAACAATGGGGGAAGAATGCATGAGTAGACGACGCCATATCAATGATGGGCTTGGGCGGTCGGCTATGTCAACGTCTTGGTGACGGAGGTGAGCGGACTTCGCTGGCTTGGCCTGTATAATGTGGGGTGCGACAGCATCCGACGATGACTTCTCATCAAGGTGACGACCCATGATGCATGGTGTCATGCTAACCGAGGAAAAACTAGAAGGGACGGTGTATATCCGGGAGACGTAGGGAGACTCTCAATGGAGGGAGGGAGGAGAATGGGAGGGAGATGAGCGGTAGCTAGGCGGTCCGAGTGGCGGGGAAGATTTGGTTGAGTGGTGCTCAACAGTGATACATAAGGGAGGGGAGGGGAGGGAGGGGAGGGTTTGGGTCAGGGGACGGTTGGTCGAGCGGTTATAATGCCCCTTGAGGTCACTATTGAAAAGCTAGCAAGGTGTCCTCTTAATGGTGTCACCGCTGCAAAAGACTCCTTCCCCGAGCTTTTCAAGTTGGCCTTCAGAAAAAACCTCTCGGTCCAAGACGCACTGCACAATGGTAGATGGATGAGAGGCCTTCAACGTATCAACTCAACTGAGCTGCTTCTCCAATTCCTCTCTCTCTGGAACCTGGTCTCCAACACGTAGCTTTCGAACCACGCTGATGGTATACGCTGGAATCTCACGACAGACAGTCAGTACACTGCCTCCTCTGCCTAGGCAGTGCAATTCCTCGGCCGCATCCAAGCTCCTATTTTGAATCAAGTCTGGAGACTCAAGATCGAGCACAAGGTCAGATTCTTTATTTGGCTGCCGATGCAAAATAGACTGTTTTCCTTTGATCGGCTCAGTGCTAGGGGCTGGCCAAACCACTCGGTTTTCCCTTTATGTGATCAATCGCTGGAGTGCACGTCTCACCTATTCTTGTTGTGTCCTTTCGCGAAAGAGGTCTGGTTGCGCACAACAGCCAATTCCCAGCAAGCATCCAGGGCTGCCCTTTCCAAGACAACGATTGTCGATTGGTGGAGCAATTTGTGCAACATGGACAAGACCATTGCGACCTACATTGTTTGGCACATCTGGAAAGTATGCAATGGCCACATTTTCCAACAACATGCGGTTTCGGCGGTAGATACCTCTATCTCTATGAGAGAAAGCGTTGGCCTCCTTCTAGAGGCGCGAGAGATGTAGCGATTACTAACCTTTGTACAACCGTCACTGCTCTCACAAACGGACCCACCCCCCACCCCCCTACTCCTGTTCTATCTGTAACTTGTAATTCTCCTGCCCTTTACTTAATGAAAAAGCAGAGCACCTGCTAATGTTCCTTAAAAAATGGTGTCACCGCTCATGGGATAAACTTGGCAACCGATTTGTGATGGTGATCTATTACTGATATGGCCTCCCGAGCAAAGGTAAACCACAACCATTGGCCAGTCATCTAATGGCACATCAGTGTTGATTAACCAGCATAGCCATCCATGTGTCATTGCTTATCGGTCGTTGTTGTCTCTTCAGTGCTACTATCATCACTGACAAGTGGTTACTAACCGTTTAGTGCTGATGTGTCAAACGTAACATTGTTTGTAGTAGTGATCCCTCTCAACGGTCAAAAGTACATCTAGACAGTAGTTCGCCAAGTGCGCAATGTGATGTCGTGTATATCTCAATGGTATGCCAAAATAGACAAGCAACCGTTAAGCATGGATAAGTATTTTTTATAAACAAAGAACAAATGAGGATGAAATCATGTGCAAATTGCGAAATAAAAAAATTACTCTTTTAGTTTTCATAACTTGGTATCGAATTAAACTATATGATACATGGCGTGTTGCTATGGAGTCATTCGCGATATAATTCAATAAAATTTGGTTTATATAACACAAATATTTGAATTATTAATATATAAATTAATACTATATGCTGTATTTGATCATTGTATATTGGAAGAATATATTTATGCATAATATGAGAAGCATAATATAATGAAAAACTTTTCCCATGCATGTTGTGGTGGCCTCTTCATAAGGTGACACTGTGGTGAGATAAGATGTGTACATGTTGAGATCAATAGAGTAGTGGGGGTCGGCTAGCAACGAAAAACTGTTTTCCATGCATGTTGAGGTGGTCCTTTCATGATTTGGCATGTGTGGCGAGGTGACATGACATCATGTTAATATAAATAGGGGTAATGGTGATCAACTACTACTAAATATATACAATTAGATATAGTACTAATTGTCGGTTCAGTTAGCTAGCTGTTTTGATATGAATACAAACAAGAGGGAACAGTTAGCTCTTGGTATTGGAACTTGGAAATGATTTTTTGTATCATGTGCCCAATTTGAAAATGACTTCATGCGATACTAATGGATAACGGTTAGAGCAACACGTTACTCGTGTAATAATGACAAGGACCTGCTGAAGGGGCCTATTTAAGGCTTCATACGCAGTGGAGTGTATAGCTATGTTGTAAGAGCTTTCCTCTAGATGATCGATGTCCGAAACATGTTTATGATATTTAACTTTCTTATTATGCCCATGAGGTTTGTATATTGAGATATTGGAGGAACTACCACACATTTGCAAAGCAGCCATGGCTACTAAGATAATGCTTTTGCTTCTTCTCCTGCTCCTCTCCTTGTCAGAGTCCACCACCCCTTACAAAGTGTTAGATTTCAACATGGCGACCCAGAGCATCGAGCAGGCACGGGCTCCTCGCCTTCCTGTGGTTCCACAGGCGAAGAGGATACTCGTCCAGGCGGGAGCAGATGTGCTGAAGCAGTCTCTCGTCTCCTTGATGAATGCACTCACGGACGTCCTCAAGACTCGCTGCATCCTAGACACGAAGGCCAAATCTGTTGTTGCCGTGCGCTTCCACGACATGGGCGAGCAAGTCCACTGCTGGCCCAGTCCCTCTTGCTGACGAACTATCCACCCGCAGTATAACGCTAGCCACAACTAGCTAATCGATCTTTCCGTGGATATGTAGTACTAGCACTAGTACTTCTAGCCGGAGCAATCACACAGTACGTAGGCAACCTAGCAATCTATCTATGCTTCAATCTGCTGGACTAGACACAAGCAAGGCAAGCGAACCTTATTGTTTGATGGCCACAGGGGGTGCTTCTTTGTTGCTTTATATTAAAAAATCTGTACCAAATTGAATAGTTTGGTTGGATGAATACAATCGATCTAGAACGTTGTTCATATACAAAATCCACACATGTTCTGTTGATTTTGTACATGAACAGTCATTTACTATCAATAATTTCCCATTTTGTGCCTCAACATTCTCTAATATTTCATTCCTAATCTTTAAAGGGAGCTGAAAACTTGACTAAAGTTCTTGCAGAAAAAGAAGAGAACTCAGTTAAAGTAAGTCAATATGGATTTTTCACATCTTTCATGATGCAATGAATCTGGAAAGCTGTCTGTTTTTTACTTGGTAGTCAATTGATGTTCGTATGAATGAGGTGGCCTTTGTTTGGGCTACTGCTTCTGATTCGCAGGTTCTAGCACTTTCACCAATGGAATCACAAACAAAGAGCAAGCTTCCGAACGGGATTCCTCCAGAATCGATTCTACAAATGAACTGTGAGTGAGCCCAAAGTCGGAAGCATGAAAATCGCTCATTCCAGAACTTCGAAAACCTATTTTCGAATCTACCCAAAAGCAAAATGCACTATAGGAAGTTTGGTCACTTCGGATCATTCAAGATTAGCTTGCTTGAAAATGCGTTTATCGTTCGACCACTCACTCATTTATTAACTTTTCACCATACATGCATGTAGAATACATGGTCACATGCTAAAAATGTAATGACAAACAATTACTGAATGATAAATCACATTCTCACAATCTCACAGTATATGAGTTTCATAAAAAGAGCTAACAAAGATGAGAGATGTGTAAGTCTCGTATATACCCATGCCTTGGATGTCAAGGTGAGTGTGATATGAATTTAGAGTTGTTTGTGTGTTTAGCTTTAGTTTATACAAAATATTGGAGGAAAACAAAAATGTGAGAGCCAAGGGGGTGAAGGGAAAATGAGTTTATAGCCACAAGCAATGTCTTGTTTTGGTTTGCCCACTATCAAAAGTTGGCGTCCCATTTAGCAGGAGCTATCCTCACAGTTATAGAACTAGGAACCGCGGAAACCTTTCGTAGCCTCGATGGTGTAGGAGCCGTCGATGGTGAGTTGGACATGAATAGACAAAGGAGAAAGCTGCACTTGAATATATTAACGAATCTTTCTTCTTTTAGCCCTTCGGATCGAGAAAACCTTCTACAATGGTACAAGGCCTAGCCAAAAAGTTGCCCAATGGCATAAAGTAAATCATCGATGAAGTCAAAGCAGATGGCGAACCGATTGCTCCTGCAAAGAATGCCCGCAAATTTATGGGTCAATGCGGAGTTATTCTTAGGGACAACATCCCGATCACCGTTCAAGAATGGGATAAGCCAAAGGAAGGTCGAGGAGTTAGTTTGTCGACGGAAGATTAAAAAAATTGCTTTGGGATATGCTCATGTCACATTTGAACCTACCAGAGGGTTTCACAGATCGCGAACAGTTCAAAGTCAAGAAGTTTTCTCTTAATAGGATGGCCACATAATTCCAAACATGGAAGAAAAGATTATGGGCTGACTACGTCAAGGCAGAAAAGAGGAGTCCAGAATTCACTGGAGCACTAGAGAAGGTAAAAGATCACTGAGACTTATTTGTGCAGTTCAAGAAATCAGAAGCAGCTAAGGAACGGTCAAGAAAAAAGAAAATAAATGCCGACAAAAAAAAGTTTCACCATATTCTGGGGCCAGGTGGCTACAAGACTGACCTGCCTAAGTGGGAAGAATCTGAGGCCAAGATTATTGCTGCCGGGGTCACTCCGAAAACAATGGGTTGGCCCGACAGGTCCAGGACTTGGTTTTATGCGCATGGGGAAAAGTTGGACCCAAAGACAGAGGAGATTGTTGAACAGGCAGGTCTTAAAGAAGGCTCGGATGCTTTAATTTAAGCAATAGAAGATGCTCGAACGGTGGTGTTCCAACCCAAAAATTGCAACAACATCTCCAGCCGCATCGCATACTAACACAGTCGTATTTCGATGTTGCTGTTCCGCAACAACGTTGTTGTTGCAGAAATTTGGTGTGGACATGGACGCACGGCATGGTGATGTGACTGTTGCTAGCGCTGGTGGTGCCAGAACGGCGGTGAGATTATTGGGACTCCACGCCCGCGTGGCGAATCTCGCCAGATCCGATCGCCGGTATGGATGCGCTCGCGATGACCATCTACGGGCAAGAGCACTCGGCCTGGCTGCTGGTCACGATTGCTCAGTGTGCAACGGACCATTTGTTTCAGTGAGGCCAACTGAAACAAGGGTTGGGTTGCAAGAACCGTACTAGGATAAAGATTGCTTCTGAGTCATTCGATCCAAATCAAATCCAACGGCTATGGAGAAGATGGACGCACACACAAACATCCACCGGTTGAGCGATGGCGTTTTCCATATTTTATATAAAAAGGTCTAAACAATTATTCTATGGTCTACCGGAGTAGACGAGTACAAAGACAACTCCACTGGAAACAAAAAACATGAATCTAAAAGTAATCTATCTCTAAGACGACATGCATAATGAAACTAGCTATAGCTAGACATAGCGCGCTAATACATAAATTAGCTATGTAAATAATGAGGCCAGCCGTCTCCTCAAAGTCACGGATGGATTGTTGGTTAGGCAGTTGAGCATCGCGGCCTGCGCGGTGGTGCACGCCAAAGATTCGATCTTGTCCAGCCCCGAGCATGCAGCAGCCCACGCGTCCACCTTGTCCACGCATTCGCCTTTGCCCTCCTGCACGCAGCGTTGTTTGGTAGCTCTCGCGACGTCGAAAGTTATTTTTACCACCGACCTGTTGATGTCGGCAAAGGATTCTTCCAAGGACGATGGTGTTTCTGCGCTCTGCCTGTCCAAAGTGTCCATGGCGCGCGATGGCCGGCTGTGTTGATCGAGTGAAACTGTGTGTCGATGTCGATCGTCGTGGCCGGGAGGACGGACGTGCTTGATCTTGTATTTTATAGGTGCACGTATGGCTGATAGGGGTAGATGAATTCGGCACCAACTAGGACTTGTGTTGGTTTTGGAATCTATTTCTCACGGCCGACCGATAGCTCTTCCATCCCAATCTTAGGCGGAGAAGGAAACAAACTGTCAAATCGGTTGTTGTAGTACGGCCTACGGCTTCTTCTTTCCTCTTCCACAAATCTGCTTAAGCGTACATACAAGGCATCAGAAAAGACGAGTCCGGCGTACAGGACAGATACAACTACTAGCGCATGCAGACGTTGGAAAGCTGGCAGACGGCAGCAGCTAGCGGAGGTGGCGACGGACGGCAGCGGCGGCACCTGCCGACGACCTCGTGGTCCTCCCCGACGGCATGGTGCTGGCAGTCTCCCTCTTGGACGTGGAGCATAACATCTCTAAGATCGACACTAACGCCCGTCACCTACTTTCGGCACCACCGCAGCAGCCACCGAAGAAAATAATGACGGGTCATCTCCTCACCCTAGTTCGACACAGCTCCATCGCTGATATGCAGCTTTGCGGAGTTCCAAGATGGCTCACCAAAAGTGAAGCCCTTGCCGTTGAACAAATCAGACAGGGGCAACACTCCAGACACCACATCAAACTCTAAATCTGGCACCCCACCACGACTAAGACGCCAAAGAGGAAACCACACCTGCTATCTAGGAACCACCAACCTAGCATACGTTCTGTCTTCCAGATGTCATCGATGCAAACCACAATCTGTATCTGCTCTTGGACTACCTCCAAAGCTCCGCGCCTACGCTGGAGCAAATATCGTCGCAACGGCGGAGCCCGAGGACACATGTCCACAATGAGGATGCCACCGACGCTACGCTATCCTTGTTTGAATAGACTGGTTTTCAAATGCAACCCAACCATAGGACCGATGGCCTCGTCAGAAAAGGATACGAAGATTCTTTATTCAGTATCGTCATCGTCACCGCTGAAGGCAAGATAGTGAACAACGTAAAAACCTAAACTACGAGAGAGTAAAAACGATCCACACGTGTGGATCCGACGACCCCCTCACCACCGACGACCGAGAATCGCCGATAGAGGGGAGCCGCCAGAGGACGGCGCTGGAAGATTAGCCTCTCCTGGCGGCGGCTAGGGTTCCAGCAGCTAGGGACGAGAGGAAACGATCTATCCTCTTTTTTCTTCTCTTGGCCATGTTGTATGACCGATCAATGACCGTGAATTGCATGGATTTGGCGGCCGGGTTAAGCTTCTCAGAAGGCTTCGTACTCGTACACATGGCAGCGTTTTAGACTACACGAAACCAGACATGTTTTTTCTGAAAGCCTATTATTGTTCTTAACAGGAAGGTTAGTAAAAAAGTTTATCTAAAAATTCTACTAAAGGCCAGTTCGGCAGATTTCCAGCTCCTGGAAATCCTTAAATCCAGCTTCTCGTTTCGTATGCCAGCTTCCTAAGTGAAAGCTAGCGATCAGAAAACCATTCGGTATGCCAGCTCCAGTTTTCTCCCTCGCAACGCATGGACTAGCAGCCTTTTTCAGTTCATTTTGGCCTATTGGAAGTTGAGTATAGGCCGAACTTGGCCATTATTCAAACTTGTTTTCTAAAAACCAACCACCCATCGCTCTTATCAAAACAACCACCAAGTATCCTCAGCTCCAGCTCACATGAGCTCCGTATGAATAGTAAAATCTGAAAAAATAGAAGACAATTCAAAACATTCTGAAATTTTTTTGGCCAAAAATTCATCATGAAATGACATTCATGAAATTTGTGAGAAAAAAATAAGAATATTAGCACTCCAAAATGCTTTTGGAAATAACTTTTTTGAAGCATCAATTTTTTGCCACGTTGCCCATGAATGTCATTCTGCGATGAAACTTTGCAAGAAATCAGAATATATGTATACAAAATCATTTTCAACAGCTTCCCTTTCTACAAAAATTACCAGTTTTAGGAAAAGTTGCCAAAAAAACACATACCAACAACTTCTTTATACCCAAAATATATTAGGTGATCACCTAAAAACACCTCGTTTTCCCCTATAACAAAACTGATGTTGGTGGGACCAAGTGCCTAACACTTGATAGCTTCGCACCATTGCCACATCCGGCGATCGCCGCCGTCTGCGTTGGGCCCTTGCCCCGTTGTGTTGCTTATCGCCGGAGCTCCGCCAGCGTTTTTTTAGGCGCATGCGAGAGAAAGATTAGCCACTAACAGGTAGGACACATATGCTAGACTAATTATAGGGGAACCTGTACAGGGGAGCTGCTACGGTAATACACCTGTGAAATCTGATAAATGTATTCACTAATGCAGAAATTCTTATACACAATCTTAATTAAAATAGTAGAGCCTTCGCTGAAGGGTAAGCACGAATGGGTCGGCCGAAGTGTCCTTGCTTGGTTGGCTGTTTTCGGTTTTTATATTTTATGTTTTTTTGTTTCGGTTTTTTCTTTATCTTTTTTCTCTTTTTATCTTTCACTTTTCAGATTTTGTTATATTTTGTTTTTCTTTTTTCTTTCTAACTTCCTACATTTTTGTACCTTTTCGATATACTGCGAACATTTTTATAAGATATGAAGAATATTTGCTAAATGTACATTGAACTTTTTTTAGTATACGGTAAACCTTTTTACATATATACACTGAATTATTTTTATAATATATGATGAACATTTTTTTTGTATACATCGAGCATTTTTTAGTACACAGAAAACTTTTTAAATATACTGAAATTTTATATGATATACAATGAACGTTTTTTTGCGTACATCTAACATTTTTGTTGTATACATTAAACTTTTTTTAGGGGCATCAAATCTTTTTTTAGTACACGTTGAACAGTTTTTAATACACGGGTGAACTTTTTTTAATACACATAGAACTCTTTTATAAAACATGCGCTCAAATTTTTTCTGAAATATATGCTTCTATTTTTCAATAGCTTTTTAGATATCTAGTACTCCATCCGTTCCCAAATATAAGTCTTTTTATAGATCCCAACAAGTGACTATATACGAAGCAAAATGAGTGAATCTACACTCTAAAATATGTCTATATACATCCGTATGTTGTAGTCCATTTGAAATTTTTAAAAAAACTTATATTTAGGAACGAAGGGAGTAGCTGCTAAAACCAAAGAAAAAAAAAAAAAGACAGCTCGCGGAAAGGATGGGCCGCCCATTCGCGCTTGTCTTCAGCGATGGCTCGACTATTTGCTGCTTTGCTCGTCCTCCTCGCCGCCGGACCGCCTCCAGCCGCAACCGCTCGCCGACGCAACCTGTCCCCACCACTGCCACCGCTCAAGGTACTGACCCATTCCTCTTCCCCTTGATTTCCACCCCAACCTCTCTCGTATCGCTGAAAGATGGGGAATGGCCTGTGATTGCTACTGCAGCTGTACTGTAGTAGCTCTCAAGTCGAGTCGGGCATCGCTGGATTACATCCCAGGCCGGCCAAGACGATCTGATCTGTATTTGGTTTGATGCTGGTCCTTTGGGTCTGTACTGCTAGGTCATGTCCTGGTTGTTATCGGCTTAGCGGAACTTTGGTTTCTATCTTTTTCATCACTATTCAGACATATATAATGTGAATTAAGTCATCTCCTTTCACCATCTTTCAGGTTTAGTACAAGTTGGGGGGGTACATTACATACTCACATTTCACATCTGTGATCTACTCTTTCTGTATCATAAGATAAGACGTTTTTTGACACTATCAAAAACATCTTATATTATGATACAGAGGTAGTATCCTTCTTTGTATCTAGTATTGATGCCGTTATTTAGTTGAGAAGACTGTTTTGAAACTTTTATATCTGTGATTTTTATCTTTTTAAACACTGATGGTTCGATCTGTTCCAAGTATTGCTGAATAACAACCCAGGCTGAGACGATCTGATCCAGATCCTGTTTTCTGCAGGTCCTTTGGGTGTGTACAACAGGGTCAGCGGCAGTGTTCTAGATATCTGAATAACTTGCTGGCTGCTTATGAGGAAGGACATGAATCTTGCTGGCTGTAGCCAAAAGCTGATACAGGAACCGAAACAGGAACCTTGAGGATGAAGAAGCAATGGATGTTCAGTTCCTGTTATGTAAGATTTTGCGTCCTTCGCTTACTTTGGCCATAGCTTGAGTTGATGGTGTTTCTTTTATAGCCTCCTGTAGTCAGTCAATCAGCCACTCCTCTGTTTTTTATAGACTAGTGTTATTAGTAATACCCTTCGCACATGATTCATGTTTGTCTGCTAGCTATGCACGTACTAGTTATACTAGCTACGTTTGACGACTTCCTGTTTCTTATGTTATTTTTACACGTTTGCTCAATTGTTAGGTAACTAGCTTAATTAGCATCCACTTATGTACTCACGTGCATGCCTGGGTGGAATTAATATGGTTAACTCGTACGTACAAACTTAGTTAGTACTACCTCTGTAACTTTTTGTAAGACGTTTTTAGAGTCTATGTCAGTGTCAAGTAAACGTCTTATAAAGTTACAGAGGGAGCATCATTTATTTTCCTTTCACATGCTGTGCCATGTTTGCATACTACTACTATTTCATCATGCTCTCATGCTTGTGCGTTGGGTAGCTTAGCCTAGCACATGTTGTTTACTCAAGCTGTTAGCATAACTACAACTAGACTAGATTATTATTCCCTTTGCCAATCTTGAAATTGTTTGTCATCGGTGTCTGAAATATTATTTGATATTGTTTGCTTGAGTGGAATGTTGTTCTGATTGATGCAGGAGTGGGAGTGTTAGGCACTAGCTAGCAATGGCGTACAGACTAATTTAAACTGGGACTGAACAGTCAGCATTGCAGTGGGTTGACATCATAGGGTCTGATTTCCTGCCAAATGAGTCTGAATTTCAGCCATTGACCTTTAGCTGTTCAAACTGGGAGTGAACATTCAACACTGCAGTGGGTTGTTGGTACCCCTTTGGCTTCATAGATTCAGAACCCAACCCTGGCCCTCGGATTCCCCGCTAAAAATTAACAAGTTTGTCTCATTAGAATTATCAATTATGATTGTCTGATGAGTGATGAGAATCAGCAAGTAGTATTAGTCTTTACAGGAGCACGTGTGTCGAGGGAGGCTGAACCTTACTTATTCTGGCTCTCATAAGTACACAACTGATTGTGGATGGATCTGTTGCCTTGGTGTCTTTCTGCAGCAATGGTGTATATTGTAAAATTTGAATACATTCCTAGGGATTCTGCTATACTGATGGGCCTTTTGGCATGGCAGGTGAGTTTTGCTCCGTTGGTAGCTTAATTTTTTTTTTGAACCGGGCATTACCCCTTTCCATTACTAAGAACGGAAATACAAATCAGTTCAAGATAACAGGAGGAGGGAAAGAGGGTAGAGCGGATTCAAGCATTACCAGGAAACCCACCACATCCGCCCGCCATCGAAACAGATGTCATGGGGCGAAAACCTGGTAACACTAATATCAAGTCTATTACAGCCAACCAAAAGAACGACCAGACAGACGCAAACCACACATCAGACCGCCCGAATTGGCAGAACTAGACAAAAGTATCAGACGATGAAAAAGGACAGCGAAGATCTCCTCCAGCTCCCGCCACGCACGAGGCCACAACTTGGACTTCATGTCTAGATCGATTGCTTGACGGAGTCACACAGTTTCATCAGCTGCAGCGTGCCGTTCCTGATCATCTCTGCACCTGCGCGAAGTTCTCCAGCCGCCTCTCCTTTCTGTAAACCTGTCCAGTACAAAAGAAACGAACAAAGGGAGAAAACAATCTCAAAAGGAGTCTTAATCTGTTTTTTCGCAAAGGTAGCACGATTAAGCGCCAGCCAGATGGCCCAACAAGTAGCAGCTAAACCCACAGTATAGAAGGTATCTTTGCCAGGAAGAAATTTACTGCACCAGACGAAATACTGCCAATAGTTGTTAGGGCACACATCAGTGCCTAGCACCACCCCCAATAGATCTCCAAACCACCCTATCAACGGGGAAGGTGAAGAAAAGGTGGTTAGAGGTTTCTACCTCCCTGCCAATAGTTGGTAGCTTAATTAGCATCCACTTCTATAGGGTAGATCAGATCACATGTATGCACGTGGATACTGACATACTGTTTCTAGTCAACAGTAGCTTGTACTTGCTTGCTAACCTGATTAGTTCTCTAATCATGCTGCTTTCCTGTGGACATTATGTAAATGGAGTGTTGTGCACGTACTTTGACAAGAGGTTGGTTATCCCCGCCCGAGTGATCAGGAGAAGGGAAGTGGTTTTCAATGTCACTGGGGAGAAAGGTTTGGCCGGTCAAGGCGAGGAGGAAACCGAAGATGTAGAGCAATTTGTTCTTGATTCGCTGTCATAGATTTGAGCTGTTTTAGCAATGCAATGTTGTTGTTTGAGAGCTGCAGCTAGAACTGGCTTGGTTTCATTCTGAATAATGCAGTAATGGCCTGAATGCTGGGCACAAGATACATCCCAAGAGCCATGCATTTGTGCATTATACTTTCCAATATCTTGCGCTTGTTTATTTTTTGAAATTAATATCTTACACTTTTTAGTACACCTATTTAGCAATTGCCTGTCTATTGTAAAGCCTGAATGGGTCATTATTACGTTGGACTGGGTATACTCTTTGCCATGCAGTTGTCATCACCAAACCACAAAGTTATTCACGACATTTTTTCCATGTAGCTCTACCATGTCACACAATTTTGTTGTGTACTTACATGATAAACAAATGATAACCCAGAAGTAAAAATATCCCAACGAAAGACTGCATGCTTAACCGTTGACAGCTTTTACATGCTTACCGAGAAGTAAAAAGATCCTAACGAAAGACTGCAGTATATATAAGCCAGGCCTATATATACATATATACTCCATCACCTCTTTCGTTAGATAGGATGTAGGACGCAAAACTGAGTGCTATTCCGTTTCAACTTTATTTTAGTCTCTATTCCGTTTCTATCAATATGTTTGAAATATTGGAGGAAAACAAAAGATCATGGTAAATCTTTAGCTTCGCTTCTGTTGCCTCCGTTTCCTAGGTGGTACGTCTACCATGAAAACACCAGCAGACAAAAAAAACCAAATCCAGCCAACAACAAGCACCAAAATTATCTCGATCGCTGCCATGCAAGTTGCCCGGCTGGTACCATGCCCATCCCATGACCGAGTCCTCGAGTTGTTGTGATGCCGCACCACACAGCTCATCCCCACCTCGCCTCGCCCCCACCTCTGTGTTGGCCGTCCAACTCAAAGCCATTTCCATCTTGATCACGCGGTGTCTCCCCGCTGTCAAGTTCCCACCTCAGATGGCTACCATGGACATCCCGGTCACACCGCCCCCCCCTGCTGTCCTAGTCGAATCACAAAGAGAAGTAGTCTGCCAAGACATGAAATTAACCTGGAATTGCACAGCTTAACCTGCATGTGTGCAACTGTAAATTTGCCCCAAATTATATGTGCCTAAAGGCAGCAGTCCGTTGTGGTTCACCATGTTTGGCGAGTTCTTATGGTGAACTCTGCTTGGTTGAGATTAATTTGGAGTGCTTATCCAATTCAACTTTCAATTTTGATGGTAATCTCGACTATTGAGGTCACATTTCAACCGTGGTAGAATAGATAAATTTCAGGCACAACAAAAATAAATATGCTCAGATCCTTCCACTTTTGCATTTACTCACCCATAATAAATAATGTCCACCTAAGTATAACCTTATTAGGCGCTCTAATGTCACTTTTAGCACTAGGCTGCATTCTTGTGTATCAACTGGCTGCTGTCTTTTTTTTTAAAAAAAAACTGGCTGCTGTCATGGATTTTCTTGCAATGGATGGAGGACCTAGAGCTTTTGGTGGTGGTAGCAACAAGTTCGAGCATGTTTCTAGAAGAATTTCTTTCCCATTATGAATAATGATTTAGCAATAGGCTATGTGTTCCCGAGTTCTGGGTGGTTGTGAGTATGTTACTTTTTGTTTCCTTTTTGAACTTTGACATGTACTAGTAGTGTAACATTGTCAAGATGATATTACGTTTGTATGTGGAATGGATTTTGTGCACTGGGACCCATGTGCACTGCTTATTTTTGCTCATGAAACAAATGAAGTAAATTTCCTTTATGTACTTATTCAATCATGATTTTAAGACTGCTTGCTTCGCTCAAGTCAGATCGGAAATAATAAAAACAAGAAAATGACTATTTTTCTACAACAGATAAGGCATATACTATTAAAAGAATTGACATTTTGTGTCCCACTTTCTCGAACGTTCTGGTGTTGGTTTATTTACTATATATAATTATATTCTAATCAGTAAAGGGAGCTTAAAACTTACTCATGATGCAATGGACATGCATGTATGACCACAACCAATTGACACAAAATGCATATTAAGTTCTACTCGTTGCAAGTTTGTAACTTCAGATCATTCAACACTAACCTATTTGCAAAAAAAAAAATCAAGGAGGAGGGAAACACCACTGGTTCGAGCCTACCAAGCCCATTAGTCCCGATTCAGTCATGAACCGGGAGCCATGTGGGGCATACGTCCCGGTTCGTGCGCCCAAGGGCCCGGCCGGGTCTCGGGAGGCATTTGTCCCGGTTTATGTGGACCCATTTATCCTGGTTCTAGGCACGAACCGGGACCAATGAGTCTCGCTCCTGGCCCACAGCCATTGCTCCCAGTTCGTGCCTAGAACCGGTACAAAAGGGGGGCCTTAAGTCCCGGTTCTTGCCACAAACCGAGACAAATGAGTTGCCTATATATACCCCCTCGCCGGAGAGCAGAGCAGTCCACACTGCTCTGTTTTTTTGGCCGGCGAGGGGAGGGCATTTGGGTGCTCTAGCTCACCTCCTATGCACATGAGGTGTTTGATGAAATGCCCGAGCCACGCTAGTTAAGTTTTTTCCTCTCAAAGCTCTACGAGCTCCATTTTTCCCGAGATTTGTCTAGGTTTAGCGGTCCCTCACGCCCCGTCCCCGTCTTCACCGCCATCGATCGCCCGCGCCGATCTCGTCGCCAGCACCACCACGGTGAGCCTCTTGTTCTTATCTTTTTTCTGAAAGAAAAAAAATTCTTACTTTAGATAGATACTTGTCTGATTTTCTTACTTTTGACACACATAATTATATATAATGCACGCAGATGAACCGGCAATGGATGTACGGTGACAGACACACCTCCGAGTACGTTAAGGCCGTGCATGAATTTCTCGAAGTGGCTGAGGCAAACAAGTAGAATGGTTTTATGTGTTGTCCATGCCCTAAATGTGGGAATACGATGTCTTACTCTAACTGGAAAATCCTGCACACCCACCTGCTTTACAACGGTTTCATGTCACACTATAATGTTTGGACGAGGCACGGAGAAATAGGGGTTATGATGGAAGACGGCGAAGAAGAAGAGGACGATGACAACTATGTGCCCCCTGAATACGGTGATGCTGCAACGGGGGGAGCTGCTGAAGATCAATAGGAACCAGATGATGTGCCCTATGATGCTGCAATGGGGGAAGCTGCTGAAGATCAAAAGGAACCGGACGATGTGCCCGATGATGATGATCTCCGCCGTGTCATTGTCGATGCAAGGACGCAATGATAAAGTCAAAAGGAGAAACTGAAGTTCGATTGCATGTTGGAGGATCACAAAAAAGGTTGTACCTCAATTACGAAGATGGAAACACAAAGCTCGGTACCGTACTGGAATTGCTGCAGTGGAAGGCAGAGAATGATGTGCCTGACAAAGGATTTGAGAAGCTACTAAAAATATTGAAGAAGAAGCTTCCAAAGGATAACGAATTGCCCGACAGTACGTACGCAGCAAAGAAGATCGTATGCCCTCTAGGATTGGAGGTGTAGAAGATACATGCATGCCCTAATGACTGCATCCTCTACCGCGGTGCGTACAAGGATTTGAACGCATGTCCGGTATGCGGTGCATTGCAGTATAAGATCAGACGAGATGACCCTGGTGATGTTGACGGCGAGCCCCGCAGGAAGAGGGTTCCTGCGAAGGTGATGTGGTATGCTCCTATAATACCACGGTTGAAACGACTGTTCAGAAACAAAGAGCATGCCAAATTGATGCGATGGTATAGTGAGGACCGTAAGAAAGACGGGAAGTCGAGAGCACCCGCTGACGGGTCGCAGTGGAGAAAAATCGAGAGAAAGTACTGGGCTGAGTTTGCAGGTGACCCAAGGAACGTATGGTTTGCTTTAAGCGCGGATGGCATTAATCCTTTCGGGGAGCAGAGCAGCAATCACATCACCTGACACGTGACTCTATGTATGTATAACCTTCCTCCTTGGATGTGCATGAAGCGGAAGTTCATTATGATGCCAGTTCTCATCCAAGGCCCTAAGCCACCCGGCAACGACATTGATGTGTACCTAAGGCCATTAGTTGAAGAAATTTTACAGCTGTGGAATGGAAACGGTGTACATGCGTGGGATGACCACAAACAGCAGGAATTTAACCTGCACGCGTTGCTGTTTGTAACCATCAACGATTGGCCCGCTCTTAGTAACCTTTCAGGACAGACAAACAAGGGATACCACACATGCATGCACTGTTTAGATGACACCGAAAATATATACATGGACAAATGCAGGAAGAATGTGTACCTGGGCCATCATCGATTTCTTCCGACCAACCATCAATGTTGAAAGAAAGGCAAGCATTTCAAAGGCGAGGCAGATCACCGGAAAAAGCCCGCCATGCGTACCGGTGATCACATACTTGCTATGGTCAATGATTTACACGTAATCTTTGGAAAGGGTCCCGACGGACTAGCTGTTCCGAATGATGGTGAGGGACACGCACCCTTGTGGAAGAAGAAATCTATATTTTGGGATCTACCCTACTGGAAAGACCTAGAGGTCCGCTCCTCGATCGACGTGATGCACGTGACGAAGAACCTTTGCGTGAACCTGCTAGGCTTCTTGGGCGTCTATGGGAAGACAAAAGATACAACTGAGGCACGGGAGGACCTGCAACGTTTGCACGAAAAAGACGGCATGCCTCCAAAGCAGTATGAAGGTCCTGCCAGCTATGCTCTTACCAAAGAAGAGAAGGAAATCTTTTTTGAATGCCTGCTTAGTATGAAGGTCCCAACTGGCTTCTTGTCGAATATAAAGAGAATAATAAATATACCAGAGAAAAAGTTCCAGAACCTAAAGTCTCATGACTGTCACATGATTATGACGCAACTGCTCCTGGTTGCATTGAGGGGGCTTCTACCAGAAAACGTCCGATTAGCCATTGTGAAGCTATGTGCATTTCTCAATGCAATTTCTCAGAAGGTGATCAATCCAGAAATCATACCAAGGCTAAGGAGTGATGTGGCGCAATGTCTTGTCAGTTTCGAGCTGGTGTTCCCACCATCCTTCTTCAATATCATGACGCATGTCCTAGTTCATCTAGTTGACGAGATTTTCATTCTGGCCCCCATATTTCTACACAATATGTACCCCTTTGAGAGGTTCATGGGATTCCTAAAGAAATATGTCCGTAACCGCGCTAGGCCAAAAGGAAGCATCTCCATGGGCCATCAAACAGAGGATGTCATTGGGTTTTGTGTTGACTTCATTCCTGGCCTTAAGAAGATAGGTCTCCCTAAATCGTGGTATGATGGGAGACTGACTGGAAAAGGCATGCTTAGAGGGGACTCAATAATATGCAGGGACGGGCATTCTTGGTCTCAAGCACACTACACAGTTCTACAGAACTCTACCTTGGTGACCTCGTATGTCGATGAACACATGAACAGTCTGCGCTCCAAACACCCGGAGCAGTGCGACGACTGGATTACATGTGAACACATCAGGACTTTCAGCAGTTTGTTGGAAACACATCTCAGAGGTGACAACCCTGTTTGTGATGAGTTGTACTCGTTGTCCAGGGGACCATCTTCGGCTGTATTGACTTACAAAGGATACGAGATAAATGGGAATACATTTTAGACAATCGCCCAAGATCAAAAGAGCACCAACCAAAACAGCGGTGTCCGCTTTGATGAAGCAACCGAGAGGGGAAAGGGCACATATTATGGTTACATAGTGGACATATGGGAACTTGACTACGGACATGATTTTAAGGTCCCTTTGTTTAAGTGCAAATGGGTCAATCTGTCCGGAGGCGGGGTACAGGTAGACCCACAGTACGGAATGATAACAGTGGATCTGAACAATCTTGGGTACACTGACGAACCGTTCATCCTAGCCAATGATGTGGCATAGGTTATCTATGTGAAGGACATGTCTACCAAACCGAGAAAAAAAAAAGATAAGGAAGTGAATACATCATATGATGAGCCAAAGCGCCACATAGTTCTTTTAGGAAAAAGGGACATCGTGGGAGTGGAGGGCAAGACAGACATGTCCGAAAATTATGAAAAGTTTCATTAAATTCCTCTCTTCAAAGTCAAGGCTGACCCAAGCATCCTAATAAACGATGAAGATTATCCATGGTTACGACGCAATAAGCAAATGACACAAGCGAAGAAAAAGTGAAGACTTTCTCTCCACAACTATTATGATGATACCATGCCAACTTTCTACCTTTTCGTAGTTCATTTGTCTCCCTAGAATGGGACTTGCGGTGCCCTCTGGCGTCGCTGCGTGCGATTACTAGGATCGGTTCCGACCATGTCCCTCTCCTTCTCTCCTCCGAGAACGAGCGACCCCCCAGCCCCCCCC
>NC_041380.1:7104911-7122880 GCF_002162155.2 Triticum dicoccoides
ATTCTGGCTGAATCAGCCCGGGTTCGCTGCTGCGGTTGCCGCTTGGTGGCGTGAGGCTCGTGAGGCACCCCACCGCTCCCTCTCGGCCGTCGACTCCTGGCATTTCTGTGCTAAACGGTCGCGCCAATTCATGAAAGGGTGGGGTGCTAACTTAGGTCGCGACCTCCGAGAGCCGAAGAGAACTCTCCTTGAGGGCATCCAAGCACTCGACCTTCGGGAAGATGCCGCAGGCCTCTCGGCCGAGGAATGCATGCATAGATACGATTTGGAAGACCAACTCACGATCATCTACACGGATGAGGAGGCATTCTGGCGCCTTCGAGGTACGCAGAATTGGGTCCTGAAGGGGGACGCTAATATAGCTTACTTTCAGGCAATCGCTAACGGCCGCCGACGCCGTAACACCATCCCCCTGCTTTGGGATGGTGATACCCTGCTGCAACAGCCGGAGGCCATCCGGGCCCATGTTGATGGCTTCTACAGAGACCTATTCTCTGCCTCACCTCGGGGAGGATTAGCCCTTGCCCACGATATTTGGCCGCCCCGATACTGTGTTTCAGAGGAGGATAACGTTGCTCTAACGGCGCCATTCTCTGAAGCTGAAGTATGGGCGGCCATTAAGGGCATGAACTCGTCCTCGGCTCCCGGCCCCGATGGCCTTCCAGTAAAGTTCTTTCAAATTTTCTGGGAGTCCATTAAACCAGAGGTCATGGCCCTATTTGAAGAATTCTACGTTGGGTCCATTGACCTCACGAGACTCAACTTTGGAATAATCACTCTCATTCCCAAAGTTACGGGCACCTCGGACATCCGCCAATTCCGCCCAATCACGGTGATCAATGTCATCTTTCGCATCCTCGCGAAGGGGTACGCCAATAGGGTGGCCCCATTTGCAGACCGGATCATCCACCCGGATCAGTCGGCATTTATCCAGGGCCGCTATATCCTGGACGGAGTCCTAGTGTTTCACGAAGCCCTACACGAGGTGCATTCCAAGCACCTCAAGGCAGTCTTCCTGAAACTAGATTTCCACAAGGCCTATGACACGGTCAGCTGGCACTTCCTGCGGGAATGCCTGCTCCAGAAGGGCTTTGACGAGCGATGGGTGACCCGGGTGATGTAGATGGTTTGCTCGGGCAGAACCGTAGTTAACATCAACGGCGAGATTGGCCCATAATTCCCCACCTTTTGTGGGGTACGCCAGGGCGATCCATTCTCTCCGTTCCTGTTCAACGTGGTGGTAGATGCCCTGGCGGCCATCTTAGACAAAGCAAAAGCTGCGGGCCACATCAAAAGCATAGTCCCACATTTAGTAGAAGGGACCGGCTTGTCCCTCCTACAATATGCGGATGACACAATTATCATGGTGGAAGGATCGGCGAGCGACATCACGAACCTGAAGTTTCTCCTGCTCTGCTTCCAGTAGATGTCTGGCCTCAAGATTAACTTCGATAAGAGCTCAGTGATGGCACTAGGATACTCCGACGCCGATCGCCGGAGTATCGCGGACCGGCTCAATTGCCCGCTTGGGAGTTTCCCCACGACTTATCTGAGGATACCCATTAGTGACTCGAGGCTCACGGTGGCCGAGCTTTGGCCCACGGTGGGCAAGCTCCAGCACCGCGTGGAGCCATGGCAGGGGAGGTGGCTTTCTAAAGCCGCCCGAACGGTGCTGATCAACTCGTCCCTGTCCAGCCTGCTCCTATTCATAATGAGATTTTACAGCCTTCCCGAGACTCTGCACCATGAGATTGCCAGGGTTCAGGGTCGCTTCTACTAGGCCGATGAGGGAGACAAGCAGAAATACCACATGGTACGATGGTCTGAGATTTGTAAGCCTCGCGATCAGGGCGGGCTTGGGATAATGTGCTCCAAGCGGATGAACATTGCCCTCCTAACTAGATGGCTTTGGCCGATTACGAACGGCGAGGGTGGCCTTTGGCTCCGCATCATTCAGCGGAAATACCTACGAGGCCAACCCCTCGCCTTTTGCCAGCGGTCCGGTGGTTCCCAGTTCTGGCAATCTGTCATACAGCTGCTTCCGGTCCTTCACATTGGATCCTCGATTACGGTCGGATCTGGTACTGCCACGCTGTTTTGGTTCGATCGCTGGGCTGGGGATGCCCCCTTCGCGGCTCGTTTTCCTGACCTGTTCTCCATTGCGGTAGACCCGCGGATTTCTGTTGAGACGACCCTTATTGACTTTGGGCGACTCGCATTCCGGCGCCAGTTTGGACCGGCAGAGACTGCGGCTTGGGATGACCTGATCACTTGCATTGCGCTACACGAACCTGTGCTTGAGACTGGTGAGGACCGCACTCGATGGCGTCTAGAGCCATCCGGGCTTTACTCCACCACGTCGCTCTACAAGGCGATCGCCCCCACTCCGGGCCCTGCGGCGCTTACCGCCATCTGGGAGATCCGGCTCCCCTTGAAAATTAGGATTTTTCTGTGGCAATTGATTCGTGGCCGCCTTCCATCTGGGGTGGAAGTCCTGAAGCGCAACAGCCCCGGCGATGGACGTTGCCCGCTCTGCGGGCCGAAAGAGGATTCGAACCATATCTTCTTCACGTGCTTGTCCGCACAGTTCCTCTGGAGCTGTTTCCGCGAGATGGTTGGTGGTAGTTGGGACCATAACAACTTCCCCGATCTTTTCGCCGAACTCCAGGCACTGCCACCTTCGTCCCGCCACATTAGATGGCTGACTATCGGTGTGCTTGTCTGGACGCTGTGGACTATTAGGAATAAGCTTGTGATTCAGCGTATACCTCTTCGACGCGCTACTGATGTGTTGTTCAAATGGTCTGGTTACTTGCAGTTTTGGCGGCCACTTAGCCTCCCCAGGGAGAGAGACGCCATCACCTCCATAATCACCCAGCTTCGTGCGATGGCTCTCCGCAGCTTCCCCCACCACCACCTGAGCCAGATTAGCTCTTCTCCGTCTTCGACGCCGCCGCTGTGTGTTGTTTGTGCCACCCTTGTGGTGTTTGGGCTTGTTGTGCTGTGCCCACAGCGGATTCTCTGGTGTGTGAGTTGTTTGTGAGTTTGTGTTGGACCTTGGTGCGGTGGCGTTGCGTGTGCGTGTGTGTGTGTGTGTTGGATGATACCTTGTTGACTTTGTGCTTGGTGGTTGCTTTATTTATAAAGCGGAGCGAAAGCCTTTTTTGGTATTTGAGTGATGCACATGATTTGGCCATGGTAAGAAGTATAAGTAGAGCACAGAATGAGATTTTATGGTTTAAAGTTGATTGCTTAGCCAATCACTAGACTGAGACATTACATCAGTTTCCCTTCTTCGAAAGACAGCTGCAGTGGATGTGTGTGCAAATGGATCGTGAACAATCACTGTGTTGTCCAACCAAACCCAATGTTTCTATTCACTCTATTCATAGTTACTACTTCATAGGAAAGAGATCGATAACTAAACATGCAAGTCAATCAAATGGCCACATGATTCTCTACTGTTCTCATGTGGTACAATACAAATGATGTGACAAAAATTAAGTGGGTAGGATATGCGTACTAATCTGTCTATCTCTTTATCCATCTTAGCATGTGAAATATTAGAGGGAAACAAAAGTATCATGGTCACATTTACTGACAGTGATACTGAAATGAGAGTGCTATCAGTGGTTCCAGTCATATAATGTCCTGTTAGATACTCACACCGAAACAGTTTGCTGAATTCCAGATCCTCTCCAATGGGAAGTCCCTCTGTATACGCTTAAGAAAAATTAGCCGCACAAGATCACTGATGTAGTTAAGTAACTTTTACTGATACGTAATTTTTGCACATGAGCCTAGCTCTCAATTAACCAAATTTAGTGTCAGCCTAGCTGTATCCTTGGACTAATCAACGCGAGAATTGGACAGAAGGCAGGGCGGAGAACTCAAACCGATGACCAACTTGCAGATATCCTAACCAGATCTTTAGGACGACAGAAGTTCGTGAAGATGCGGCGAAGGATCGGTGTCCAAGATGTGAAGTGAGGACATCGTGTTTAGGGGTGTGATTGTTGGGATTAACTACGATGGAGTGGTTCCCTTGTCCGGCACGGACTAATAGTGATAGCAGTCACCGATTTAATATAGGATTTATAATAGGACTCGGACTAGTTTAGGACTAGCTTAGCTCCTTTAAATATCCATGTACCCCTACGTTGTAATACTACCAAAACCAGATCAAAGCAATAACAAATCCGAGGAGCGACACACTCCTGTTGCTATACATCAACGCCTCGTGTTTGTGTGTCTCGGTGACTTGTGCTAGTTCCGATCGATCAAGCATCTTGGCGTAAGCTAGCTAGCTAGCCTCCCTCAAAACGGTCCAGCAGGCAGCTAGGTTGCTTGCTTGCTTGGGAGGTAGGATCTCCAGGAATCAATACGTACGCGTGTATCTCTCGGCCGAAAGTACAGGCCGACGAATCGCGACGTAAACGTACACCGGAAAGTACTCGGTGTACGGACCTGTGCCAACAGAGAGCATTCATTTCGTCCTTATCTTGAATCTCTAACAATATGGACCGGCATGCTGGGGGGAGGGGGGGCTCTCCGTCTGCCCACGTCCCTCGAGACACTGAACATTGACAGCAACAGGGGGTTGACATCGCTGGAGTCTCTGTCAGGAGAGCACCCCCCATCATTGGAATCCCTGAGTCTTCTTGGCTGCAGTGGGCTGGCATCCCTGCCAAATGAGCGGCAAGCATACATGTCTCTCCAAAATCTTGTAATTAATGACTGTCCTGCTATAAGGAAGCTGCTCCTATGCCTGCAGCAGCAAGCCAGCAACTGGGCAGCATCGACTAGAAATATCAAGATGCCCAGCTTGAAGATATGCTACACGTCTTTCTATCTTTGGAAAATTAAACAACTGCAGTCAGCCGTCCCATGGGATGTACCATGGCAAAACGACTGTACAAGTTTGTTCTCCATTATTTTCAATGTCATACGGTATAAATCTTCGTTTATATTAGTTTGTACGATTTTTTCTTTACCCTGTTGTACGAGTTTGTTAATCCAACATCATTTGTGATATATATAGTGATGGCACTTAAACCAAAGACGTGGAAAAAAATTCCAAAACTAGTCCATGAGAGGTTGGAGGCTGCTCAAGAAGCCAGGTAACTCAGAGCAACCCATGCAGGGGTTTAACAGGGCAGAAAGGGCAAGGATTATATTTGCTTCGAATAATGTTATGTCATGATTGTAATCATTGGGCTTTGTTGAGCTTTGATCTCTCTCTTGTTCAGATACTTCTAATCAATCGGCGAATCAATTCATCTCCGTCAACATAGTTTTGTCATCTTTACTTAGTTGAGAAGACACAGACATTTAACTTGCCGAGAAACTTTGTGAACTGTCATTTTATCTGCTTGGATACTGATGGTACCCGGCACCTCTGCTTGCTGGGGAGATGCCGGCGGCATGTCAAACTATCCATTTCGTAGGAGGAACCAAAACTTTATATCTTGCTGAGAAACTTTGCAGCACTATGTGGTTTGAAGCACAATGTGGCCTGATCGCTGATGGCTGCTCTGCTAGCTAGTGGAGTGGCTGTATGGCTGAGCTGAACTGTACTGTACTGCTGTCGCTCTCGATCGAGAATTGTTGGAGCCTGCATTGTGTAGGCCGACAACTTGGCATTGGGAGGAGCACCAATCAACCACATCCAAGATTCGAGGCCGAGACGATCTGATCTGGATTTAGTTTCCTGCTGGTCCTTTGGGCGTGTACAACAGAGTCAGCAGCAGTAGTCTCCCTGTTGGCTGTAGCCCAGTGTTCTAGTTATCTGAATAACTTGTTGTATGAAGGAGGACTTGGATGTAAGCTGCCGGCTGATGCAGCACGATCTGAAAGAGCAGGCTGAGGTTGCACAGTATGCACCGGTGTAGAAGCAATGGATGTCGTTCACTAGTAAGTATCATGTACTCCCTCTGTCCCAAAATAAGTGTCTCTGATTTAGTACAACTTAAGTACAAAGTTGTACCAAGTCCGTGACACTTATTTTGGGACGGAGGGAGTATGATTTTGTGAACTTCGATTACTTTTGGTGCTGCTTCAGTTGATTTACCGGTGTGTTTCTTTACAGTCTACTGTAGTCAGTCAGTCAACCCTCTGCTTTTATAGACTATTGTCATTAGTAGTTGAGTCATGTTTTTCTGCTATTTCTAAGAAACAACTTAGCAGGTAGTTACGTTAAACTGTAACCTGTTTGTTCAATTATTTAACCTAAAACAAGCACCTCCTGCTCTGTTAATAGCTAGCTTAATTAGCATTTCTCCAGCTTTAGCAGAAGCTGGGATGTATACTCGCACTTGTGAGCTAGCTATCTATGCGCATGTATCTAGTACGAACCCCGGTATTTGCTTGCTGAGTAACTTTTTCAGCTGTTACTTTTATCTGCTTTGATACTGCTGGGGAGTTGGCGGTGTCGTGTCAAACCATCTATTTTAAAGCTTTAACTTGTCGAGAAATTGCCTGCAGGCTGTAGTTTGGGGCCTGCCCAAGGATGCTGTGAGTTTCTTGGATAATAAATACGCCTCCCTGATGGCGGCTCTGCTCTGCTAGAGTGCTTGGGGAATTTCTTGCGATTGCTTGTACAGCTCAACTAAATTGTATTGCAGTCGCTCTCGATCGAGAATTATTTGGTCTCTGCTTCTGCAGTCTGAGTCGAGCATCACCGAATCACATGATATTGATTTTGTATTCTGCGGGTCCTTTGGGTGTTCGGTGTAGCCAGTGTTGTAGGTATCTGAATAATTTTCACGACATTACAAACTTAGACTGCCAAGAGAAAGGGTGTAGCTGTAAGCAAATTTTCACAGTGAAGATCGATTTTTCCTTATTTCCACCACATATTCATCTTGTTGAACGATCTGCACCTCTATTTTCAGATGAGGTCAAGTATTGTTGGTCTAGCTTCTTCTTCGGGTATACTTATATTGTGAATTAGTTCATCTCCTTCAACGTTTCCCAGGTTTTGCTTCTTTTGTTTGCATCTAGTTCTCTTTTGGTGTTGTTTAGTAGACCTTGGCCTTCAGCTACTTGTTGAGAAACTTTTGGAACTATGATTTCAATCATACTGATGGTACGCCGACAGTGCTGGTTACTGGCAAGGCCGCCTCCAGAAATTCGAGGCCCCGGGCGAAAACCAAAATGTGGCCCAAAATTTTAAACAGTTCACATAACAGAAGAATTATTATGCGTAAAGCATATTGTCACTTTATTATATAATTGCAAGTGTGTTTTATTTGTACCTTGTTAGGCATATATCAACACTAATGTTAAAAAGTCAAAAGGGATTGCAAGCAATGAACAAACCTCATGTTCTACCAAAAAGGAGCATCTGTCTAGTATTTCTTGAAATAAAATCTTCAATCATATCTTCGTTGCAAAAAGGACCTTCACTGGCAACATTACCATCATCAATTTATGCATCATGAGCCTCAACCTCTGTTGCATCATCATCACGAGCATCACCAACATTAACATCTGTTTTGATTTGCAGAATTATATTGGGGGTCTTTCACCAAATATGTATCAAGGGAACCTGTTAGAGATTGAGCCTCCACTTCAAGTCTTTGTTTCTTCTTACGCTTTGCAATACCAGTTTCATGCTTCCTAAGTCTAGTAGACATGATGAAGACTTAGAAAAAAATACCTAACAAATTATAAGTGATCATTGATCAAACAGAATCTAATTATTTTCTAATAGTAACAATCACCAGATGAATAGTTCATTCGTATACAAGAAAATGAACTGAAAATAGAACCTTGCACTTGGAGATTAAAACACACTTCGTAGGTCCTGATTGAAGTGACGAACGAACCGCAGTCCACGGCTGTTGCGTCTTCATGCAGCAAGACGATCAGCAATAGGAATAGATCGGAGGTAACTGCGCTGGCGCCGGCACGACTGCTAGGGCCTTCGTCAATCCCCGATCGCCGCTTGCGAGAGGCGAGACGCTGCTTGTTCGTCTGCAATCGCTGGAATCAGGCGATCTGTATCCAGTCTTGTCATCGTGCTATTGGGCCTCCAACCTTCTTCTCTGGAATTGTGTTATTTGGGCCTCCCGCACGTTAGTTTCCTACTTTCCTTATCTGGTTTTTGTAGCGATCTTTTAGCGGCAGGGAGGCATCATAGTACGAAGGGTTTTTCTCTCGACAGGGGCCCCACGATTTTGGGGGCCCTGTGCGGTCGCTCACCTCGCTCCCCCTCGTTGACGGGCCTGGTTACTGGGGAGGTTGAGTCGAACATCTGGAACTCCTACACGCCTATTCTGATCAATTGCTTTGATTTAGCACATGGAATTCCTTTGATTTCTTTCCATCATTGCCCGCGGGAAGCCAACAATCTGGCACATTTTTTAGCTAGATATAGCTATGAGCAAGGTAGTAGTTTTGAGTGGGTGGATGAAGCACCAAACTTTTTGTTATCGCATGTACTATCTGATGTAACCTTGCCAAGAGATGAATAAAGTGCCATGAGGCTTTCCCTTCAAAAAAAAATCTTTTGGCAAGAGGAAATAATAAAGCTACAACTTGTTGAGAAACTTACTGCACTCTGTAGGGGGTGCAGAAGGATGGTGTGACTTTCTTGCCCTGATGGCTGCTCAGCTCTGCTCTGCAAGAGTTCTAGGGAATACTGGCTCGTGATTGCTTCTACTCCCTCCGTTCCTAAATATTTGTCTTTTAAGGAATTTCAAATAAACTACCACATACGGATGTATATAGACATATTTTAAAGTGTAGATTCACTCATTTTGCTCCGTATGTAGTCACTCGTTGAAATGTCTAGAAAACAAATATTTAGAATCAGAGGGAGTACAACTTAATTGTATTGTACTGCAGTCACTCTCGACCGAGAACTGTCGTTCAAAGACTATGCATGTTAAGTTCTTCTATTACTTCAAAATCGGTCACTTTGGATCATATTCAAGACTAAAGGATATCAAATGGCATTGTCGTTCAAAGTCCAACTACTCGATAACTCATTCCGCAACTTCTCGCCTTCTTTTAGTATGAGTTTTCTTCAATGGAACACAATATTTCTGTTCACTTTATTTCTTACTAAAAGACCGGAGACAAAAGCTGCATGCAAGTAGAATAGATGATCACGTGATTCTGCAATCTAATCAGAGACACGATAAACACCTCCTGAATGACTTTTTCAACACATATCTCATGCTCACAACTGTTTTTATATAACAAAGACTAGATATATGGAAGCCCTATATATACGCCCAGCTTAGGATGTCAGAGTGCGAGAAGAATTCAGATTTTCTTACCTCTTTAGCTTCAGCATATCTAAGATATTGGAGGAAAACAAAAAGGTCCGGGTAACATGTACATGCTTCTAAGCATTGTGGCATGATGTTTCTGACCAAGCGCGATGTCCATTGATTGCTGTGTAGTGGGCCTCCCCGTATAGCTCTGCTAACAGTATGATTAGTGGATGAATGGGAACGGTCCGTAGATCAAAGCAAGAAAAGTTTGCTCTAAGTTTGACCATAAACTTCACATTAAAAACGACGGTCCTATCGATGCACTATGCATATTCATGCTTGTTTATACATAAGATCTCTGCTGCATTGCAATGAGCGCTCTTAGCATTCCAAGAGAACAACAGAGCCATGCCGTCAAGTGAGTGAAGCAAACAATGGAACCTACCTGGCCTTAGCTTTATAAGGAGTTTCGCCAATGTATCACGTGGCACACAGTAAATCCACGGCTCCTCGAGGACCACTTCATGGAAGATGCCCCAGATGTGGTAGATGTTCGCAACCGCCATGGTGACCCAGAAATTGAAGAAGATTATTGTAGTGTGAGCAAAGCCGGTGTCGACTCCTATCAAAAAAGTTCTAGAGGAATTGAAAAAATAATTTTTAATAACGATAGAATAAAGGGTACAATAATTTGACATTGAATCTGGGTAGCATGGAAAATTTGAAACCGTGTTTGAGTTCGACTCATCAAGTTCATATGAATGGACTACGTATTAATTATGATCAGAGTACGCATGAACTTTAGAGTTTTTCTCGGTGTTAGGATAAATTTCAGAATTAAATTCTTGTTTTTGTGCAGCAAAAGAAGAAGAGATGTGTCATTGACATGTGGCCCCGTGCGTGCCGTCCAATGAGTTGACTTGTGTTGTCAGATCACGAGCGCCCGATCATCTCGGCCGGCTTGTAATGGCCACATTGAACTATCATGATACACCAATGTTGCCTCGCTTATAGCAACAACCGTTCGCTCGTTGCACGATACCTCCCAGTAGTGTCGCTTGTGCGTCCTTGGGTCGTAGCATCGCCATCCTCATTGTCAGCCTTGCAGTGCACACCATCATCCTTGCAGTACCGTGTTAGCCATTGAAGTACTGACACATGCTTGGCTTGCAACATCATGCGTCACCGGGTCGTAGCACCGCCATCCGCATCGTCGTTCTTGCACTGCACAACATCGTCCTTGGAATATCGTGTCAGTCATTGCAGCACCAGGATGTGCTTGGCTCGTGATATTGTGCGCCGTCGGTCGTAGCAGTGCCATCGTAGCCACTATCCTCGTTGCACGTGCCACCATCCTGATATAACCAGTTGTCATCGTTTGCAATACCACATGAAGTCCTTGCAACACCTGCAAATCCGTGTTGCTTTCCTTGTAGCATATCACAGGTCCTTCAATGCACCGTTTGCCGCCATTTACAACACCATACGAAGGCTTGCGACACCGGATCCTCCTCATTCGCCGCTTTCGATGTAGCACTATTGCAATCCATTGAAGCACTACTTGTCACCATCTGCAACACCCCACACCAGCCTTGCAGCACCGTCGGCCGGCTTGCAGCATCAACACGACCGACGGTGGTGCTGCATACAGCGCCCGACCTACAACACCAACGCTGCCTTTGCAGTTCAAGAATAACCTAGTTGCAAATGCAATTGCTCATTCAACTACTCAATCACAAGCTTCTTGCCGTTCAACTACTAAATCACCTACTTCTTGTCGTTCTTTTAATGTGAGTCCAACCGCAATATTTTCTTTCACATTTTTCTTCCTCTTGCAATGGATCATGGACTAACACATGCAAGTAGGATGATCACATAATTCTAGTCGAGTCACATGATTAAAAAGACATGATCAACATTTTTAATGGCTTGCTCAACACTTATCTCATGCTCACAATCTGTCCTTCCCCTCTCCACCCCACCCCAACTAAAAAGAGGTAATAACAAAGATACAAGATGTATATATAGAACTCTTAGGACGTCAAACCGAGTGTGGTGTGAATTTAGTTTTTCTTCCCTCTCTATCCGTCTTTGTATTTATGATATTGAAGGAAAACAAATAAAATGTATTCCTCGGCTACTCCCCTAGCCGTACATGATGTAAGAGTCCATCCGCCCCGCTGCTCCCTTTGTTGAATCTGAGATCATGTCTACGACACCGGACAACGAGGCAATGACGCTGGAGTTCAAGGCTATGCCCGATATTCATGGTCATGGCGATGAGCGTCCTGGTAGTGGATGAGGTGGTCGTAATCACCTTCGTCACATTTGCTATGGACAGGAAGACCAAAGACAGGTGTTTGCAGTTGGAGAGGGAGTCATATTTTGTGTATGTTAGTTGGCCAACTAGACAAGTGAACTTTGAATTGCCAGGTGGTCGTGAACCCAATGAGTAATAGTACAAAGTTGAGTCATCTATTTTGGAACAAAGGGATTAGGTCACATAACCCATGTTATTTTGAAAGAAAAAAAACCATTTTACCAAATTACTCAAAAAATCCCCATTAGCCTTCCTCACGCCACAATACCCATACTGTTTTCCACCGCTGCGTAGGTTGTCCGTGGAGACGTAGAGGGCCCCGTGCGCCCTGAAGAGGCCACCCCCAGAGCATGTACAGTCGGACTTGGCAAAGCTGGCCCCTCAAACACCCATGGATGCGTCCGGTCACGCTCGCGGGGCATCCGGATGGGCCCTCATATTTTGCTCCAGGCAACCACATATCTTAAATTTGGACTCTCAAATCCATGCAAATATATGCACGTCGATCATGCAACACAATGTCACACGTAAATAACTATTGTTGATATCAAGCATACATAGCGTTTACATAAAATTTATTTAAAGTGCCAAACTCAAGCATTGCCTCCTTGGTTGCCATTGTGGATCCACATGTGCTCCACAAGATCATTGAGTAGCCGCGTGTGCACCTGTTGATCTCGAAGATTCTAATGCATCTACAAAAAGTTCATAAGCTGAGCCGCATCTTAATCTTTCAGGATTTCAACTTGTTCTCTGGGTGCTTCGAAATCATGGTTTGGGCTACACCATCACCCTCATCCTCGACAAATCATATTATGCAGAATAACACAACATGTCATCAACTGCCACAAAGTTTCTGATTTTCACATCATTCCAGCGCTCTGCAGGATTCCCCAATGAGTCTGAAGCCCACCAAATTCCCTCTCCACGTCCTTCCTAACCGCTTCCTGCATTGTTGCAAAGTGGCTTTGTTTATTGCCACTCGGCTCGGATATGGTCTTTACAAACGCCGCCCACTGAAGATAGATACCATCGGCAAGATAGTACCCCATTGCAAAGCCTCCGGAACACCGGAGATCGTTGATACCCCATTGCACGGTGTAGTTGCACGGTGGTGATTCCCCATTGCAAAGCCTCCTGAACACTGGGGATAGTTGAAGCACGTTGATGTCGTTGTGAGAACTGGGCATTCCGAAGAAAGCATGCTAAATCCATATGTCATTTGATGCCACTGCTTCTAGTATGATGGTGGCCTCTCTAGTGTGACCTTGATACATTCTCCGCAGACATTTGGGCGGTTTTTTTTCCATTGCCAATGCATGCAATCAATTGATCCGAGCATTCCTGGAAAACCTCTTGCCTCTCTAAAAGCCAACAACTTCTTCGTGTCCTGCGCATTTGGTTCTCCAAGATACTCCAGTCCAAACACCTCAACCACGGCGCAACAAATTTGTCAGTAGTTTTCAGGTACGTGCTCTCCCCCATCCGTAGCATCTCACCAACGGCGTCTGTAGCAGTACCAAGTGCAAGCATCCTCAGAGCAGTTGTGCACTTCTCCTTGGCCGAGAAAGAGAGTTGGCCGGAGCAACCCCTTCTTAGCTTGAAGTAGTTTCGTGTGCCTCCACTCCCTCCACAATGTGCAAAAACAATGGTTTCCGCATGCGAAAACGGCGACAAAACCATGGATCATCCGGGAAAGCAGGTGTGGGAGCAAACTAGTCATTGTGCAGTCGCTTTGCTCCGGACACCTTGTCCCAGTTTTTCACTCTTCTCCCTTTGATTGAGCCCTTGAAGTTGAGAATACGCTCCACTTGCCGGTCCATTTCCTTTTGTATGATCATGTGCACTTCTTCATTCGAATCCGATGAATCTAAGAACTCATCTTGAATTATTTGGTCAAGCTGCGTCGATCCATACTCCTTGTCGGTCAATTTAGCTAACAAAATCACAATAATTCCCATCGGTCAATTTGTCAAACACATCAAGCGCAAGGCGGAGCGGGAGAGTTGCCGGACGTACCACTGTGGTGTCTGGGTCGGCGACGACGTCCCCCATGGCGAGGATAGGAGCGCTCTTCCAAAGCTGGCGGCGGAGAGCCTGGGAACAGCTGCGAAGCTGCGAGCCGGATGGCGCGGAGGAGGAAGAAGAGAGGAGAGAGCAAATGGATCCGGCAGCCCGGGGTGGATTCACTAGTAGAAAAAGGCCCATTTGTCCCGGTTCATAAGGCCCATTTGTCCTTGTTGGGGAACCAGGACTAAAGGGTCATTACTAATGCCCTAGGCCTTTAGTCCTGGTTCTTATACAAACCGGGACAGATGTGCCTCCACGTGGCCGCTCCGGCGAGCCCAGGCAGGAGGGCCTTTGGTCCCGGTTGGTAGCACCAATCGGGACCAATAAGCTTCCACGCGTCAGCATTTCAGCGGCTGTTTTCTTTTTGAAAGGAGGTGGTTTAGGGGTTTTGGGGGTTAATTTAGGTTGGTTTAGGTAGCTAATATAGAGATGTGTCCTCTTTTATCTCCGTGCTACTGCTACTGCTATGCCTAAATATGACTTAGATTGAAGTGAGGCAACATGTGGTGCATGTCGAAAGTAATACTAATCCTAACTTGATCAAGTTTGGATTGTACTACTTTCGACATGCACCACATGCATGTTGCCTTCACTTCAATCCAATCCATGTTCATTTCATCCACAGATATATAATAACTCTTCATGCTCGCATCATGCATCATCATAATAACAAGTCCTACTAATCATCATCATACAACTTCTACTCGTTATTAATAACAAGGCATACGATCATCATCCTGATAGTCATCGAACCAACCCTACTTTGTTCTTAGCACATGATCATCAGTATTAGGTAGGACCTAAATACCCTCTTTAAGGTAAAATAGCATAAAACAATATAGACCCTGACTCTTTATTATGGAGAATGGAGATCATCCTGTCTCCAATTCTCGCGCTTCGCTTCCTTTTGCTTCCAAGAACCTCCATACGACTGTCCATACATTTTTTCCATTTATTGATTAGCATGTCTCCACTTCTTTGAGAAATCCGGTATGGACAGTTGAGATTCGTAGGATGACCTGGATATATGTTCAAAACACGAAGGCTGCCATTCTGATACATCAAATGAGGCACACAATCCTATGGGATTCTCTGTTGATAAACATAGTAATAATTTCATAGTTAGCAATGATGTACTAGTTTTAGAAGGATGCAAAAGATGCACGGATGTTGTAATAGTAAAATATCTTACCAGGGTATCTCGGTAGTTATCATAGTTCACACGTGCACTAGTGGCATGTATTGACCATAATGTTGAGGAGTTTGATCGTAGATATTGTAATTCTCAATATCAGTACAAAATCCGACCAGATGATTTTTCTCCTGATAAGTTAATTCAGAGTCATCGGTGTAGTGAGTTTTGTCTACCATGTTCCGCACATTGTTTGAACAATCAAAATAAGTTGTCAATGGAAATAAGCTATCAACTATTTTGAAATAAACAATATAAATTAGCTAATAATTATGTTTGAGAAACTCACATAGCGGTAGAACTGGAGGCATATCAACAAGGACCCAAATGTCCATATTGTCTTGCTCGATTTCAGGATCACCAAGATCCATGGTGACAGGCATACCCTCATCAAAATCATACATCTTGCAAAATGCTTGCCAATTTTTGCAACCAAAATGGGTTACGCTCTCAGCATTATACAAATTTACTTCAAAATCCACATCATGATGGGTCCTTAGGTAAATTTTCTTCGTTTCCAAATTATCATGGTCTTCAAAATCCATCCTCTCCAAGACATAGCATCTTGCATGGCATGGGATAAGCTATACTCGAATTGTAAAAGATGAAAATTACATGTTGAAATAGTTGAAATCATGCTTAATTACGAAAAAACACTTGTCGCCGTTGCGTACCGTTTCAACATCGAAGGTCTCCTCGAGCTTAATGCTGAAGCGCCGATCATCATCCAGGTGAGGCCTGTCGCACAAACCTTGATCGTCGTGGCACCACCTGCACTCCCCCGGGAGACTTTAGTCGTCCGATGATGACATTTTCTATGTTCATAATTCAAAGATTAAACTTGTACAATTAAATATATGTACTACAAAAACTAAATTAGATCATTATTATTCATCACGGGTTGACTATCGGTTTGTCGAGTCTTTTCTTGAAAACTCTCAGCTCACGTGGTGTATACATTCGACCGTTGGTGATGGTTGCTCCTCCATTTGTCCCCGAATGCATTCAACAAAATGTCTAGCACACGGGAACCAAGGAGAAGCGACCCCCACGACAACAGTCAGGATTCTTCGTCCTCTCATATATATGGTGGAACTCTCCCTCACTGATTCCTCTCTGACATTTACGACCGTCGGTGATGGTAGCTCCTCCTTTCGTTCCCGAGTGCATTTCTCATATATGGTGGAGACTCGACAGACTTAAAGTCAAGCCGAAATATCGTTTAATTATCTTTCTAAAAGAGGATTTGGCTGGTCTCACCTCGATGTCGGAGGGGGTCGGTAGCGGGGACGACGGCGGGGATGATGGAGGGGCCGGGGGCTCCTAGATTTCTGCGAAAACAAAAACCCTATAAGCTATCAACTAATCATATGCATATGTCTTCCATAGTGCTCTCCAATTTTAGCATTCAAAGTAGGAGTAGTTTTTCAATTTGAGCATTCAATAAGCAAAATCAAATCGCAAAATAAAGTAGTATTCAAATTAGGATGCATTCAATTATAAGCAAAACTACATCATCTCCATGCGTCCGTACATCATCGAATATTATCACTAATACACCTCGAATACTATCATACATATAGCATCACTAGTACACCTAGAACCGTAGCGCCCGATGGGTATCGGCGCGGGCGGTGGACACCCAAAGGAAAGGAACCATCACAGGATCATAGCTCCAGTGAGATCCCTGAAGAACCTGCCAGGTATTGTCGAACCTGCCCTCCAACGCAACCATGTAGCGACGGACGTGCTGGTCCTCCTTGCTGACACGGTGACGTACCACCTCCGCGGTGTCCGGAAGCCTCGGCAGGCCCATGCGACCGCCACCAAATAAGGATCGGGTCAACGACGGGCTGGCTCCTCACCAACCTACGCCCCCCGGAAGGTAGCACCTCCTAAAACCAGCCCGGCGGAGCCAAGTCCCGGACATGGCCCCTCTGATCAAGCCGGCCTCCTCCGCCGAGTCAACCACGAGGATGCGGGATAGACATCGTCGATGTCGATGCGGGAATAATTGCTTTAACTAAAAAAACAAACTAGTTCTATTAATTTCCTTACTATAAATAGAATAAAGTAGTACTTACTAAAAATAAACTAGCTAGTTTAACTAGTTCTATTATTTCTCTAACTAATTCTATTAAACACTTTCTAAGTAGTACTTACTAAAAGTTATCGGGGAGGGGGGTACGTATATCGACAACGACATACCCGATAAAAAAATAAGAAGAGGAAGAAGAAGAAAAAAAAGAGGAGAAGAAGAAAGGAATAGAGGAGGAGATCGAAGAAAAAAGAAGAAAAAAAAGAGGAGAAGAAGAAGGAATAGAGGAGAAGAAGAAAAAATAGAATAATATCTTATTCTATTTCTTCTTCTTCTCCTCTATTTCTTCTTTTTCTACTCTTTTTTTTTCTTCTTTTTCATCTTCTTATTTATTTCTCCTCTTCTTCCTCTCCTCTTCTTCTTATTCTTCTTCTTCTTCTCCTTCTTCCTCTTCTTATTTTCCTTTTTTCTCTCCTTCTTTTTCTTCCAAATATATGAACATACATAAATGACTTTGATCATACACAATTTTTCAAATTCCTACACAATATGAACATATACATAAATTGACAAAGAAAATTCTATGAACAAAAAAATCATAAAAATTCTATGAACAAAATTACAACAGAAAAAAAACATAAAAATTCTATGAAAAAATTGACATATTCTTTGCATATGAACATACAAACATTTGCATATTCAATAATAATATCACCAAAAAAATCTAAACTACACATCTAAATTACAACAACTAAATTAACTAAACATCTAACTACACATCCAAATTAATACAACTAAATTACAAATCTAAACTACACATATATATAGCTAGGGGGCGGGGCGGCAACGGTGGTGGCCATTAAAGGGAGGAGGAGGAGGGGATCGGGGCGGCGCTCACAGGGTGCGCGGCGACGTCGACGAGGATGCAGCGTCGGGGCTAGGGCGGCGCGGGGCGGCGACGACGTCGAGGCGGGGCGGGACGGCATTGGGGCGTGGCGCAGCCGGCGACGACGTGGGCTCGAGGGCGGCGGACGGCGTCGGCGTGGGCACGGGCGACGGCGGCGGGGCAGCTTGGCGGCGTCGAGGAGGTCAGCGTCGTCGGGCGGCAACTGGCGATGAAATCTG
>NC_041380.1:7123305-7149860 GCF_002162155.2 Triticum dicoccoides
CGAACCGGTACCAAAGCCAACCTTCAGTCCCGGTTGGTGCCACCAACCGGGACCAAAGGCCTCTTTTCAGCAGCCCAAAGGGCGGGAAGCAGAGGCCTTTGGTCCCGGTTGGTGGCACAAACCGGGACTAAAGTGTGGGCATTGGTACCGGTTTGTGTCACCAACCGGGACTAAAGGCCTTGTGCTGCCCGCATCGTGGCACGAAAGTTTAGTCCCACCTCGTTAGCTGAGGGAGCTCGAGAGTGGTTTATAAGCCCCGCTCCCGCTGCCCTCTCAAGCTCCTCTCAAATGCAGGATTTCGGGCCTAGAGATTACTCCAGATATTACACCATGAGCTGTTGCGTATAAGCTTCTTAACCCTTTTTCCCGATTATTTTTCCTTTCCAAAAATATTTTACAAATATGCTCTTATACGTGAGTATTTTTAAAATTCATGAATATGTTCAAAATTATAATAATTTCAAATTCGTGAATATATTGTAAATCCATGAGCATGTTTTGAACCGTGTATTTTTGTTAACTCCATGATCGTTTTGAAATTGGCAATCTGTTTCTTTTTAATTTATGAAGTTTTATTCAAATTATGAACACATTTTAAACCATGAGTATTTACCAAATACCATGAATGTTTTTCAAATTGGCAATATGCTTTTAAAATTCCTGAAAATTTTAAATTCTGAACAAGTTTTAAACCACGAATTTTTAAATAATCATGAAAACTTCAAATATGCAAACACATTTTAAACTCCGTTAACTTGAAAAAACCATGGACTGTTTTAAATCCATGTATATTTTTCCCAACTTGATGAAGTTTTTAAAATCCACAAAAAAAATCACATTGATGAATCTTTGAAAAGTTTTTGCAGATTCACTGGCATTTTTTGCATTACCTGATCCTATTCAAATTTGCGAACATTTTATAAAACGGGTAGTAAAAAAACAGAAAAAAAAAGTAAGTGGACAAGCAAGATCCCCTCTTTTACTTGCTGACATTCTGCGGCAAGATGTAACATTGATATTTGATCAATAATAAAGCTCATTAATTGTAACATTGTAATATTATTATTTTTTCTCTTGAGAAAACGCAAAAAGCCGGATCACAAGCCCAGCCCGTTAGAGCTGCAGCAAGCACGGTCCCATCCTTTGTTTTCTGAATCCCAAACCCAAATACCTAAAGGGCCCAGTCCAGCCCGCATCTCTCTCTCGTCCTCGCCGACCGGCCGTTGGTGCGTCCGTCCATCGCGGCGGCGGCGGCGGGCAACATCAGCACCGAGTTCAATCGACGGCGCCTTCACCTTCCGCCTCCTCGAAACCCCCATCCCGCCCGTGACAGGTTCAAACTAGGACTATCAGATGAACACAGAAAAACACTCAATTTATGGTGGAATTTGGGATTGAATTCAGCTGGATCTGAGAGACAAGAACTAGGGTTAGCCTGCCGGGACACGGCGGCTCAAAGGGCCAGGCCCTGTACAATCCAGAATACCCCTCTCCACAAGTCGGAGGGGGTTTAAAAGGAGGTTCAGCTATGAAAAGTAGACAGCGACAGGTTTGACGAATTATAGTGACTTGCGATACAGTTTGAAGGTAAAAAGGGCACACGCTTCCTAGCCGTCCATCTGGAGATCTTCAGATCAACAGTCCACCAACGCCAGCCTAACTGAAACGGTACTGTGGCTGGAAGCTTGACAGCAACAGTCCTGACAGCCCGACACCGCCTCTCAAGGTACTCGTCACTCGTTACCCTTTCCCTTCCTACCCCCAAATCTCCGAACCTCCATTTTCACGCAGGTTCTAAGAAATCAGCGAGGTGAGGTAGAGCTGTTTGGCCCGACAGTGATGTGGTCCAGGTTTGGGAGGAGGAGGAGGTGAACTAGATTGAGGCTGGATACTTTTTTGTTCCCTAGCCAAGTAGTAGTTGTTGGACTCTGCTCTGCAGCTTCCAACCCAGAGAGTTTGTCTTCCAGGTTAACGCCGATTCACCATTGGGCATGTACCTGTTTCCTTTGCATTACCCATGTTACAACTTGTTTTCCTAGTACAGTACATCATTTATTTTGGGCACATATCTTACTGCCAATGTACAAGAAATGCCGAATGCCATATCATTTCAAAGTTGTATTCAGCGTGTTGCTGGCTGAATACGCCTTTCCATTATTCAGTCTGCTGTTCACTTGGTCCAATTCGATTTATTGTGCCACCAAGTGATGCTTTTGATGCGTTCGTACATTTTGCGTGCCTGCGTTCAATTACTGGTCCTTGCGAACCTATGAGTCCCATGCAACAACGAATTTTACTCTCACTTTTTCTGTCCAGCAACCTGGAGCAAATTTCTATGCAACAGTCCCTGTATCAGTATTGAACGAGCTTCTTATTGTGTCTCTGGGGTCCCTGCACTTGGACGAACTAATCCATCTGAGCACAAGCAGTTAAAGCTTTATAGGGGTAAATTTAGAGCCCTATTGTAGTCCTACTACATAGATAGCTGCTGAAGTTTAGCATACAAAGCATACCATTGTATACATAACTACATTTCTTTTAGAATAGTTGAGCTGCAAATGAGGCACCATACATCATAGGTGCTTAATTGTTGGGTGCCTGTTCAATTACTATTATTTCGAATGTTGTATCTATATAGATCTCAACACACTTGTCTGCGAGAGACGGGGGCATGACTAATTTGTGATGTGCTCTGTAGGTGATTCAAATGGTTTCTTTAGTGGACTGATTACTCAAACTAGAATATATGGACTTGCACCTTAACTCCATATCGATTTCTTGCAACTGGACAAGATGAAGGGATGGCTGAATTTATTCTTCTCAGTTCACTTGCACAGGTAACTTGATATTGAGGATCATAGACGCCAGTAGCTAGTGCTGGGTTTCCAAATGATTCGTTAATTTTCCCTTGGAAAAATGGTAATCTTCACATTCTAGCTTCATTTCTCGAGTAGCTTTGTTTATACAGAAAGGTACCTTTGTTGATTTTAGTTAATTGCTTGTTCTTGGATTTTACCATAACATCACAGTATTGTAAGTTACCTACAAAAGTTTTGCCCTGGCGAAAATGGTCCTTTTGGTAACCTCCAATGCTTGGAATATTGTATAGAAAGTTGTGTCGGTTACTATGTCATTACATATATTATGGGTGTTGGAAATAGGTTGAAGTACCTGTAGGATTTATGAGCTAACCTTTTATGCTTAGAAATAAATATAGAAACATTTCTTTCAGTTCCCTGTAAATTAGCAATCTTCGGAGGTGAGAGTGCTGCATCTCTGACTCTGTTTGCTTCAGACGAAATTGAACTTATTTGCGTGCCCCACTTTTTTTTTCTTCTTCCTTATTTCTCATATTTATTATTTGGCGCGACTAGGTGTTTATTATTTCCGACCAATATTCTTATTTATTAACACCTTCTGCATTATGTTGTTTGTCAAGCATGTTAGTGCTCTGTTCTAAAAAAGTCATCTCTTCCTCTTCTTATCATACTGCAAATGTAGTGGTTGGTTGCATTATAGCAGGAATGCTATATCATTTTGAAAGTTGTATTAAGCACGTTTTTGACAAAATACACTAGCATGGTTAGCATATTTCTGGTGGAAGCATGCCTTTTAATATTCCATCCGCGATTCAGTTGACCCAGTTTAGCTAATTGGGCAACTAGATAATGCTTTCATACATTTCAATTGTTCTTTGTCTTTATGGTCCCAAAAGCCGGTCCTAATGAATCATTTGAATCTAGTGTATTTTCTCTGATACCATTTATCTTGGTCTAGTTTGAAAATGATCTCGCAACTTCTTATGTTCAGAATAAGCCAGTAAGCACTTGAAATGATCGTAAAGTGGGGAACAACTGATGTCTCTGATGCACTAGAGCTTCTCTCACCAGGTTCTGAAAGCCAGGAAGTAAGCTATCTAGCACCTCTATGGCTGCTTCTGTTTTTGTTAGATGTCTGTGATAGGAGGTTTTCAGATTTTGTTGGGTTTGTTTGCTCAAAGTAGAGGTTCCATTGGGTTTATTGAGTTTTCTACTTCACCCTTGTCAATTACAGTAGTCATTAATAATTATGTTGGGGAACGTATTAATTTCAAAAATTTCCTACGCACACGCAAGATCATGGTGATGCATAGCAACAAGAGGGGAGAGTGTTGTCTACGTACCCTCGTAGACCATTCGCGGAAGCATTATATCAACGTGGTTGATGTAGTCGTACGTCTTCACGATCCGACCGATCCAAGTACCGAAAGCACGGCACCTCCGAGTTCTGCACACGTTCGGCTCGGTGACGTCCTCGCCTTCTCGATCCAGCAAGTGGGGCGAAGTAGTAGATGAGTTCTGGCAGCACGACGGCGTGGTGACGGTGTTGGTGAAGAACAATCTCCGTAGGGATTCGCTTAAGCACTATGAAAACTAGGACGGAGGATAAACTAGAGGGGACGGGGTTGCCGGCACACAGCTTGGTGTTTCTTGATGTGTCCTGGGTGCTAGCCCTACCCCTCTATTTATATGTTGAGCCTTGGGGTCGAAACTTGGAGTAAAAGCCTCCACAAAGTCGGTTTCACCCGAAAGGCAAGAGTCCTTCTCGGACTCCAGGGCCAGACGCCAGGGTTCCCGGCGTCTAGACCCAGATGCCAGGGCCCTGGCGTCTAGCCCCTGGACTCCGCAAAACTTCCTTCTGCGCTTTCCAAAAACCTTGTGGGCTTTCTCCTTTGGCCCAAATAAAGTGTTCTCGTACCCAAACATTTCGGGAAACATCCTGAACCCCTTCCGGTGAATTTCGGAACCCTTCCGGTGACCAAACACTATTATCCATATATCAAACTTTATCTCCGGACCATTCCGGAGTTCCTCGTCATGTCCGTGATCTCATCCCGGACTCCGAACAACATTCGGTCACCAACATACATAACTCATATAGTACTATATCGTCAACGAACGTTAAGCGTGCGGACCCTACGGGTTCGAGAACTATGTAGACATGACCGAGACACCTCTCTGGTCAATAACCAATAGCGGGACCTGGATGCCCATATTGGCTCCTACATATTCTACGAAAATCTTTATCGGTCAGACCGCATAACAACATACGTTGTTCTCTTTGTCATCGGTATGTTACTTGCCCGATATTCGATCGTCGATATCTCAATACCTAGTTCAATCTCGTTACCGGCAAGTGTCTTTACTTGTTCCGTAATACATCATCCCGCAACTAACTCATTAGTTGCAATGCTTGCAAGGCTTCTAGTGATGTGCATTACCGAGTGTGCCCAGAGATACCTCTCCGACAATCGGAGTGACAAATCCTAATCTCGAAATACGCCAACCCAACAAGTACCTTTGGAGACACCTGTAGAGCACATTTATAATCACCCAGTTACGCTGTGACGTTTGGTGGCACACAAAGTGTTCCTCTGGTAAACGGGAGTTGCATAATCTCATAGTCATAAGAACATGTATAAGTCATGAAGAAAGCAATAGCAACAAACTAAACGATCAAGTGCTAAGCTAACGAAATGGGTCAAGTCAATCACATCATTCTCCTAATGATGTGATCCCGTTAATCAAATGACAACACATGTCTATGGTTAGGAAACATAACCATCTTTGATCAACGAGCTAGTCAAGTAGAGGCATACTAGTGACACTCTGTTTGTCTCTGTATTCACACATGTATTATGTTTCCGGTTAATACAATTCTAGCATGAATAATAAACATTTATCATTATATAAGGAAATAAATAGTAACTTTATTATTGCCTCTAGGGCATATTTCCTTCAGTCTCCCACTTGCACTAGAGTCAATAATCTAGTTCACATCGCCCTGTGATTTAACATTAATAGTTGACATCACCATGTGATTAACACCCATAGTTCACATCGTCATGTGACCAACACCCAAAGGTTTACTAGAGTCAATAATCTAGTTCGCATCGCTATGTGATTAATACCCAAAGAGTACTAAGGTGTGATCATGTTTTGCTTGTGAGGGAAGTTTAGTCAACGGGTCTGCCATATTCAGATCCGTATGTATTTTGCAAATATCTATGTCAACAATGCTCTGCACAGAGCTACTCTAGCTGATTGCTCCCACTTTCAACATGTATCCAGATTGAGACTTTAAGTCATCTGGATCAGTGTCAAAACTTGCATCGACTTAACCCTTTACGACGAACCTTTTGTCACCTCCATAATCGAGAAACATATCCTGATTCCACTAAGGATAATTTTGACCAATGTCCAGTGATCTACTCCTAGATCACTATTGTACTCCCTTGTCAAACTCAGGGCAGGGTATACAATAGGTCTGGTACGCAGCATGACATACTTTATAGAACCTATGGCTGAGGCATACGGAATGACTTTCATTCTCTCTCTATCTTCTGTCGTGGTCGGGTTTTGAGTCTTACTCAACTTCACACCTTGTAACACAGGCAAGAACTCCTTTTTGACTGTTCCATTTTGAACTACTTCAAAATCTTGTCAAGGTATGTACTCATTGAAAAACTTATCAAGCGTCTTGATCTATCTCTATAGATCTTGATGATCAATATGTAAGAAGCTTCACCGAGGTCTTTCTTTGAAAAACTCCTTTCAAACATTCCTTTATGCTTTGCAGAATAATTCTACATTATCTCCGATCAACAATATGTCATTCACATATACTTATCAGAAATGCTGTAGTGCTCCCACTCACTTTCTTGTAAATACAGGCTTCACCGCAAGTCTGTATAAAACTATATGCTTTGATTAACTTATCAAAGCGTATATTCTAACTCTGAGATGCTTGCACCAGTCCATAGATGGATCGCTGGAGCTTGCATATTTTGTTAGTACCTTTAGGATTGACAAAACCTTCGGTTGCATCATATACAACTCTTCTTTAATAAATCCATTAAGGAATGCAGTTTTGTTTATCCATTTGTCAGATTTCATAAAATGTGGCAATTGCTAACTGTTGGGGAACGTAGTAGAAATTCAAAATTTTCCTACGTGTCACCAAGATCTATCTATGGAGAGACCAGCAACGAGGGGAAGGAGAGTGCATCTACATACCCTTGTAGATTGCTAAGCGGAAGCGTTCAAGAGAACGGGGTTGATGGAGTCGTACTCGTCGTGATCCAAATCACCGATGATCCTAGTGCCGAACGGACGGCACCTCCGTGTTCAACACACATACAGCCCGGTGACGTCTCCCATGCCTTGATCCAGCAAGGAGAGAGGGAGAGGTTGAGGAAGACTCCATCCAGCAGCAGCACAACGGCGTGGTGGTGGTGGAGGAGCGTGGTACTCCAGCAGGGCTTCGCCAAGCACCGCGAGATATGAGGAGAAAGAGAGGGGTAGGGCTGCGCCAAGATAGAGAGGAACTCGTGTGTTGTGGGCAGCCCAAACCTCAAGTATATATATAGGGGAAGGGGAGGGGCTGCGCCCCCACCTAGGGTTCCCTCCCTAGGGGTGGCGGCAGCCCCTAGATCCCATCTAGGGGCGGCCAAGGGGAGGGGAGAGGGGGAGGTGCACCAGCGTGGGCCTTAGGGCCCATCTGCCCTAGGGTTTGCCCCCTTTCCCTCTTCCTTGCGCCTTGGGCCTTGGTGGGGGGCGCACCAGCCCACCTGGGGCTGGTCCCCTCCCACACTTGGCCCATGCAGCCCTCCGGGGTTTGTGGCCCCACTTGGTGGACCTCGGGACCCTCCCGGTGGTCCCGGTACGTTACCGATAAAACCCGAAACTTTTCCGGTGACCAAAACAGGACTTCCCATATATAAATCTTTACCTCCGGACCATTTCGGAACTCCTCGTGACATCCGGGATCTCATCCGGGACTCCGGACAACATTCGGTAACCACATAAAACTTCCTTTATAACCCTAGCGTCATTGAACCTTAAGTGTGTAGACCCTACGGGTTCGGGAGACATGCAGACATGACCGAGATGACTCTCCGGTCAATAACCAACAGCGGGATCTGGATACCCATGTTGGCTCCCACATGTTCCACGATGATCTCATCGGATGAACCACGATGTCAAGGACTTAATCAATCCCGTATGCAATTCCCTTTGTCTAGCGGTATTGTACTTTCCCGAGATTCGATCGTCGGTATCCCGATACCTTGTTCAATCTCGTTACCGGCAAGTCTCTTTACTCGTTCCGTAAAACATTATCCCATGATCAACTCCTTGATCACATTGTGCACATTATGATGATGTCCTACCGAGTGGGCCCAGAGATACCTCTCCGTCACACGGAGTGACAAATCCCAGTCTCGATTCGTGCAAACCTAACAGACACTTTCGGAGATACCCGTAGTGCACCTTTATAGCCACCCTGTTACATTGTGACGTTTGGCACACCCAAAGCACTCCTACGGTATCCGGGAGTTGCACAATCTCATGGTCTAAGGAAATGATACTTGACATTAGAAAAAGCTTTAACATACGAACTACACGATCTTGTGCTATGCTTAGGATTGGGTCTTGTCCATCACATCATTCTCCTAATGATGTGATCCCGTTATCAACGACATCCAATGTCCATGGTCAGGAAACCGTAACCATCTATTGATCAACGAGCTAGTCAACTAGAGGCTTACTAGGGACATGGTGTTTTCTATGTATCCACACATGCGTCTGAGTTTCCTATCAATACAATTCTAGCATGGATAATAAACGATTATCATTAACAAGGAAATATAATAATAACTAATTTATTATTGTCTCTAGGGCATATTTCCAACAGTCTCCCACTTGCACTAGGGTCAATAATCGAGTTCACATCGCTATGTGATTAACACTCAAGGTCACATCCCCATGTGACTAACACCCAAAGAGTTTACTAGAGTCAATAATCTAGTTCACATTACCATGTGATTAACACTCAATGAGTTCTGGGTTTGATCATGTTATGCTTGTGAGAGATGTTATAGTCAACGGGTCTGAATCTTTCAGATCCGTGTGTGCTTTACAAATCTCTATGTCATCTCCTAGATGTAGCTACCACGTTCTATTTGGAGCTTATTCCAAATAACTGTTCTACTATACAAATCCAGTTTACTACTCAGAATAATCTGGATTAGTGTCAAAGTTTGCATCGGCGTAACCCTTTATGACGAACTCTTTTACCACCTCCATAATCGAGAAAATTCCTTAGCCCACTAGTTACTAAGGATAACTTTGACCGCTGTCCTATGATCCATTCTTGGATCACTCTTGTACCCCTTGACTGACTCATGGCAAGGCACACTTCAGGTGCGGTACACAGCATAGCATACTGTAGAGCCTACGTCTAAAGCATAGGGGACGACCTTTGTCCCTTCTCTCTATTTTGCCGCGGTCAGGTTTCGAGTCTTACTCAATGTTCACACCTTATAGCACAGCCAAGAACTCCTTCTTTGCTGATCCATTTTGAACTCCTTCAAAATCATGTCAAGGTATGTGCTCATTTGAAAGTACCATTAAGCGTTTTGATCTATCCTTATAGATCTTGATGCTCAATGTTCAAGTAGCTTAATCCAGGCTTTCCATTGAAAAACACTTTAAAATAACCCTATATGCTTTCCAAAAATCCTACGTCATTTCTGATCAACAATATGTCAACAACATATATTCATCACAAATTCTATAGTGCTATCACTCACTTCTTTGGAAATACAAGTTTCTCATAAACTTTGTATACACCCAAAATCTTTGATCATCATCAAAGCATATATTCCAACTCCGAGATGCTTACTCCAGTCCTTAGAAGGATTGCTAGAGCTTTGCATACTTGTTAGCATCTTTTAGGATTGTTAAAACCTTCTGGTTGTATCACATACAACCTTTCCTCAAAAATCGTGAGGAAATAATGTTTTTTTTGACATCCTATCTGCAAGATTTCATAAATAATGCAGTGACTGCTAATATAATTCCAACGGACTCTTAGCATCGCTACGAGTGAGAAAGTCTCATCATAGTCAACTCCTTGAACTTGTCGGAAAACATCTTAACGACAAGTCGAGCTTTCTTAATGGTGATACTTACCATCATTGTCCGTCTTCCTTTTAAAATCCATATGTACCCAACAGCCTTACGACCATCAAGTAGTTCTTCCAAAGTCTACACTTTGTTTTCATACATGGATCCTCTCTTGGATTTTATGGCCTTGAGCCATTTATCGGAATCCAGGCCCACCATCGCTTCTCCATAGCTCGTAGGTTCATTGTTGTCTAGCAACATGACTTCCAAGACAGGATTACGTACCACTCTGAAGTAGTACGCATCCTTGTCATCCCACAAGGTTTGGTAGTGACTTGATCTGAAGTTTCATGATCACTATCATAAGCTTCCACTTCAATTGGTGTAGGTGCCACAGGAACAACTCCCTGTGCCCTGCCACACACTAGTTGAAGAGACGGTTCAATAACCTCATCAAGTCTCCACCATCCTCCCACTCAATTCTTTCGAGAGAAACTTTTCCTCGAGAAAGGACCCGATTCTAGAAACAATCCCTTATTGCTTTCGAATCTGAGACAGGAGGTATACCCAACTGTTTTGGGTGTCCTATGAAGATGCATTTATCCGCTTTGGGTTCGAGCTTATCAGCCTGAAACTTTTTCACATAAGCGTCGCAGCCCCAAACTTTTAAGAAATGACAACTTAGATTTCTCTAAACCATAGTTCAAACGGTGTCATCTCATCGGAATTACGTGGTGCCCTATTTAAAGTGAATTTGGTTGTCTCTAATGCCTAACCCATAAACTATCATGGTAATTCGAAAAGAGACATCATGGTATGCATCATATCCAATAGGGTGCAATTATGATGTTCGGACACACCATCACACTATGGTGTTCCAGGCTATATTAGTTGTGAAACAATTTCCACAATGTCTTAATTCTGTGCCAAACTCGTAATTCAGATATTCATCTCTATGATCATATCATAGATATTTTATCCTCTTGTCACGACGATCTTTCAACTTCACCCTGAAATTACTTGAACCTTTCAATAATTCAGACTCGTGATTCATCAAGTAAATATACTCAACATCTACTCAAATCATCTGTGAAGTAAGAACATAACGATATCCACTACACGCCTCAGCACTCATTGGACTGCACACATCAAAAATGTATTACTTCCAACAAGTTGCTTTCTAGTTCCATTTTACTGAAAATGAGGCTTTCAGTCATCTTGCCCATGTGGTATGATTTGCATGTCTCAAGTGATTTAAAATCAAGTGAGTCAAAACGGTCCATTTGCATGGAGTTTCTTCATGCATATACACCAATAGACATGGTTCGCATGTCTCAAACTTTTCAAAAACGAGTGAGCCCAAAGATCCATCAACATGGAGCTTCTTCATGCGTTTTATACCGATATGACTTACATGGCAGTGCCACAAGTAGGTGGTACTATCATTACTATCTTATATCTTTTGGCATGAACATGTGTATCACTACGATCGAGATTCAATGAACCATTCATTTTAGGTGCAAGACCATTGAAGGTATTATTCAAATAAACAGAGTAACCATTATTCTCCTTAAATGAATAACCGTATTGCGATAGACGTAATCCAATCATGTCTATGCTCAACGCAAACACCAAATAAGAATTATTTAGGTTTTAATACCAATCTCGATAGTAGAGGGAGCGTACGATATTTGATCAACCTTGGAAATACTTCCAACACATATCGTCATCTCACCTTTTAGCTAGTCTCCGTTTATTCCGTAGCCTTTTGTTTCGAGTTACTAACACTTAGCAACCGAAACGGTATCTAATACCCTGGTGCTACTAGGAGTACTAGTAAAGTACACATTAACACAATGTATATCCAATATACTTCTATCGACCTTGCCAGCCTTCTCTTCTACTAAGTATATAGGGTAATTCTGCTCCAGTGGCTGTTCCCCTTATTACAGAAGCACTTAGTCTCGGGTTTTGGGTTCAACCTTGGGTTTCTTCACTAGAGCAGCAGCTGAATTGCTGTTTCATGAAGTATCCCTTCTTGCCCTTGCCCTTCTTGAAACTAGTGGTTTCACCAACCATCACCAATTGATGCTCCTTCTTGATTTCTACTTTTGTGGTGTCAAACATTGCGAATATCTCAAGGATCATCATATATGTCCCTGATATATTATAGTTCATCACGAAGCTCTAGCAGCTTGGTGGTAATGACTTCGGAGAAACATCACTATCTTATCTGGAAGATCAACTCCCACTTGATTCAAATGATTGTTGTACTCAGACAATCTGAGCACAAGCTCAACAATTGAGCTTTTCTCCCTTAGTTTGCAGGCTAAGAAAATCGTCGGAGGTCTTATACCTCTTGACATGGGCACGAGCCTGAAATCCCAATTTCAGCCCTCAAAACATCTCATATGTTTGGAAACGTTTCAAAACGTCTTCGGTGCCTCAACTCTAAACCGTTTAACTGAACTATCACGTAGTTATCAAAACGTGTATGTAAGATGTTCGCAACATCCACAGACGACGTTCGAGGTTCAGCACACTGCGCGGTGCATTAAGGACATAAGCCTTCTATGAAGCAATGAGGACAATCCTCAGTTTACGGACCTAGTCCGCATAATTGCTACTATCAACTTTCAACTAAATTTTCTCTAGGAACATATCTAAAGAGTAGAACTGAAGCGCGAGCTACGACATAATTTGCGAAGACCTTTTGACTATGTTCAGGATAATTAAGTTCATCTTATGAACTCCCACTCAGATAGACATCCCTCTAGTCATCTAAGTGATTACATGATCCGAGTCAACTAGGCCGTGTCCGATCATCACGTGAGACAGACTAGTCAACATCGGTGAACATCTTCATGTTGATCGTATCTACCATACGACTCATGCTCGACCTTTCGGTCTTCTGTGTTCCGAGGCCATGTCTGTACATGCTAGGCTTGTCAAGTCAACCTAAGTGTTTGCATTTGTTCCAAGGCCATGTCTGTACATGCTAGGCTCGTCAACACCCGTTGTATTCGAACGTAAGAATCTATCACACCCGATCATCACGTGGTGCTTCGAAACGACGAACTTTCGCAACGGTGCACATTTAGGGGGAACACTTTCTTGAAATTTTAATGAGGGATCATCTTATTTACTACCGTCGTTCTAAGCAAATAAGATGTATAAACATGATAAACATCACATGCAATCAAATAGTGACATGATATGGCCAATATCACTTTGCTCCTTTTGATCTCCATCTTCGGGGCTCCATGATCATCATCATCACCGGCATGACACCATGATCTCCATCATCATGATCTCCATCATCGTGTCTTCATGAAGTTGTCTCGCCAACTATTACTTCTACTACTACAGCTAACGGTTAGCAATAAAGTAAAGTAATTACATGACGTTTATGTTGACACGCAGGTCATAAATAAATAAAGACAACTCCTATGGCTCCTGCCGGTTGTCATATTCATCGACATGCAAGTCGTGATTCCTATTACAAGAACATGATCAATCTCATACATCACATATCATTCATCACATTCTTCTTAGCCATATCACATCACATAGCATACCCTGCAAAAACAAGTTAGACGTCCTCTAATTGTTGTTTGCATGTTTTACGTGGCTGCTATGGGTTTATAGCAAGAATGTTTCTTACCTACGCAAAAACCACAACGTGATATGCCAATTGCTATTTACCCTTCATAAGGACCCTTTTCATCGAATCCGATCCGACTAAAGTGGGAGAGACAGACACCCGCCGGCCACCTTGTGCAACTAGTGCATGTCAGTCGGTGGAACTGGTCTCACGTAAGCGTACGTGTAAGGTTGGTCCGGGCCGCTTCATCCCACAATGCCGCTGAATCAAGATTGGACTAGTAACGGTAAGCATATTGAACAAAATCAACGCCCACAACTACTTCGTGTTCTACTCGTGCATAGTAACTACGCATAGACCTAGCTCATGATGCCACTGTTGGGGAACGTAGCAGAAATTCAAAATTTTCCTACGTGTCACCAAGATCTATCTATGGAGAGACCAGCAACGAGGGGAAGGAGAGTGCATCTACATACCCTTGTAGATCGCTAGGCGGAAGCGTTCAAGAGAACGGGGTTGATGGAGTCGTACTCGTCGTGATCCAAATCACCGATGATCCTAGTGCCGAACAGACGGCACCTCCGTGTTCAACACACATACAGCCCGGTGACGTCTCCCATGCCTTGATCCAGCAAGGAGAGAGGGAGAGGTTGAGGAAGACTCCATCCAGCAGCAGCACAACGGTGTGGTGGTGGTGGAGGAGCTTGGTACTCCAGCAGGGCTTCGCCAAGCACCGCGAGATATGAGGAGAAAGAGAGGGGTAGGGCTGCACCAAGATAGAGAGGAACTCGTGTGTTGTGGGCAGCCCAAACCTCAAGTATATATATAGGGGAAGGGGAGGGGCTGCGCCCCCACCTAGGGTTCCCTCCCTAGGGGTGGCGGCAGCCCCTAGATCCCATCTAGGGGCGGCCAAGGGGAGGGGAGAGGGGGAGGCGCACCAGGGTGGGCCTTAGGGCCCATCTGCCCTAGGGTTTGCCCCCTTTCCCTCTTCCTTGCGCCTTGGGCCTTGGTGGAGGGGCGCACCAGCCCAACTGCGGCTGGTCCCCTCCCACACTTGGCCCATGCAGCCCTCCGGGGCTTGTGGCCCCACTTGGTGGACCCCGGGACCCTCCCGGTGGTCCCGGTACGTTACCGATAAAACCCGAAACTTTTCGTGTGACCAAAACAGGACTTCCCATATATAAATCTTTACCTCCGGACCATTCCGGAACTCCTCGTGATGTCCGGGATCTCATCCGGGACTCCGAACAACATTCGGTAACCACATACAAACTTCCTTTATAACCCTAGCGTCATCGAACCTTAAGTGTGTAGACCCTACGAGTTCGGGAGACATGCAGACATGACCGAGATGACTCTCCGGTCAATAACCAACAGCGGGATCTGGATACCCATGTTGGCTCCCACATGTTCCACGATGATCTCATCGGATGAACCATGATGTCAAGGACTTAATCAATTCCGTATGCAATTCCCTTTGTCTAGCGGTATTGTACTTGCCCGAGATTCGATCATTGGTATCCCGATACCTTGTTCAATCTCGTTACCGGCAAGTCTCTTTACTCGTTCTGTAACACATCATCCCGTGATCAACTCCTTGATCACATTGTGCACATTATGATGATGTCCTACCGAGTGGGCCCAGAGATACCTCTCCGTCACACGGAGTGACAAATCCCAGTCTCGATTCGTGCCAACCTAACAGACACTTTCGGAGATACCTGTAGTGCACCTTTATAGCCACACAGTTACGTTGTGACGTTTGGCACACCCAAAGCACTCCTACGGTATCCGGGAGTTGCACAATCTCATGGTCTAAGGAAATGATACTTGACATTAGAAAAAGCTTTAACATACGAACTACACGATCTTGTGCTATGCTTAGGATTGGGTCTTGTCCATCACATCATTCTCCTAATGATGTGATCCCGTTATCAACGACATCCAATGTCCATGGTCAGGAAACCGTAACCATCTATTGATCAACGAGCTAGTCAACTAGAGGCTTACTAGGGACATGGTGTTGTCTATGTATCCACACATGTATCTGAGTTTCCTATCAATACAATTCTAGCATGGATAATAAACGATTATCATGAACAAGGAAATATAATAATAACTAATTTATTATTGCCTCTAGGGCATATTTCCAACACTAACATGATTCGGACAGACTTAAGCATAGATACGAGTGAGAAACTCTCATCGTAGTCTACACCTTGAACTTGTCGAAAACCTTTTAGCGATAATTCTAGCTTTGTAGATAGTAACACTAATATCAGCTTCCGTCTTCCTCTTGAAGATCCATTTAATCTCAATGGCTCGCCGATCATTGGGCAAGTCAATCAAAGTCCATACTTTGTTCTCATACATGGATCTCATCTCAGATTTCATGGCCTCAAGCCATTTCGCGGAATCTGGGCTCATCATCGCTTCCTCATAGTTCGTAGGCTCGTCATGGTCAAGTAACATGACCTCCAGAACAGGATTACCGTACCACTCTGGTGTGGATCTCACTCTGGTTTACCTACGAGGTTTCGGTAGTAACTTGATCTGAAGTTACATGATCTTCATCATTAGCTTCCTCACTAACTGGTGTAGTAGTCACAGGAACAGATTTCTGTGATGAACTACTTTCCAATAAAGGGGCAGGTACATTTACCTCATCAAGTTCTACTTTCCTCCCACTCACTTCTTTCGAGAGAAACTCCTTCTCTAGAAAGGATCCATTCTCAGCAATGAATAACTTGCCTTCGGATATGTGATAGAAGGTGTACCCAACATTTTGTTTTCGGTACCCTATGAAGACGCACTTCTCTGATTTGGGTTTGAGCTTATCAGGTTGAAACTTTTACACATAAGCATTGCAACCTCGAACTTTAAGAAATGACAGCTTAGGTTTCTTGCCAAACCATAGTTCACACGGTGTCGTCTCAACGGATTTGGATGGTGCCCTATTTAACATGAATGTAGCTGTCTCTAATGCATAACCCCAAAACGATAGTGGTAGATCGGTAAGAGACATCATAGATCGCACCATATCTAATAAAGTACGGTTACGACGTTCGGACACACCATTACACTGTGGTGTTCCAGGTGGCGTGAGTAGTGAAACTATTTCACATTGTTTTAACTGAAGGCAAAACTCGTAACTCAAACATTTTACTTCTGCGATCATATCGTAGAAACTTTTATTTTTGTTACGATGATTCTCCACTTCACTCTGAAATTTTTTTAACTTTTCAAATGTTTCAGACTTGTGTTTCATCAAGTAGATATACTCATATCTTCTCAAATCATCTGTGAAGATCAGAAAATAATGATACCTGCCGCGTGCCTCAATATTCATCGGACCACATACATCAGTATGTATGATTTCCAACAAATCTGTTGCTCGCTCCATTGTTTCGGAGAACGGAGTTTTAGTCATCTTGCCTATGAGGCATGGTTCGCAAGCATCAACTGATTCATAATCAAGTGATTCCAAAAGCCCATCAACATGGATTTTCTTCATGCGCTTTATACCAATATGACCTAAACGGTAGTGCCACAAATAAGTTGCACTATCATTATTAACTTTGCATCTTTTGGCTTCAATATTATGAAAATGTGTATCACCATGATTGAGATCCAACAAACCATTTTCATTGGGTGTATGACCATAGAAGGTTTTATTCATGTAAACAGAACAACAATTATTCTCTTACATGAATAACCGTATTGCAATAAACATGATCCAACCATATTCATGCTCAACGCAAACACTAAATAACATTTATTCTAGGTTTAACACTAATCCCGAAAGTATAGGGAGTGTGCGATGATGATCATATCAATCTTGGAACCATTTCCAATACACATCGTCACTTCACCCTTAACTAGTCTTTGTTCATTCTGCAACTCTCATTTCGAGTTACTATTCTTAGTAACTGAACTAGTATGAAATACTAAGGGGTTGCTATAAACATTAGTAAAGTACACATCAATAACATGTATATCAAATATACCTATGTTCACTTTGCCATCCTTCTTATCCACCACTTACTTGGGGTAGTTCCGCTTCCAGTGACCAGTCCCTTTGAAGTAGAAGTACTCAGTTTCAGGGTTAGGTCCAGACTTGGGTTTTTTCACTTGAGCAGCAACTTGCTTGCCGTTCTTCTTGAAGTTCCCCTTTCTTCCCTTTGCCCCTTTACTTGAAACTAGTGGTTTTGTTTACCATCAACACTTGATGCTTTTCTTGATTTCTACCTTCGTCGATTTCAGCATCACGAAGAGCTTGGGAATTGTTTCTGTTATCCCTTGCATATTATAGTTCATCACGAAATTCTACTAACTTGGTGATGGTGACTAGAGAATTCTGTCAATCACTATTTTATCTGGAAGATTAACTCCCACTTGATTCAAGTGATTGTAGTACCCAGACAATCTGAGCACATGCTCACCGCTTGAGCTATTCTCCACCATCTTTTAGCTATAGAACTTGTTGCGGACTTCATATCTCTCAACTCGGGTATTTACTTGAAATATTAACTTCAACTCCTGGAACATCTCATATGGTCCATGATGTTCAAAACGTCTTTGAAGTCCCGATTCTAAGCCGTTTAAGCATGGTGCACTAAACTATCAAGTAGTCATCATATTGAGCTAGCCAAACGTTCATAACATCTGCATCTACTCCTGCAATAGGTTTGTCACCTACCAGTGCATCAAGGACATAATTTTTCTATGCAGCAATGAGGATAAACCTCAGATCACGGATCCAATCCGCATCATTGCTACTAATCATCTTTCAACTTAGTTTTCTCTAGGAACATATCAAAAATAAAACAGGGGAGCTAAACGCGAGCTATTGATCTACAACATAGATATGCTAATACTACCAGGACTAAGTTCATGATAAATTTAAGTTCAATTAATCATATTACATAAGAACTCCCACTTAGATAGACATCCCTCTAATCCTCTAAGTGATCACGTGATCCATATCAACTAAACGATGTCCGATCATCACGTGAGATGGAGTAGTTTCAATGGTGAACATCACTATGTTGATCATATCTATTATATGATTCACGCTCGACCTTTCGGTCTCAGTTTTCCGAGGCTATATCTGTTATATGCTCGGCTCGTCAAGTTTAACCTGAGTATTCCACGTGTGCAACTGTTTTGCACCCGTTGTATTTGAACGTAGAGCCTATCACACCCGATCATCACGTGGTGTCTCAGCACGAAAAACTTTCGCAACGGTGCATACTGATACGTCTCCGTCGTATCTATAATTTTTGATTGTTCCATGCCAATAATATGCAACTTACATATACTTTTTGGCAACTTTTTATACTATTTTTTGGACTAACCCATACAAACGGAAGTTGCATAATCTCATAGTGCCAGTTCCTGTTTGTTGCATGTTTTTTGTTTCGCAGAAAACCCATACAAACGGAAGTTGCATAATCTCATAGTCATAGGAACATGTATAAGTCATGAAGAAACCAATAGCAACAAACTAAATGATCAAGTGCTAAGCTAACGAAATGGGTCAAGTCAATCACATCATTCTCCTAGTGATGTGATCCCGTTAATCAAATGACAACTCATCTCTATGTTTAGGAAACATAACCGTCTTTGATCAACGAGCTAGTCAAGTAGAGGCATACTAGTGACACTCTGTTTGTCTATGTATTCACACATGTATTATGTTTCCGGTTAATACAATTCTAGCATGAATAATAAACATTTATCATGATATAAGGAAATAAATAGTAACTTTATTATTGCCTCTAGGGCATATTTCCTTCAAATTATGCAATTCTTGCTCTGGACTTTCATGAAAAATTGCTATATGATAGAGAGAAAGACACACGTCCTTTTTTCAAGTCTGTATATTCAATTTCCACCATCTGTTATGCATGCTTATCTGACTTTACACTAGTAGAAAAAGGGTCAAACGTGAAGCACATTAGTGCCGGTTTGAATTAGAGCCGGCACTAATGTGTACATTAGTGCCGGTTCGTGGCGGCGATCAATAGTACCGGTTCGTGGCAAACCTTTAGTACCGGTTCATGCCATGAATCAGTACTAAAGAGGCTGTGTCAGCCTGCGGTCAGGCTATGGCCCCACCATCACCATTTAGTGCCGGTTCGTACCACGAACCGGTACTAATGAGGTTATGGCAAGCAATTTTTAGTCCCACCTCGCCAAGAGAGAGGCAGTATGAGCGGTTTATAAGCCGTGAGTGCACAGACAATGACGAAGAGTTGCAATGCTCACCTACATGTTGATTAGCTTCAAGCCTTGCGGAATAGCATAGATTGCACTGAGCTATGTGCAGTGCAGTCTACACTATACCGAATGGCTTGAAGCAAATTAACCAGCATTGCACCTCTTTTTTATTTTTAATAACTGATTTAAACTCCGGACTTCTTTTGTGTTCAGTATGCAGCATTTAAAGTGATGTCATCAATTTCCAACATGTTCTGACATCATTTTTTGTTTTTCGGTCATTTACCTAATTGTTTAGAGAGCTAAATGACCGTGAAATTGAAAATCACTACAAAATGAATTCTGAAAATGTTGAAACTTGACATGGTATCATCATATCACCCGCATAGCATGCGCGAAAGAGTAGAGAGGGTCACGGCAAAAACTGGACGCACTTCGTGTACAAACTGGACAAACTCTTTCCGAGTATCAGGGTTTCGGAGTCCGGAGTGGGTACTAATGTGCAACTCTTTGCTTGGTTTTGTTAGGGTGGTCCCTAGGAAGTCCCAAAACAATGGCATGAACCACCTCTACACAAGATTCCCTCATGTTCGTCGGTTATGGTACTTTCAGCCTATAAGTAATTAGACTCGGAGTGAGGAATCGATGCCGGTGAAGACCCTACACAAGGAGTGAGTGAATATTTGGCATGTACCACCCCAAGAGCACTTTTAAACACATGGTATGCCAACTCCTAGCTTTTCGTGCCATCACGATGCTCTGGAGCCCCTCTATGGCGAAACCCTAGCCCCTCTACAACTTTCACCGAAGCCCAGAGTGGGTACTAATGTGCATCCCACCAATCAGGAAGAATCACACGGATCGTGTGTTTCTTTCTAGCTCTTGCGAGTCGTTGGATCAAGGGTGTGTTTCTTCCTAGCTCATGTGAGTCGTTGGATCAAAACTACCACAATCACTTTGTGAGCCAGACGACCCTATATATAGCCCACCTCTCGCCTTCCCTGCATAAGTCTTTCAGTGCATCGACTACATACATCTACCAGTTCATCGACTGCATACATCTACCAGTTCATCGACTGAATACAAATCATTCGGATTCGCCATCATACGTCCAACCCTGCATTTGATATGCATATATATGCATCACGAGCCACGGTTGGGCTGTATGATGGTGATACCGATTGGTTTGTTCTAGATCCGACATAAAAGGTTTGATACAACTTCTTTTTTGTGACATAAGAGCTATCTCTCCTCCTACCTATTTTAGTTACACAACTACCTATTTGTGCCAAATTTTCACTTTTGCTGTTGCTCTTGCATCATAAGCATCCATGTTAACTGGACTTAAAAGTAATGCAATTTAACCAAACTATCTTGTGATCTTCGCCAAGAGAGAGGCAGTATGAGCGGTTTATAAGCCGTGAGTGCACAGACAATGACGAAGAGTTGCAATGCTCACCTACATGTTGATTAGCTTCAAGCCTTGCGGAATAGCATAGATTGCACTGAGCTATGTGCAGTGCAGTCTACACTATTCCGAATGGCTTGAAGCAAATTAACCAGCATTGCACCTCTTTTTTATTTTTAATAACTTATTTGAACTCTGAACTTTTTTTGTGTTCAGTATGCAGCATTTAAAGCGACGTCATCAATTTCCAACATGTTCTGACATCATTTGTTGTTTTTCGGTCATTTACCTAATTGTTTAGAGAGCTAAATGACCGTGAAATTAAAAATCACTACAAAATGAATCCTGAAAATGTTGAAACTTGGCATAGTATCATCATATCACCCGCATAGCATGCGCGAAAGAGTAGAGAGGGTCACGGCAAAAACTGGACGCACTTCATCTGTTACATGGCCACTTCAATGTTTTTTAAACTTATTTGAACTCCGGACTTCTTTTGTGTTTAGTATCCAGCATTTAAAGCGATGTCATCAATTTCCAACATGTTCTGACATCATTTGTTGTTTTTCGGTCATTTACCTAATTGTTCAGTATGCAGCATTCAATTTCCAGAAGAAAATAAATAATGCAGAAAATAAAAAAACTATACAAAAAAATTACTCAAAAATAAATAGAAGAAAATAAATAATGCAGAAAAGAAAAAACTATATAAAAAACTACTCAAAAATAAATAGAAGAAAATAAGTAATGCAAAAAAGAAAAACTATATAAAAAATTTGTTGGCGCGCTGCCCAGTGAGCCTGCCAGACCTAGGGTGTGCAAATGCAGGTCCAGAAGGGCCAGCAGACTCACAGGGCAGCGCGCCTTAATTAATTAGGCCGAGAAGCCTGCTATATAGAGGAGTTCGAAGAGGTAGCCGCAGCTGGGTTTATAAACCAGTGCGGCTGACCTTCGCCGGGCGAGGTGGGACTAAACTTTGGGATGGCAGCGCAAGGCCTTTAGTACCGGTTGGTGGCTCCAACCGGTACTAAAGGCCCCCCCTTTAGTACCGGTTTGTGGCTCCAACCGATACTAAAAGCCTTCGTTTCCCGCCGCTTGGCCTAGCGAAAATAGGCCTTTAGTATCGGTTGGAGCCACGAACTGACACTAAAGGCCCATCCTATATATATAGCACTTACGAAAATTTCAGTTTCATCTCCCCACTTCGTCTCCAACCTCTCGTGAGACATCGCCGCGCGCGCCGCTCGATCCCGTCGTCGCAGCCCGTCGCCCGTCGTCCGTCGTCATCGTCGCTGTCCCCGCCGCCGCCCGTCGTCGTCGTCGTCTCGTGCTGCCGCCCCGAATGCCGCCGCCCCGAACGTCGCTGCGGCCGTACGTCTCTCTCGCACCCGCGCCGAGCGCACCGGCCCGTACGTACGCCGCCGCCCCCGCCCCGTACGCCGGCGTCCCCGCTCGTACGTACGGGGCGGCGGCGTACGGGGCGGCACTGCAATATACACACACACATACACACACATACACACACATACATACACACACATACACACACACACACACATTTTTTTTACATATTTTCTGTTTTTTGTTTTTTAGAAAAGTTAATTAGATGATCGAATATTAGATTAATGTCGAATGTTAGATGAATTAGATAGAAAAGTTAAATATATATTAATGTCAATTGTTAGAGATGAATATAGCTAGATATTAATTAGGTATATGAGATTTGAACTAGTTGAATAATTAATATAACTAGTTTATTTTTAGTAAGAAAATTGTCGAACTAGTTTATTTAGGTATATGAGATTTGAACTAGTTGAATAATTAATATAACTAGTTTATTTTTAGTAAGAAAATTTAGGTATCTGAGATTTGATGATCTAATTAAAATATTATTTGTTAATGAGTTTTTCTGTTTATTTAATTTTTTTATATATTTTTAGTTTATATAAATGTTACATTAATGTCGAATGTTAGATGAATTCGATAGAAAAGTTAAATATATAGTAATGTCAATTGTTAGAGATGAATATAATTAGATATATTAATGTCAAATGTTAGATGAATATATATTTGGCTAGATATAGGTGTTTAATGTTTCACCTATATGAACATAGGAAATGTCATCTGACGACGAAAAAGATTTCATTATGTGCGAACACTGTGAAGACCAGCGCGGCCTGTGCGATCAAAATTTCCTTGTTGATGGTAGGCGCTTCAGCATCAAGCTGGATGAGACATTCGAAGTTGATACAGTAAGTCACTTTGTCAATTATTATTTGAATGCAAAACTTATGCTTCATTTGCTTCAACTTCTAATTTTAAATTTTCACTATTCTACTAGCGCATCCCCTGCCATGCAAGAATTTTTGTCTTGGATAAGATAGGTTTTAGTGCTATAGATGATATGGAGGTAAAGAGAGTTTAGTTGAAGACGGAGCATGGGTATACTTTCAACGTCAAATTATATAATGGAGACACATACACCCATTTTGAATGCAAAAGTTGGCAAGCACTATGCAAGGCTTATGCATTTGAGCCTGATATGGTTATCACCTTTGATATTCGTCCGGAAGATGATATTGAAGGTAATATAGACATCTGGGTCGATGTGCAAACGCCTCTAGTTCTACCATTTGGTGAGTTTTTCTCAACCATGCATGCATATGTTTATGTCTTTCATACAGTTTATTCAAAAATAGTTGACAACTAATTTGTATTGTCAGCTTATTTCAGTTCAAGCAAATATGTCCGGCGCTTGGTAGACAGGACCTACTACTGCCCCGGGGCTCAACTAAACTGCGAGGAGATAAGTCATTATGTTTCATGGCTTGAGGATCTTAATACTGTCAAGACAATTTTTTTCAAAACGTGCGACCAATGGTGATCGTATTGAATTACGGTCACATCTATAATTGAAAGATGGTAAGATTTTAAATATTTGTCCTTAATTAGTGCATCTTTTGCATACATTATTTTTGAAGCTAAACTTTCATTGCTTAGTATATTAATTACTATACGATGTTCTTCAACGGGGACTTCCGATGACAGTTGTGCCTCAGTGGATCGAGACAAAAGGTCGCATGTCAATGGTTAGCTTACGACCAAGATTTCCTACATTGCACATGAGTGCATTCAGGATTTCTGAAAGCGAAGAATGCTTAATAGTGAAAGATTGGAGCAAAATTGTTAACAATCGCAGAGAAGTATTAGGGGGCAGCAAGGAGAAGCGCAACCCAAGATTAGGAGACAGATTCATCTGCATGCTCCAGTATGATGAATCAGGAGAGCTATACATGTTCTATGCTATTCTACCTGAGAGGGAGCAGCAGGATCAGTAGCTACTAGTTCATGCTCTTAATTAGTACTTGTCTCATGTCCGTGTCCTGAACTTCGATGTTGGTGATGATTATGTTGAACTTGATGATATCTTTGCTTCTGTTACAAAGTGAATGTTTCCTCTTTAAGCTAGCCAGCGTTGATGATGATTAGATAGCTAGAGGTAATGACTATGATGATTTTTAGCTAGCTAGAGTTTATTTATTTATTAATATGCGATGATGATGATGATGATGACGACTACAACTCATTATAACGTAAAACAATCCTAAATTAAATTGATAACACAAATTTAATTGAAAAATACAAAATAAAACAAAAACCCACAACCATTTAGTACCGGTTGGTGTTACCAACCGGTACTAAAGGGCCCCCGGCCCCCGGAGCTGGCTCGTGCCACGTGGTTCCCCTTTAGCACCGGTTCGTGTTGAACCGGTACTAAAGGGGGGGGGGCTTTAGTGCCGAAACTTTAGTGCCGGTTCCTAAACCGGCACTAAAGGGCCTTACGAACCGGTGCTATTGCCCGGTTCTGCACTAGTGTTAATGCCTCCTTCTAAATCATATTTATGCACTTGGCGTCCTGGCCTATTCCACAATGATAACAAGGAAAATATGTGCTATTTTGTGGAATATTCCACTATAGTTATCTACCAGTTTGAGGACTGTGGTAAATGGTGGCAGAACAGAACTGCCACTGAAGACAGTGGGAGAGGGTGGCCATGGTGTGAGGTGGGGGTGGCAGCTTGGCTGGAAGTATCTTCTGGCTTGTTATCTGGCACATGAATACTATTTGTACTTAATTGTGTGATTACATACACAAAATGAAGGTCTTTTTATTACTATTTGAACTTGTGGGCTTCTCTTTTGCCTTCTTAAAAAAACTTCTCATGACTAAGAAACAATCTAGACCGCGTGACATTTTATCATCTCAATATGAAAATTATGAAAGCATGTTTCTTCCTTTTTGGACACATACAATTGGTTCTACCCTTTTTGATATGTAAACTCTCATCATGTACTATTGTTTCTGTTAACAGCTGGCTGCTAGGGAGGATGGAGATGAAGATGGATTTCAAACTGTGTAGAGTTCATCACACTAGACAGTAGACAGAACTTAGTGGTCAATTTATGCTTGCTCTATTATTCAAGGTGTAAGGAAAGCTTGTGTTGTTGTCAGGAGTTTCCGTTGAGCATACTAACTTCGATGAGGTAAAACTTGTTACATCATTAACCTGCTCAATGTTTACTGTTCTTCAATGCTAGAAAAACATGGATCATATATATGGATTAACTTTTCTTAGTTGCTTTAATTGACTTATTCTGAAAATTCGTTTCAGCCAGTTCGTTCACCATTAGCAGCTACACGTGTCCTTCCTGGTTTTGTGCCTCAAGAGTCATTTGTATTCATGAGTGCCTTAAAATCCATCACGTCAAGACTGCAAATGGGGGAACATTCTAGCCTGTTTGCATTTACTGTAAATTATCTCGGCTTTTCTTCTAGCCTGGTGATTACCGTAAATCATGTTTAATCCTTCCTTCTTTGCCACTTAGGCTAAATAAAATAAAACATGATGCATTTTATGTGGCTGCATGCTGCAGCCAATCATTGCTGTTACTCAGGGCAATTGTCTGCTTAAGCATTGGCTCAGTCGGTTATGTTTTGGTCATGATGGGAATGCAGTGTTCTAAATCTGGGTGGGGTTCAAGATTAATTACAGCAAGGGCCTTGATTGAAATCTTCAAACATTTTATGTGGCTGCATGCTGTAGACAACCATTGTTCTAAATCAGGACCACTGTATGCTTAGTCGATTATGTTTTTTGTAATGCAGTGGGCATGTGTGGGCACTGGGTGGGTTCAAAGATGGTCCGAATGTTTAGCACAGTGTGGGCACTGTTGGCACCCCTGCTCCACCAGTGTGGGCGTCAGTAGCCTCGTACACAATGATGTGATGTGACAGGGCATGTTAATAAATGGGTTGCATGTGCCTCATGCCAGCACCAGTTATTAACTTGTGTACTTCAACTTGTCTGTTAGT
>NC_041380.1:7150155-7160848 GCF_002162155.2 Triticum dicoccoides
GTGACTTGCCCTACCTCTTAGTTTCATCTCTGAGACCATTCTTTTTTGTTTCAGAGGAAAGTGAACTTATTTGTGCGCCCCACTTTATTTTTTTTCTTCTTCCTCCAGCAATCAAAGTGATTATATTCTTCTGTTCCATTTTGTAAGGGTTATATAGTGCAACTAGGCTTTACTATTTTTGATCAAAATTTGTATGAATTAACACCTTCTGCATCATGTTGTTTGTCAAGCATATTAGTGCCCTGTTCTGAAAAAATCATCTTTTCCCCTTTTCATCAAATGTAGCGGTTGGTTGCCATCTAGCCGGAATGCTAATATTGTTTGAAAGTTGTGTGGATCACGCTGTTGCTGACAAACGCCACCATAACTATAATTATTCTGGGTGGAATCATACCTTTTTATATTCAATCCACACTGTTTTATTTCTTGAGTAGATTTGCTTCTACAGAAAGTTACATTCATTGTTTTTTTGCTTGCTCTCAGATTTTTTCAGAGCATCACAGTGTTATATGTTACATATAAAAGTTCCATCCTCATGAAGATGGCCTGCCAATGCTTCAAACGTCCATAAAAGGCTGTGCTGGTTACTCTGTCATGACATATATGATGGGTGCTGGATACTGGTTTGTGTTTGCCTTTTATGCTTAGAAATAAATATACATAAATGTTTCTTTCAGTTTTCTCTACATTCAGCAATCTTTAACTGCCAATGTTGTAGTGCTGCATATCTGAGACCATTCTTTTTTGGCTTCAATGGAAATAGAACTTATTTGCACTGATCTTCATTTCTGTTCTTCTGATTACTTTTCAGCAATTAAACTGGTCGTTTTTCCAATTTCATTTTTAGGAATTGATATAACGCAACTAGATGCTTATTATTTCTGACTTGTATTCTTATTTATTAATCCCTTCTGCATCGTTTTGTTTGTCAAGCATGTTAGTGCTCTGTTCTGAAAGAAAATCATCTCTTCCACTTTGGATCATATGGCAAATGTAGTGATTGGTTCATTTGCAAGTTGTATTGAGCACATCGTTGATGAAATACACCACCATAATTATAACAATTCTCGGTTAAGCATGACTTTTTATATTGAATCCACTTTTCAGTTGATCCAGTTTAGTTAATTGTGCGACTAAATGATGCTTTCATATATTTCAGTAGATCTCTTAAGCTTGTCCTAATTAATATTTTGAATCCAGCGTGCATTCTGTGATAACATTATCTTGGTCTAGTTTGTAAATGATCTGGCAGCAAATGGGGGAGCATCCAAGATAATTTTGACTTTCATAAAGGGATGGCCTCCGCCAAGATCTTTTACATTTAATGGAAATTATTTTGGCTTTTGTTCTAGTCTAGCACAAAATACTGTACTGCCATCATGAAGACATCTCTAGGTACTGGTCTGTGAAGCCGTCCAGCCTGTGTATTCAGTGCTTGCCAACTTGCCACTTAAGCTAAATATAATGAAACATTATGCATCTCCAGTAAGGCGGAATAACACAAATGCTGTTGGATTAAAATGTGGGTGGGTTGAAAGATTTAGGACCTCTTTGATTCGCAGGATTTTGAAAACGCGGGAACAGGAAAAGTATAGGATTAGAGTGTTATGCCCACTTGAATCCTATAGGATTAGCAAGGAGCGTTTGATTTCACGGAAAAAATAAAGGAATTGTAAAAAAAGGTTAGAGTGGATGTTAGATTTCCTATGAAATGTAGTACAAAAGATTCCATTGGAAAAATTCCTATGAAATTCAATCCTATGAATCAAGGGACAAACGTAGGAAAAATTTCAAAGGATTACAATCCTCCAAAAATCCTATAGAATTCCCTTGAATCAAAGGAGCCCTTAGGCCAACTCCACCGCGCGACCCTATCCTGTCCGGCCCCGTCCGTTTGGGGTAAAATGGACAAACGAGACGGCCCAGCGCGCGGCCGCAAACGGACTTTTGTCCGCTTTATGTCCGCTTTCGACCCATCCGCGGCCCAAGTTTGCGCCGCTTTTGGGGTGAAATGGACACCACGCGGACGCGCGGGTCGTCTGCGCGTGTCCTCCCCCGGCCCGCCCGTCGGTGGCACAACACAGGCCTTTTTCTATCCGCCCCCTCCCTCCCTCCGGTCGCACCCCCTCCACTCTTCCCCTCGCCGCCGCCGCTGCCATTGCAGCCGTGCAGTTCGGACGCGAGCTCGCCCAACCCCTTCCCGTCGGCGCCGCCGAGCTACCCAACCGCGACCACCTGGTTTGCGCACCCGCCGGCCGGTTTTGGGGCGGATCCGGTCGGTCTTGAGCTCGGCCGGCTGTGGGAGGCCGGGCCGCGCCATGGACTAGCCGGGCACCTCGCTGGAAGGCCCTGGCAGGGCCGCAAGGCCACATGCAGGCAGTGGCTCCTCCTCTAGCCGCTCGGATCTGCACCGTCGGTGGTCCGCCGGCAGATACACGAATGGCGGTCGGCACGGCTCGATGCTTGCCCAAAAGCTCGCCGGCGCACCTTTGCCACTCATTAAGTGCGACCACTGCCCAAGGATGGTCGTGCGCCGCGTGTCTACAACGCCGGAACATCCCGGATGGGTGTTCATCAAGTGCTTAAACGATGGGGTATGCGCTTTTTTAGCTTCGATTTGTGCTCTAGATTTGACTAGTTGTGCTAACTTCAAATTTTGTTGTGTAGAATGGATGCAAGTTTTGGTATTGGGAAGAAGAGTACATCGATATATTGATAGAGCGAAATTTAGTACATGTACGTGCACTTTTAGCTAGCATAGAGGCTGTAAATGAGACAAGTGCACTTGTTGTTAGATTAGAGGCTAGACACGAGACTAGGTGTGAGGAGGAAGCAACATCAACTTCTGGCTTGAAGAAGAAAGGAGGATGCCAGATCGAGCCTCCTCCTCCACAGATCAACAACGAGTGCATCGAGAAGGCCCAAACCCAACTCAAGGGAGCAGTTATGGAAGTTGGGTATCTTCTAAAATGTATTCTTATGGTTCTTGTTTTCTTTGGTCTTACTTTACTAGTCAAAATGTGATGATGTATTTTTCATGTACCAAAAATGAATGATGAAATAAAGTTAAGGACTTGCAAAGAAATAATACGCGGCCAGGATGTGGCCGGGATGCGTCCGCGCGCTGCGCGCACGACCACCGCATACCAAAACACGCCCGGACACGACCCCAAATTCCTATCCAAACGGACAGAATCCGGACAAAACGGACGTCCGTTTGGGGTTGTGCGGTGGAGTTGTTATTATTACATCTGGTGTGTGTGGTCTTGCATTGCATGGTTGTGTCAGTGAGAGCAGTGTTTGGCACCCGTGACACACACGGAGCAGTACCCCACATGTGTAGTGTAGGCTGTTGTATGAGACATGGTGCCTCAGCTTTGCAGCACATGTGGTTCTGCTGCAAGACCAAAGTCTTACCTTTTCACACTTGCCAGACCACATGTGCCAAGACCCAGTGAGTTAACCCTCAAGCGCGAGCTACCTAGATGATGCATATCTTAATAATCGCCACCCATATTCTAGTTTGTGTTTTACATTCTGAGCTAGTGGTTACAAAGTCAGTTAAGCCAAATATTCCTGTGAAGCCAGTCAGTCATATTTTTAGCCCTTGCAAAGCCACTTAAGCCAAATAAAATGGAACAACGCAAATGTTATGTGCTTTATTTTATCTCTTTTTGTTATGAAGGTTACCTCCTGTTGTTGTGGAAAAATTAATTACATCAAGGGTCTTGCACTGCATACTTGTCTCAGTCTTGCACTGCATAGTACTGTGTAGGCAGCAGTAGGCGCGTCAGCTTTGCAGCACAAGTGACCGCAGCGAATAAGGCGAATCCTAATGCATTGCGCGCGTAGCGCCAATCACTACCGTCGGCGTGACCTGTAGATGCGAGCGACCGTGGCCCACTTGGGCCCACGCAGTTATCCCTCCTCGCATTTTCCTCGGGGCATACGTTTGGAATACAGTCAAATCGTACCTACGCACCAGGACGCCTCCTCTCTCTCTTGTGAGAACTCTTTCTCTCTTCTCCCCATTACTCGGATGGCCATTGCATTTTTTTTAATAAATGATGGCCATTGCATAGATCAAATATGTTGCAATTTATTTTTCCTATACTGCCTGCAAAACATTTCAGCGCCGTTATCGAATGAGCCGAAAGCTTTTCCTCGGGATTGTGAATTTCATCTGGGAGTTCGACAGCTACTTCAAGTGCAAGAAAGATTGCACCGGCAAACATGGATTCACCTCGATCCAGAAGTGCACGACAGCGATGAGGATGCTTGCATATGGAGCTCCCGGTGATTCACTCGACGACTATGGGCGCATGGCCGAGTCCACCAGCATTGAGTGTTTCTACAAGTTCTGTCAGGCAGTGGTGGCGGTGTTTGGACCACAATACTTGCGAACCCCCAATGCAGAAGACACTGCTCGGATCCTAGCACAGAATGCAGCAAGAGGATTTCCTGGGATGCTTGGAAGCATCGACTGCATGCATTGGAAATGGAAGAACTTCCCATTTGCTTGGCAGGGGATGTACGAAGGCGCCAAAGGCGGTTGCAATGTGGTACTTGAGGCGGTGGCCACACATAACCTCTGGATTTGGCACTCCTTCTTTGGTATGCCAGGAACTCACAATGACATCAATGTGCTGCAGTGCTCCCCTGTCTTTGCCAACCTTGTTGAAGGTCATTCTCCTCCGGTGAACTTCGAGGTCAATGGGCGGCACTATGACAAGGGGTACTACCTAGCCGATGGCATCTATCCGAGATGGTCTACATTTGTGAAGACTATCTCAAACGTTGTGCCAGGAGGCAAGAGGTCCCACTTTGCCAAGGTGCAGGAGGCTTGCAGGAAGGATGTCGAGCGGGCTTTTGGTGTGCTTCAATCTCGATTTGCTGTTATCCGCTATCCTGCTCAGACCTGGTCGAAAGATCAAATATGGGAGATCATGACTTGCTGTGTCATCTTGCACAACATGATCATCGAGAGCGAGCAGGAAGAGTCAGTGTTTGACACTGAACCATACTACAGGCAGGGTCCTCTAGCCGAAGTTGATCACCAGCTACCGGCAACCTGGACTGCCTACCTCCGTATGCGTCAGGAGATCCGAGACCCACAGGTGCATCATCAACTGCAGCAGGATCTGGTGGAGCACCTTTGGAGGGTCAAGAGCGACGCCGGACTCGACGTGTGATGAAATATGAGTTTTTATTTGTTAAATAATATAATTTTTATTGAACTATTTGTTGTTGCACTATTTTGTTAAATTATTTGATTTTCTGTGATAAACTATATAATAAAAAAATATTTATGTTCATAATTGAACGCCGAGCCACGGCGAACCACGTTAAATATGGGCCGATTGCCGCCCATATAGGGCCTTTTATTCGCCGAAAGTGAGCCGAAAACTGAACCAATCATGACGGCTAGGGGCAACGATTGGACACCCTATCAGCCCAGCACCGACTCATCCCAAGAGGCGATTTTTATGCCTCCTGAGAGCCAATGACTAGAGATGCTCTAGGGGAAGGATGCGAGGATGCATGTAAAGAACCTAGCAACAGCAGAATCTATAGACCTGGTCCTACCCTGCATGTCCAATCAGTTTGAAATACAGCTCTGTGTACTTGCTATGGGCGCTGGAATACCCTGCAGCGCTGACAACACAGTGGGCCACTTTGATTTGACGCGCGCAGATACACGTTGGGCGCGCAAATCCATTTCCCAGCGTGTGCCAAGACCAAAGTCTTGCCTTTTCACACTTGAAGTTTCACCTCATATGCATTGCTGCACTTCAACTTTTCTGTTAGTAGGGCCCTTCCAATTAAAGACATGATGCATAACTACATATAATATCGAATCATCAGACCTTGATGTGTCAACACTAAATAGATTCTAAGAGCAACTCCAACGGGCCGATTCAAACGGATGGCGATTTCTCCGCTTTTTGTCCGTTTGGGTCGGCCGCCCGCCCGGTATCCGCCTTGTTTTTCATATGGGTCGGCAGCGCGTCCAACGCGCCGACTCATATGTGCAGGCGTGGCCGGCTGGCCGCCCAATTTTGCATTGCATTCTCACATATGATGAAATAAAAATTTAACAAACAAAATAGTCCGCCCAAATAAATAGTATAGTTTACACGCCAAATAAAATTAAAAATGTTTCACATAGTTTTGCAAAACGAATAAAAAAGATACATCTATTGGTTGCCAACATGAGTCCACATATGCTCAACCAAATCATTTTGCAGTTGCACGTGAGTTTCCCAATCACGCATGTCTTCATGAAACTGAGTGAACTGCTCAAATGTTGCCGCTACTCCATGCTTAGGCACAACATTCTCACCCTGAAACTGAAAGCCTTGATCGTACAGACGTTCCGGGCGCTCGTCTTCTACGATCATGTTGTGCATGATCATACAAGCAGTCATCACCTCCCATAGTTTCTGCGTGCTCCAAGTATTAGCTGGATACCGAACGATGCCCCATCGAGATTGCAAAACACCAAAGGCACGCTCGACATCCTTTCTAGCACTCTCTTGCTCTTGGGCAAATCTTTTCCTTTTCTCTTCAACAGGGTTGGGTATTGTCTTGACAATAGTGGTCCACTGAGGATAAATACCGTCACCCAGATAATACCCTTTGTCGTAGGTGTGGCCGTTGACAGTAAAGTTCACTGGTGGGCTGTTGCCTTCGGCAAGCCTAGCAAACACCGGCGAGCGCTGAAGCACGTTGATATTATTGTGTGATCCAGCCATGCCAAAGAAAGAGTGCCAGATCCAGAGATCTTGAGATGCCACGGCCTCTAGTATGACAGTGCAAGCCCTGACATGTCCCTTATACTGCCCTTGCCAAGCAAAAGGGCAGTTCTTCCACTCCCAGTGCATGCAGTCTATGCTGCCAAGCATCCTCGGGAAGCCCCTGCTAGCATTCATCGCCAACAAATGGGCTGTATTTTCAGCTGTCGGCTCTCTCAAGTACTCAGGGCCAAACACAGCAATCACAGCCTTGCAAAACTTATACAGGGACTCTAGGCATGTAGACTCGCTCATACAGATGTACTCGTCAATGAGATCACCGGGCACTTCGTATGCAAGCATTCGGATGGCGGCAGTGCATTTTTGATAAGAGGAGAAACCAATCTTGCCGACGGCATCCTCTTTGTACTCGAAGTAGTCATCATAGCCGACCACTCCCTCTCTAATACGGCAAAATGGGTGCCGACGTCGGTGACGGAGGAGGCGGGGGCGAGGGTTGCTTGTTGGCTGGGGGGAGGGAAGGCCAATGTGCCACAGACGAGTGGGCCCGGGGACAGGAGTAGGCGAGCAAGCGTGCGTCCGTCGCGGAATCATGCTCAAAAATGGACCGGGAATGGGTCGCCTGCGGATGAAAAACGGACGCGCGTCCGTTTGGATCGGCGCGTTGGGCCGCCTTTTCTGTCCGCGCCGACCTAAACGGACGGCTGCGGACCAAATGGGTCGCTCCATTGGACTTGCTCTAACACCCTGTATCAGTCTTACCCTAAGGTCAGCACTTCAGCAAGCTAGCTAGATAGTTAGGTGATGCATTAAATGCTCATGTACATGTACACATGCCAAAATAATAATGATGCTTTACGGACCTGCAAAAGTATCATAGGCCTCAGGCCACCACGTTGGCTCCCATTTTCTTCACAAGTCACAAGCAAGCTCCTCTTGCTCACACCATAATCTTCTCCAATCTGCACTCCACTAGCTTGCGCCCTGCGTTGTGCCGAGTGTGCTGTGGAGTTCCTGCTGAGACTTCCAGTTGCCGAGCTGTTGGCCATCATAGAAAACATTGACCTTTGACTTGTTGACAAACTTTTTAAACCGTGATTTGCATATCTGTTTAGATGCTGATGATGGCACCCGGCCGTGTCAAATCGGCCACAAATTGGTTGCCTGGGGAACAACGGGAGACCTTCCTTTCTCGGAAGCAGCAGTAGGCACAAGTGGTGCTGCAAATGCCGCGTGCAAATGCAAGGCCAAAGAATTGACTGAACCATCTCAAAGAGAGCAAGGTCACACAAGCATCTCCCAAGCATTTCCACCACTTCGCGGCCGGCCAGGCTCTGCGGCTCCCCGTCTCTACGACGCCGGACCTCCTCCTGCTGCTGCTGCTCCTGCTCCGCGTCCACCACGGCCTCTGGTAACCACGGCTGAGGGATTAGGTTGCCAATTTGTCATTCTTCGGTTCAAAAACAGGTCATCTCGATTGAGCTCCACATCCGTCTTGCTCACACCACTCTCTCTCTTCTCAATTGATTCTGCGGGAGTTTCTTTCGAGCCTTTCGATCGATGGCTGAGGTGGTGGTTGGAATTATGTGTCTTGCAACTGTATTCAAACTGCTTGAAATGGTTAATATTCGGAAAATCATCATTACGGAATTACACATGTATTTGTGCATGGAATTGCTTTACATGACTGGGATGTAATCATTGCTTGCTCGCTGGAGCTTACTTAAGTATTAATTATATACTTAAGGAAGCTGATGGGGAATAAAATGTACCATGTATACTTATAATTGAAATGAGCTAGATCATATAATTAGATTACAACACTAATGTTGATCTACGTACATAATTATAGGAATTTACACTCTGTTATGGCATGTTCCTCACAAGTGCACCAGGGACTAAACGGGTAGAATTTGTTAACAGGCAAATTATATCGTAGTTGGTAGTATGGTCTAGACTGTATCCAGAAGCTAGTTTAATAACTAAGAGTTTCATCTATATAAGAGATGGACTCTCTGAAAAGACAATATAAGAAGATCTCTATCCCTAGTCCTAAATATGTCAATTGTGAGTAGTGAGCGGCACCACGGAAAAGCGCAGAGGAATAAGGGGTAGACTGCAAGACTATCAATAATATATGAACCAGTCATAGAGGCATAACCAGGGATATCAATGGCGTTTATATTCCACACATGTATTAGGCTTTTCCTTCGAACACACACTATCCGGGACTAACACAATTATAGCACAGAATAATAATACTTTTATTATTGCCTCTAGGGCATATTTCCATCAGTCTCCCACTTGCACTACAGTCAATAATCTAGTTATATTAATTAGTAGTGTAACACCTATGACATTCCGTTGTTGCTCGTGCTTTGCAAGCGAAAGAGACTTTGTCAACAGATCTGACACATTCAGGTCCGTGTGGATTTTGCACATCTTGATGTCACCATCAGTCACGAACTGTCGTATGAGATGATATCTACGTTGTACATGCTTGTTCTTCTGGTGGGGCCTTGGTTCCTTAGCTTGAGCAATGGCACCATTGTTGTCACAATGAATCTCCATTGGCTCCAATGCATTCGGAACCACACCTAGTTCTATAATGAAGTTCTTCATGTAGACGCCCTCCTTTGCAGCATCAGCTGCAGAAATATACTCCGCTTCCGTTGTAAAATCCGCAACTGTATCTTGCTTAGAACTTTTCCAGCTCACCTCTCCCTCGTTTATAGTAAACACATTGCCAGATTGAGACTTCAAATCATCAGGATCAGTGGTAAAGCTAGCATCGGTGTAACCCCTTGCAACGAGCTCTTTATCACCTCCATGGATGAGAAACATATTTGTAGTTCTTCGTAAGTACTTAAGAATACTTAGTGACATATCACAAGTGTGCATGCCCTCCAAGGCGGATGAATTGCTATAATCCACCAACATCTTCACCGTGCATATAAGGGACTCGAGGGACCAAGGTGAAGCCTCATCATTTGCTTCCGCCTCCGCCGAGGAGGTGGAGGAGGCGGTTGACGCCTCCATCTCCGGGGAGAAGGGCAAGGCCGTCGCCGACAACGACGAAGGCTAGGAGGGAGAGGACGTGAAGCCGACGGCCCACGCCAAACATCGTCGCGAAGACGATGGGGACAAGGAGGCTTGGAAGATAAAGCGACCAGAATATGGAGTAGAGATTAGTACTAGCTAGTATAGGCTAGTACATCATTGTAATTTGATCTTAATATGAAATGAAAATCATATATCTTTCTGTTTGTAAATTGATTTCTTTAATTTTGAGTGAAGTTTACCTAAATTATCATCAATTCGGATGGTTTCACCAAATTCTAATAAGTGTCTGGCCTTGTTTTTTAGATTGAAAGGGGGTTAAGAGCACGAGGTTTTGTATCACCATCAAGGGACTGATCACCATTAAGCACGAGGTTTCATTAACAAACTAGCTAGGGATTAGTCTTCTCGGAACATAGGTAAATTGTTTGGGGCACCTAGGTGCCCAGGCACCTAAGCCCATTATGGCAAGTCCTATTCATTACTGCATGGTGTATAATTCACAAAATAATGACTTTCCATGTTTTGTTTGCATGTACTAGTTGTTGACGTATAATATGCTGCCTAGTCTCTTCCATCAGATCGGTCTTTTGGTTACATTGGCTAGAGCATGCACTTCTATATAGTGTCGAAGCCAAGAGGTCTTGAGTTTAAGACCCGGCTGGCGCAATTAAATTGCAGCCCACTTTCGGTCCACGTTTAGGCCTAAGGGAGCCACACGTGAGGGGAGTGTTGACATATAATGTGCTGCCTAGTCTCTTCCATCAGATCGGTCTTTTGGTTGCATTGGCTAGAGCATGCACTTCTACACTAGTATCATAAATAGTCAATGATTGTTTTCCAAAATAAAAATAGTTTGAACACTTATACATGAGTGC
>NC_041380.1:7161203-7162500 GCF_002162155.2 Triticum dicoccoides
ACACTCCAATATCATACGTTTTACTAAAATTGTGTTGATGTTATACCCAATAAAAATATACACATAAATATACCTTGATGCGAATATACAAATAAATATGTACGTGTAGGTGTTATACCCAATAAAAATATAAACATAAATATACATATCTCGATGTGATTTTTTTCTACATACCCATCAATGTCACACATTTTATAAGCGGTATATGTACCCGAGATACCGACGGGTACATTTTTCAGACCGTGAAAGCAGTTAATGGGTATTATACCTAATAAAAATATGTGTGTTGGTGTCTAACCCAATGGAAATACATACGTGTTGCTGTTATACCCAATGAAAATATATACGTATTAGCGTACGTGCTAAAAAAAGTTGCGTGGTATTTTTCTATTTAATTATTATGCCCCTACCATACATGACAACAAGTATAATAAATAATTAATTGCAATTTCCTATCATGAAGGGAAAATAATGACAGGTATCAATTCGGCCACCTTTATTACTTTCCATATCAGTATCTTCATGCAAACAAATAGGAAAATAATAATGCGGGTATGCATGCAAAATCTATACCCCTTTTAACAGCGAGATCAAGTACGAACCAACGGCATCTAGCTAAGGAGCCTGGGCACCTAGGTGTCCCGAGAGAGAGAGAGAGAGAGAGAGAGAGAGAGAGAGAGAGAGAGAGAGAGAGAGAGAGAGATTTTAGGGATTTTAGGGATTTTTTTACCTTTAATTAAATATCAATTTGGTATGGAATTGTGTATGGATATTTGTTGAATCTTGTGTTTGAATCTTCTACCAAGTTTCTTTGGTGAAGATGCACACTGATCTTCTGTCAAGTTTCTTTTATGAACTGCAACTGTATTAGTATGTGTTAATTATATATAATCTTGATACTTTCATAATATTCATATGAAAACATGCATGAAACTGTGTTGGAAGTAACGTGGATTTTCAAAGATTCTCTGTATCTTTCTTATATTTTTATGTTCTGTCTAAAGAATGGTATCGGTCTGTTAATTTATATGAATCTGTACGTGCAAAACTCTGTATAAGCTCAGATCATTGTTTATAAAAAATGTATCTTCAAAGAATGAATCATGGTTACGTGCATAACTCTGTTGAACATTTCGAATCTGGTCAATACAGAGCAAACGAAACATGGTATAACCAAGAAATGTGAGGGGCGTTGTGTAAAAGCAGGTAGGACTTAAGATTGAGACTGGACTGAAGTGGGGGAAAATTTTGCAAAAATTGTTGCACGAATTTCCAAGAAACTGGCGGCATGAATAGT
>NC_041380.1:7162616-7163197 GCF_002162155.2 Triticum dicoccoides
CTTACACGTGGAGTTGCATTTCTGGAAGCCCTAATCATATCCCCACCGTCTGTCCTTTCCATAGTGGGATGACGCGGTTGTGTTTGTAGCCGGGATCAAAAGAGACGTGGACAATCTTACGACTATTTTGTGAGGTTTTGAAGATGTCACCAGTCTGTGCACTAACTTTCATAAAAGCTTCATGGTTCCCATTCGCTGCGACAACCTCACCTTGGGCTGCATCACGCAGGGGCTCACGAATATTAGGGCTTAATTTTCATTGCGATATTTGGGGCTCCCACTCTCCGTGTGGAAGCTAAAGCTCATCGACCTGCAATTTGTTGTGGATAAGATGGCGAGCAAATTGGCAACCTATGAGGGCCAAAACGTCACCACCATTTGGCGTGCCGCTCTTGTCAAGTCGGTTCTAACTTCTCAAGTGATATACTTCATCACGCCGCTGGTGATTCAAACTACCACCCTTCAAAGCATTAACAAGCTTGAGAGGGTCTTCCTATGGTCATGGTCGGATGAGACAACCGAAGCAAAATGCAAGGTTAATTAGGACATTGTTACCGGGCCGCGTGTCTATGGGTGTGTGT
>NC_041380.1:7163464-7193825 GCF_002162155.2 Triticum dicoccoides
GGTCCTCAACACCTTGCAGGCCTTACGTCTAGGTGGCCTTGATATGAGTGGAAGAAGCCCACAAAGTTGTGGGTGGGGAGAGAGACCCATGTGACGAGGAAGACCTTAAATTTCTATGCTTGTACCACTATCACGGTTGGGAAGACAGCATATGTTTGACGTTGCTCTGGCAGCTAGGTAGCTACGCTACTAGCTAGTCTGAAAAATCTGATCCATCCAGAAGATGGGGCTGCTGTCCAACACCCCGGTGCACCACGCCGTGCCGGACGAGTACGTCCTGCCGCCGGAGAAGCGCCCCGAACCCGACGAGCTTGTCGATCCCATGGTCACCCTGCCTGTCATCGACCTCGCCGCCGGCCGCCGTCGCCACCTCGTCGTCAATGAGATCATCAAGGCCGGCAAAGAGTTCGGCTTCTTCCAGGCACGCACGCACGCACCACAGCAATTGTTTGTTTATCGATCCGCGCCACTCAGCTATTGATTTTGGACTCGGTACTCCATGGATGTGCTGCAAACAGGTTGTGAACCATGGCGTGGGCGACGAGGTGGTCGGGGCGTTCCGGTCCGCGGCGGCGGAGTTCTTCGCCATGCCGGCGGAGGAGAAGCTCCCCTACTACTCCGACGACCTCACCAAACCGTTCCGCGTCGACACCAGCACCACCTACGTCCTCGACCGTAGCTGCGGCGGTCGGTACTGGCGCGACTACCTCCAGCTGCAGTGCTTCCCCGTCGACAGGTTCTCGCAGGACTGGCCGGCCGAGCCAGCCGCCTTCGTGCCCAGCCTGGCCGCGTACGCCACAGCGGTGCAGACGCTGGCCGCCACGTTGCTCGGGCTCATCGCCGAGGGGCTCGGGCTGGAGGAGAGCTTCTTCCGCGGCGAGCTCAGCGGCGGCGGGACGCTGATGAACGTGAACTGGTACCCGCCGTGCCCGGACCCGAGCCTGACGCTGGGCCTGCTGCCGCACTGCGACCGACCACTCCTGACCGTGCTGTCGCAGGGCGACGTCAGCGGCCTCCAGGCCAAGCACAAGGGCCGGTGGATCGCCGTGCAGCCCGTCCCAAACGCTTTCGTCATCAACTTCGGCCACCTGATGGAGGTCCATCTTCAATTCCTCATCGATCGCTAATTTGGTACTTATGTAGTGTACGTGTTGGTGAGATCATTCATTCCTCGTTTGTGCTGTGTGTGCAGATCGTGACCAACGGGTTGCTTCAGAGCGTAGAGCACCGCGCAGTGACCAACTCCAGTGCGGCGAGGTTGTCGGTGGTGACCATCATGTTGCCGGACATGGACTGCCGCATCGAGCCCGCGCCGGCGCTGGTGACCGAGGGGGAGCAGGCCAAGTTCAGGCCGTTCCTCTTCCGGGAGTTCAACGAGGCGTACGCCGCCGCCGCAGCCAACCGGGAGGACGTGCTCCAGCGCTTTAGGATCTACCCTGCTGGTACAATGGAGTGACCGGCCGGCTACTTGCTTTGCATGGTTCCAGCCATTAACGGCTCCACTAAACTTTTCTTAATTTATTTTTTATCAGTTTGGAGGTGTCTTATAAGTTGGTTCTCCTCCCTTCAACCTTTTGTTTTTGCATCGTAGGTAATCCCACTGTTTCATAATATCATTTTAATTTTTATTATAAATCTCTAAGTAGCATTATTATGCGACATGAAATAAAGTGGTGAAATTTGTTTTATTAAATCCCACATTTATATTTTTTCGAGAAAACTTTCAATCTATTCTTCTTCAATTATGACAGTACAACGAACACGAGAAATAATAAAAATTACACCCAGATCCGTAGACCCCATAGCGACGATTACAAGCACCGAAGCGAGCTGAAGGCACGCCGTCGTCATTGCCCCTCCCTTGCCAAAGCCGGGCAAAACTTGTTATATTAGACAGTCGAAAAGTCGTAAGGCAAAGACCCGATAGGACCAGTGCAGCAGAACAGCAATTGTCGCCGATAAAAAATAGCGTAGATGGAAACAATCCAATCTAAAAACACATGAAGGCAGACGAACTACACATGCATATTGCCGAGTGTAGTCAGCAATCCAAAGCCATGCCTTTATACTGAACATTCAGGGCCAGACCCGATACTAGACATGGCTCATCCGTGTCTTGTAGGCTAACGGTCCGTACGGTGCACAAAGAGGACCATCGAGGGTCGGCACAGTAGGCCGTCAAGCAGCGGTGGAGGAGGACGCCATGCGGGATGAAGACGCGACTTGGAGAAAAGGCACAAGGCAGTCAGCTTGAAGGCGGAGGGCATCTGCACTTCCGCGCCGATGACTTCGCGTGCGTGGACATTGACAGCGGCTTCCACTCAATAAATCAGCGTGCGCACGCAGCGGCAGCCATTTTCCTCCCTCGACAACATGGCATGCGTGCAGAGGGACTACACACGCACACACACACAACTCAACGGGAGGACAACGGCGACGACTTCTTTCCTCCGCTTCACTCCTTAGCGGTATGTGGAGAAGTAGGTTGTGAAGAAAAGAGGGGGTCATTGTGAATGTGAGGTGGGCATCATCATGTTTTAAAGAAGAGGGCTCGAGTAAAAAATGTTCCGCTGCGACGGAAGATCAAGCAGTAACATTAGGGTCCAGCAGGAAAAGGGATGGGTACGTAATGGACGGGTTTTTTTTTTTTTGGCTCACGTGTTGAAAATAATATAGTGGATAGTTCGAAGGAGTCGAGAGACTGTTCAGACAGCCTGTCATTAGCTTATCGTTGGAGTATGTATCCCTCCGGCCGCCACCGAATCAGGCCACGTGAGCGAGCATCTAGATCAGCCGACTGTATATGCTAGTCACATGATCACTAGAAGCACACATGATCCAAGTTGCCATATATGGAATCGGACTAGTTGCCATATAAACAACTTCGCTCAGATCTCTTGCCATATATGGAACGCAGGATCAGACCACTTACCACATAAGTAACTCTGTTCAGATCTCTTGCCATATATGAAACGCAGGATCAGACCACTTGCCATATAAACAACTCCGCTCAGATCTTTTGCCATATATGGAACGCCGAATCAGACCACTTGCCATACTATAGGGAACGCCGCTGAATCGGACCATGTGAGCCGTGTCTCCTGCTTAGCTAGCTCTTATTGGCTCCTGTGTTGGCTGGACCTCCATCCATGTGATCTCATGCCATTGTTGTGTTAACTCATTGATTACACTTTTTCTAAACTTGATCACCCACCTTTGAATTTCCTTATGAATGCCTGCACCTAGGGCATTTTGTTCAGTACTATCTCGGACATCTCTCTAAATGGATTATTAGTGGTGCTTCTCCCAACCATGTACCATGCCACAATCGCACCGGTCAGCACCCGAAGCAAAACTAGTAGAATGCCCATGCGTCGCCACGGGATTTTGCAATATTTTGTTGGAGTTTTGTAGACATAATGCATGTTAAATTTTACATGTAGTGAAAGAGATAACACGGGCACAATCGGGTAATAATTTAAGTCCACTTCACTTGTCATTTAAATTGATAATAAAAAGGAAATTTGATAATGCATACATATTGAGCGATAATCCAACTAAAAATCTGTTACAAATTAAGATATATTTGACGTGCTTAAGAAATTCCTGCACAATATCAAGAATGTTGTTTTTAGCTTCATTCGCATGATATTTGAGCAAGTATAACAAAAACATCTTCATCAACTCGTACCCATCCTGCACAAGCAATACATGAATCTCATGTTTTTTGGCATTGATGACTGATAGATACCAATGGTACCCAGGAATGGCAATCGAAAGGAATAGCTGGTGGAAATATCATATAAGTTGTAGACACAATTAGATATAAATAATAATAAAATTATTATACACATGGAGTAATTAAAAATTATACATCATTATATGTATGGATAATGAGGTGAGCCTAACCATCTCTTATTATAGATTAGTATTAACATGTTGTATGATGTGACGATATTTTGATGGGTTAATATCTTTTTCTCCTCTTCTTTTATCTGACAGATACAAACGTGCTAATGATATGTACCTTTTCGCCCGCCCTATCCCGTTGATGGTTATGAGCAAGCATACAATATATGTTAACGTTTATCACCTGTAATCTCACATATACAATATATTTATGTTATTTGATATTATATATGGTTTACATTATTAAGCACAAAGTTTAGCGATTGGTCTTACACCATCTTGCAAGAACATATCATTTTTCATAAGGCATTCCAACTCATCGTTTGATAATAAGGTATCTCCAATGTCCACGAACTTGGTTTTCTTGGGGGCAAACATGATTGATTCGATGACTGTAGTATCTCCAGGATTACAGACACAGTCTGTCGTCATGATACAAAAATGAGCCAAATCAGTATACAAAATGAGCCAATCAGTATACAAAATGAGCCAAGTTAGTTCTATACAAAAAATTATATGACGAAGTAATGACTGATAATAAGATTAAAAAAACCTTGTGCAATGACATTTGTATTTGCTTTTTTTGGTTTGTTATGAGATATCACCGTTTGCATATCATTATATTATAAAAAAAACTTTCGAAACTTTCATCCCCTTCCAACGACGTCGTCTCAGAACCCTTGTCAATGGATTCTTTTTGAATATCGCCAAAATACATCTTTATCTCTCTCATGTTCTGCAACAATAATCATATAAAAATGCGCCTTTTGTATGACATACATATAAACTCGTTGACTTTTTTTGTAAGAAACTCCGTGAGCACCGCGCGTCCGTGCCGGGACTTGAACTCGGGTGGGCTGACAGTAACCTCAGCTGCCCAGCCAACGGGTCGACCCCCTGTTCTCGTATGACATACATATGAAGGAGGAATAGTTGTATGGCTGATTTGTGGTATCCATCAATCCATTGATAGAAGAAAAGCCTCGCGATGGGTGTATGGCTGATTTGGGTTCGGTTACATTAGAAATCTTAGTGATTGGTGTTGATTTTTGTTGTATGGCTGATTTGGGTACAGACGTACGGTTACATTAGAAAAACCAGATGGGAGGTGGAGGAGCCTGGCACAGAAAAAAACGGTGGGGAGCCTCGCGATGGATAAAATCGACGGGGTGAGTATGGCGTTTGATCGATGGGTGAGGGTACGAAACGAACGATGTATCAAGTCCCCTTTAGGAGTAGAGATAATGTGGAGATTTTCATAAATGTTTTAGGCTGTTGCCAATGGATGGGTGTTTAGATGAGGTGTTAAGCACATTAAATAGCTTGGCAACTATACTCCTCAATGCATAGGTGTTTAGCTTGCTTCATTTAGTGAGTTAGCAACTAAAGTTCTTCATGTATTGATCGGCTTTTTTTCTTTAAATGTTTTGCCTAGATTCACGCATTTAGCATTGTTTCTTCGTGAGGTCACCACACTCATCTCTCTCCTCTTAAATAACTTGCCACATTAGATTTTTTACCTACATGAAAGGATTAGCACCTGTACAAGGTGAAGCATTGAGAGGGGCCTTATTAGCCGTAGATTTCTTGGTTACCCCAAAGCCCTTTTTTTTGGAAAACATACCCCCAAGACTATATCCTCCCCCTTGAGTCTCCCAAATCCATCACACCGGCGAGCGCACACCATCTTTGACCATATCCAGCAGACTAAACCAGCTAGCATCATCTCGCTCTGAGTTGTGGCCACAGCGAGGTGATGGCAACGGAGGCCTCAGCATCTGCGTGCCTGCACGGTGTCCGCATCGTGTCTCGGCGAATGGTGCGGCCGGCAAGCGACGGGGAGACGGAGACGACGACGAAACCAAAGTCGACTGAGACGGTGCACCTCACGCCGTGGGACCTGCAGATGCTCACCGTCGACTACATCCAGATGGGCGTCCTCCTGCCCCGGCCACCGACGCCGACGACGGCAGAGCACATGGTCGACCACCTCGCGCAGTCCTTGGCGCGCGCAGTGGCACGTTTCTACCCCTACGCCGGCCGCCTCGCCACCGAGGAACACACCGGCGGCAGCGTCACCGTTTCGCTGCAATGCACCGGGCACGGCGCCGAGTTCGTCCACGCCGTGGCGGCAGACACCAACGTCGCCGACGTGGCTGGCTCGCTGAGTATCCCTAGCGTGGTCTGGTCCTTCTTCCCTCTCAACGGGCTGGTCGGCGCCGACGCCGCCGTGGGCAGCCGCAGCGGCTCCCGCATCCCAGTCCTCGCCGCCCAGGTCACCGAGCTCGCAGACGGCGTGTTCGTGGCCATATCGCTCAACCATGGCGTCGCGGACGGGACTGCGTTCTGGCACCTGTTCAACACGTGGTCCGAGATCAGCCGCAGCAGCTGGAACGGCAGCAGCGAGGCGATCGCCACGCCGGAGCCCGTGCTGGAGCGGTGGTTCCCGGACGGCTGCCCGGTTCCCATGCCGCTTCCATTCCCGACGCTGGATCACGCCGTGCGGCGGTTCCACGGCCCACCCGTGGAGGAATGCTTCTTGGCATTCTCCGCGGAGAGCATCAGGAGCCTCAAAGCGAGAGCCAACGCCGAGATATCAGGCACGGCCACCGTTTCCTCGCTGCAGTCCCTGCTCGCGCACCTGTGGCTCGCCGTGACCCGCGCCCGGCGCCTCCGGCCGGAGCAGGAGACCTCCTACACGTTGGCGGTCAGCTGCCGGGGTCGAGTGAAGCGCGTGCCCCAGTTATACTCGGGCAACTCCATGGTGCGGTGCGCGACGGCGAAGGTGGCCGCCGGCGAGATCCTCCGCGGTGGCCTGCGTTCGGCGGCGTGGCAGCTGAACCGCGCGGTGGCGTCGTGCGATGAGGCGGCCCTGGTTGGGTCCACGGCGGCGTGGCACACGGAGCCACCGTTCGCGTACCTGGTCGGGTGGTGGCACCCGGCGCTGCTGGTGACGGGCAACTCGCCGCGGTTCGACGTGTTCGGTAACGACTTTGGGTGGGGGAGGCCGGTGGCGGTGCGGAGCGGCGGCGGGAACAAGGTTGACGGAAGGGCCACCGTGTACGAGCTGGGGCTCGAAGGTGGAATCGGCATGGAGCTCTGCCTGGCTCCGGAGGCTCTTGCAAGGCTCATCGCGGATGACGAGTTCATGGCCCTGGTCAACCAAGGCCAATAGCCTGCGCATCTGTGCGGCTTAGTAGGAGTATCCAAATTCAACATGATTCATTCAATATATTTATTTTGTTATCATCAGCTTTCTTTCTAGCATATATTTATTTTGTTATCATCAGCTTTCTTTCTATCATTGTTGGATCATGATTCTATCTACCATAACAATGCTATTAAATACTCGGCCGCTATTATTATCTATTTACTATAACTATTCATTCATATTTTGCTATATATATGCAAGCAATTATATTTCATTTGTCCTTGTACTACTTATTATCATCAAATAGTATAGCTTTTATTTTGCACAACCAAGGGTGGATCTCCTTAATTATCATCTTCCCAACACTATGCTTTTAAATATGGGTGTGGCTAGGTCTCAGTCGAGTAAGATTTAACCAAGTCGCAATCAAGTAACATAACATGCAAGAAAGAAAAAGAAAGAAGTGAAAAGAAAAAGAAAGAAGTGAAAGGTTATTGCGTAAGAAAATGATGTATCTTTATGTATTGTTTCACTCATTTACCGATGGATGAAAAGATGGTGGCGAATGGTGGGAGAGGAACATGATATAGGGTTGCAATATTTTAACCAGGGTGGGCTGGGGTACGCACGGCATGGGGGACTCAGAGCGGTGTAGGACTTACCGGCACGACACAAAAACTTTCAGGTTTTGGGACATGTTGACAGTGTATTTCTCATTTCCGTGAGGGTTCTTCTAAAACTGACAAGGCGAAATACTTTTTTTTTTGTGAACCAACTTGTGTGGTTGGATGGTTAGAGGGTAAGTGGTATCCCAGCCCATCGGGATTCAAGTCCTGGTGCTCCCATTATTTTTTGGATTTATTTTAGGATTTCCGACGATGCGCTTTCAGTGGGAGGAGATGTTCCTACGGACGACGAGGCGCCTACGGTGACTACGTAAATCTCAAGATGATATACCGTCTCTTTCTCTCGAAGGAGCTCATAGAGATAAGACATGCATGTGCGCGTTCATAGAGATGAGATTATAAGTGTATGTATGAGCGCTTGACTCTGTATTATGTTAAAAAAAAGGTGAAATACTTTTATAGCGGAATGAAAATACTTACCGATATGCCTAGCGGAAAAGGAAAAAAGAACCTAGGGCGTTAACTATCTCTTTCGTCCGTACAATGTCTTGCGGAGTGAGGCAATTTTCCACATTTTAATTGTCACGTTGAACCTTCTTAATGCAGTAATAAATTTATATACTCACCCCTATGAAGCTCTGCCTGGCAGAGAACGCCGGCGAGCCAAATACACCGGAGAACGCGGGTGCAGAGCTGCCGTGGCCAGAGCCGCACCGGCAACAGACCCACCACGGTGGTAATAAGTACTACTGGAATCTGATTTAAACTTGGGCTATGACATTCAGCATAGTTGCTTTGTTGAGAAGACATTGACCTTTGACTTGTTGACAAACTGAACTTTTTAAACCGTGATTTGTATATCTGTTTAGATGCTGATGGTAACCGGCCGTGTCAAATCGGCCACAAATTGGTTGCCGGGGAACAACGGGAGACCTTTCTTTCTCGGAAGCACCAGTAGGCACAAGTGGTGCTGCAAGTGCCAAATGCAAACGCAAGGCCAAAGACTTGACGGAACCATCTCAAAGAGAGCAAGGCCACACAAGCATCTCCCAAGCATTTCCATAACTTCGCAGCCGCCCAGGCTCTGATGCTTCTTCCTATACAACGCCGGATCTGCTGCAGCTGCTGCTCCTGTTCCTGTTGAATAATTAGGCATTTTGCGTTTAGTTTAATCCAGAAAAATAGTGGATAAAACATGAATAGAAATATAGTGGTGAAACTAAAAACTAGCAACAATTCGTTGAGACTAGTCATGCAATCAAAAACATAAGCAAAATGCATCATATTCATGACAATCGCTACTAGCAATAAATCAAATGCTAGACCTAACAGTGAGGATAAGATGGCATATGGCACAGTAGAAGAACGTGCCGATGTCCCGATCATCATGTCGCTGAAAAGGTCGTTGACGTCGGGGAAGAAGTCGTCATTGGGGAACTCGTCGTGGGTGATGTCACCATTCGTAGTCACGATAAACAAGAATCCACCAGTCGCGCAATGACACTCTCCAAAAAACCTGATCGTCCCTCTCCTGTACCGGATGACACAAGAGGCGGGGTTTCGGAGGCCTGTTGTCTCACTCTCCGGTGCAGGCCAGGAAGCGAGATGGGAAAGAGGTAGATGGTGCAATGCTCTGGAACAACACGAGGAGTTGTGTCTCGTCTGGAAGAGGAGCAACCTCTTATAGGAGTAACGAGATGAAACAGAAATGGACACACTAAACACTAATTCTCATTAAGGAGAGGAGAAACAGACGCACTAAAAATACTATCAAGTGGTCAGTTTCGTCTCCCATTAGTAGGCAAATCATTCCAAGTTGTTGCATGACAAAATATGCTAGCACACATGTTATGAAGAAACCAATGTACTAATGAAGATATGGAACTGAAACCAAAATATTGATGCCATCAATGAGGAGATGAATGTCATCATTCACCACCATTTAGTTTCATTTTCCATTAGCGCAATTTTTTTTTGCTTCTTTCTTGTCATTCATGAACGTGCCACATGGGCCTATGGGATTTTTCTAGAAATTATTTGATATAACAGATGGTCTAAATCCCAATATGTCTAACAACCCCCCTCTAGATCCAGAGGCATATCAAGTTTTCCTATGGTTCCAAAACATTGTTTATATACCAGTATTTCGGTGAAGACTATTAAGTTGAACTTCCACCTAGAACTCCATGCTACACTCGTTCACAACTTGAACAATGGACCGCTCCTTGAACTGCAAGTTTTGTGCAAACATGTTTCACGTAAAATACTTGACCGATACTAGACCGCTGAAAAACTTCTCGCGAGTAGTAGCATATATGTCATAATCCGCCTCTTCATGAGTTTATTTGAGAGCACCCAACTCTCACAGACTGCGACATTTAACAACCTAAATAATATAGGTGTATTCTTTCTAGATGTTATGTAGGACAACATCTTTGCCTAGCCAAGCCATTCAGAACACATTAAGATAAATATCAGCCTACCATACAGATTATGAGAGAATTGCATCATAATGGAGTAGATCTTTATAAAATAAATATTCTCCTCTCAATTGTCCAAAAGCTTGTGTCGCCAATTCTAATTCACGGGATCTCCGATCACAAAGAATAGGTTTGCCACCATGAACAACTTATATAGTGGGTCTCAATCCCATCTTCTCCGATGCATTGTCTATCACATTTCATGATAAACCCTTTGTGAAGGGATCTGCCAGATTCTTCGATGTGTTTATATAGTCCAATGCTATAACTCCGGAGTTTCTCATGAACCTGACAGATTTCAGTCTCTTTCTCACATGTCTTGATGACTTCTTATTATCCTTAGAACTGTTTACATTGATGAGCACAGTTTGATTATGACAGTTCATTAGAATAGCTGGTATTGGTTTTTCAACCACAGACAAGGTCGTCAAAAGTTCTCGAAGCCATTCTGCTTCAATTGTTGCCGTGTCTAATGATGTGAGTTCTCCCTCCATTATTGACCTTGTTAAGATGGTCTGCTTGCAAGACTTCCAAGAAACAGCAGCACCACCAAGTGTAAACACATAAACCACTTGTTGCTTTAAGATCATCAGCATCAGATATCCAATTTGCATCACTGTAACCTTCAAGTACTCTTGGATACCCGGTATATGAAGTCCATAACTGGCAGTACCTTCCAGATAGCGCATTATTCTCTCGAGTGCATGCCAATGAACATCTCCCAGGTTTGAAACAAATCGGCTTAGTTTACTCACAGCAAACGAGATATCAGGCTTCGTAGCACTAGATAAATACATAAGCGAGCCAATGATTTGAGAATATCTCAATTTATCATTTGTTTCTCATTTGTTCTTCCGAATCAAAACTCTCGGATCATAAGGTGATGGAGAAGGTTTGCAATCTGAATATCCAAAGCGATCCAGAATCTTCTCCACATAGTGAGACTGCAACAGAGTGATCCCACCATCACCACCTATTAAAAGCTTGATGTTCAAGATAACATCAGCTACTCCAAGGTCATTCATCTCAAAATTTTGATTCAGAAAATCTTCAACTTCCTGAATGACCTTGAGATTTGTTCCAAATATAAGTATGTCATCAACATACAAACATAATATAACTCCCTCGCCCCCACCATGGCGATAGTACACACACTTGTCGCCTTCGTTTGCAACAAAGCCTGTAGATGTCCAAGTTCTTTCGAACTTCTCGTGCCATTGCTTAGGTGCTTGTCTAAAACCATACAAAGATTTCTACAATTTACACACTTTTCCTTCATGACCATATACCGCAAAACCATCAAGTCGTTCCATGTAAATTTCCTCCTCCAACTCTCCATTTAGGAAAGTTGCCTTAATGTCCATTTGATGAACGAGAAGATTGTGTGAAGCGGCCAATGAGAGTAGTACTCGAATGGTGGTCAATCTGGCTAGAGGCGCACAAGTATCAAAGAAAACTTCACCTTCTTTTTGGGTATATCCCTTGGCTACAAGCTGCACCTTGTACTTTTCAAATGTACCATCGGGCATAAGATTTTTCTTAAACACCCACTTACACCCTACATTTTTACACCCATAAGGACTATCGGTGATATCTCATGTCCCGTTAGACATGATGGAATCCATCTCACTATGCACATCAGGAGATGAATAAGCTTCTGAAATAGAAGTGCGAGTATCATTCACGAGATACACAATGAAATCATCACCAAATGACTTTGCGGTCCTTTGTCTCTTGCCCCTTCTAGGAGCTTCATTGTCATCCTCCTCAGGAATATCTATGTGTTTCTTCTCGGAATGTTCCAATGGAACGGTAGGTCCAGGAGTTGTCTCTAACCTCTGACTAGATGAGCTAGGCATATCCTTCATAGGAAAAATATCCTCAAAAAAGTCGCATCATTCGACTCCATGATTGTACCAACATTCATGTCCAGTACCTCAGATTTCACCACTAGAAATCTATAGGCAATGCTATGAAAAGCATAACCCAGGAAAATACAATCAACTGTTTTTGGTCCAAACTTACGCTTCTTGATAATTGGTACATTGACCTTCGCTAAACAACCCCAAGTTCGTAGGTATGAGAGTTTGAGCCTATTCCTTTCCCATTCCTCAAATGGGGTAATCTCTTTATTCTTTATGGGAACTCTATTTAGGACATGACTTGCAATCATCAAAGCCTCCCCCCACCATTCCTTGGAAAGTCCCGCTGTGTCTAATATGGCGTTAACCAAATCAGTTAGAGTTCGGTTCTTTCATTCAGCAACCCCATTTGATTGAGGAGAATAGGGATGCATCCTCTCATGTATTATACCATGTTCACAACAGAATAAATTGAACTCGTTGGAAAAATACTCTCCACCGCGATCCGACCTAAGCCTTTTGATCTTTCGATCAAGTTGATTCTCTGCTTCGGCTTTACATATATTAAAGTAGTGCAAAGCCTCATCTTTTGTTTCCAACAAATATATCATGCAATATCTAGTAGAGTCATCGAAAGAGTCATGAAATATCTTTTCCAACTTTTGTGAACACATCATTCATCTCGCAAAGATCTGAATGTATGAGTTCAAGTGGTGCCAAATTCCTCGCCTCAACAGTCGTATGGGACTTGCGAGGTTGCTTTGCTTGCACACAAACTTGACACTTATAACCTTTGACAATAGTAAATTTCGGGATTAAACTCAAATTTGCTAGCGACTTCATGACACCCAAGTTAATACGACAAAGTCGTGAATGCCAAACATTTGATTCAGTTACATTGCAAACATGATTAATAACTTTAGTGTAAAAGTCTGACAAAGATAAGAAGAACACGCCCCCGCTCTCATAGCACTTCCCAACAAATTGTCCACACGTTGATACTACAACCATATTGGACTCAAATACCAATCTATAACCATCTCGACACAAACAAGAAACGTTGACGAGATTTTTATTTATAGTAGGGACATAATGCACGTTCTTCATCCGCACGATCTTTCCCGAAGTAAACTTCAGATCGACCATACCAACACCATGAACAGAAGCATGTGTCCCATTTCCCATCAGCACGGGTGTAGTTCTTGTGACCCGACATCTTTCATCTCAACATCGTCAATAACAACATTAGCGGTCTTGCCATTGTTCTCATTTTGACGCATGTCCCAGCGGTCCTTGCACGATGAAGCCCAATGTTCTTCACTACCACATACATGCCATTTTCCTTTCTTCTCTCCTTCTTCTTGAAGTTGACATGTTGTGGGGCTTTGTACTTGCCATCTAATTTTCTTTTGCCCGCATAGTTGTCTTTGTTCTTGGGTTTGTGGGTTTGGAAATTTCTCTTTTGTACCAAATTGGCACTAGAATTCCCCTCATGGAAACGATCACGTGTATCTTTTGCCCTCGACTTCTCTTGTACATCAAGAGTGCCTATTAGATTCAGAACAGTAAATTGTTGCCTCTTATGCTTCAGAGAGGTAGAACAATTCCTCCATGAAGAAGGAAGCTTGGCAATGATTCCTACGGCAATGAATTTGTCTGGTAACACACAATTAAGATGCTCAACTTCTTTCATGAGCGAATGAATCTCATGAGCCTTCCTACAACGGGGTGGTCATCAGTCATTTTGTAGTCATGATATTGCTCTGTGACGTACAACTTACTTCCTGCGTCCGAGACTCCAAATTTAGCCTCAAGATCATCCCACATATCCTTATCGACGATGATGGTCATGAAGGGGTCGACAATCTTGTCGCCAAGAACACTCAGAACAACACCTCAGTAGAGGGTGTCCATAGCCTGGAAAGCTTGCTCCTGCTCATCAGTTAGCGCTCCCTCTGGCTTGCCCTTTGAGGCATGAAAACAGTTCATGGTGGTAACCAAAGAACTGCCCTCACACGCCACCTCTTATAGTTCACACCCTCAAACACCAAAGGCTTAAGGGTAGCAGCAAATGCAATAGGAGAAAATTGCCTACCCATATCTAGTTTTTTGGATTGTTGAATAATTAGGCATTTTTTGTTGAGTTTAATCCAAAAAATAGTGGATAAAGCATGAATAGCAATATAGTGGTGAAACTAGAAACTAGCAATAATTCGTTGAGACTAGTCATGCAATCAAAAACATAAGCAAAATGCATCATATCTATGTCAATCGCTACTACAATAAACCAAATGCTAGACCTAACAGTGAAGATAAGATGGCATACGGCTCAGTAGCAGAAGGTGCAGATGTCCCGATCGTCATGTCGCTGAAGAGGTCGTTGCCGTCGGGGAAGAAATCGTCGTTGGGGAACTCGTCGTTGGGGATGTCGCTGTTTGTAGCCACGATGAACAAAAATCCAATAGTCGCATAAGGACGCTCCCCAAAAAGATGATCGCCCCTCTCCCATACCGGATCACAAGAGGCGAGGTTTCGGAGGCCCGCTGAGTCACGCTTGGTGCAGTCGGGAAGCGACATGGGAAAGAGGTAGGCGGTGCAATGCTCTAGAACAATGGGGTAGAGGAGCGACCACTTATAGGAGTAACGAGATGAAACTGAAATGGACACACTAATTTTCATTAAGGAGAGGAGAAACAGACTCACTAAAAATCCTATTAAGTGGTCAGTTTCGTCTCCCATTAGTAGGCAAACCATTTCAAGTTCTTGCATGACAAAATATGCTAGCACGCACGGTACAAAGAAACCAATGTACTAATGAAGAAATGAAAATGTAACCAAAATATTGATGCCATCAATAAGGAGATGAATGTCATCCACCACCATTCGGTTCCATTTTCCACTAGCGCAAATTTTTTAGCTTCTTTCTTGTCATGCATGATCGTGTGTGGCCTATGGGCTTTTCCTATAAATTATTGGATATAACAAATGGTCTAAATCTATACCTACTAATAAAGCAAAGTGCATTTCTTCGATTTTTTTCATCCGTTCTCCAAGTTTTTTCCCTATCCGAGGTGGTACTAAATTTGTGTGGGTCCGTTTGCTAGAAAAGAAAAATCAATTTTCGTACATGGGATGTGCACATTGTGGCCCGTCGAAGCCAGCCCACTTATTTTCCTGGGCACACTGCTAGGAAAACCCTATTTTTAGAAAATAACTCTGGATTCCAAAATTTTGTTCCTGTTTTAAAAAATGTTTGAAACTTCAAATTTTTGTTCTCATTCCAAATTTGTTCAAAATTACAAAAGCAATCCAATTTTTTTAGAAAATGTTTGCGTTTTCCAGAAAAATCAAGATATTCAAAATATAATTGCATTTTAGAAAATGTTCCATTTGTTCTAAAAAAATTGTGGTCTCCAAAAAGAATTGGGTTTTTCAAAATAAAACTGGATATTAAAACATGTTCCAGATTCTATAAATATTCTTGTTTAGTGAAATGTTCACAAGTTTAAAAATATTTTGCAATTCATAAATATTAATTTACTTTTGGAAAATTTCGAAAAAAATCAAAAAAAAAGTTTTGAATATGGTGATGCAGTATTTTCTTAAACAGGACCCGTTTATTCGAGTGGCCAGCACCCTGTAGTCGAGTTTTTAGGTCGTGAGTTAGATCCTTCAACTTGTCGTTTTTTAGATTTATACTCATGCCTTACAAATACAGGTCCTTTTGGTGCCTGCCAGTGGGCTGGTCCAGACGCGAACTATTGTGCGTCCCATGCGCTATTTGACGATAAAAAAAGTATGTTTTTTGGCTATAATTGAAATAAATTGTGGGCACAAGTTAATAAAAAAGAATATGTTGAATTGGCTCTAATGAAAAGAACTGTAGGCACGTGACCGCTAGAATAATCAAAGAGAATAAACCCTGATAAAGAAGGGACTGCCTGGTTATGCGTGGATTATGCTAATGAAACTTGATTTATGTACTACAATTAGTAATCCACCCGGTTACATCGTAGTAGGAGAGAGCCACAACCCTGACACAAGGGCGAAACCAAAGGAAAAAAAGGCACGAATTGGTTGGTCGTCGCCACGCCGACTAAACCCACTACTATTGTAACATCTCAAATTTTCAATTTGGAATGTTATACATTAGATCATCATTGCATATCATATTTTATTTGCGTTTGGTTTTGATCCTAGAAATTTTATGCAACTCAAGGACCCACGGAGAGAGTTGAGGATTTCGTTATTTTCATATTTGAGTTTTCTCAAATTTTAAGAATAGGATCATTTGATTTTAATTATTTTATCATCAATTATTTTTGTTACAAAAATATGAGAGAGGGAATAAAATGACTTTCCCAAAATAAAGAAATATTGAGGATTTAATAATAAAATGAAATAAGATTTTATTTCGGAGTTTTTCGTTATTTTATTTGAATTTAGGAAAATGTGCATTTTTCAAAATTGCATTTAGGCCCCAAATAAATGTTCACCTTGTGTGGCTTGATTTTAGAAGCCCGGGAAAATTTATTTCGAGATTTTTGGAGTCCGTTTATTATTTCTTTCTATTTTTTTCCTACGCCTAATTATTAAAAAAAACCGAACCGACCTAGGGCCGTGTCGGACTAGGACTCCCGGCCCGTTAGGCTATATATAGCCGGGGGGAGGCCCAGCCGAAACCCTAGCCTCCGCCGCCCGAGGTTCGCCGCCGCCTCGATTTCCGCGCCGGTTTTTTTATTTTTTGAAAAAACCATTTGGTTTCTCCGTCGGTTTTTTGTCGGTTTTTTTAGATTTGTTTTTTAAAATAGATCGGTTTTTCAGGTTTGTTTAAATAGCGAGCGGTCGTCCATTCGTTCGTTCTAGCGAACGTTCGTTGTTTTTCTTTTTCTCGGATTTAATGCGCGATTTTTCTGATCGCGATTCCTGATCCGATTTTCTTTTTAATATAACTTTTCGCTCGTTTATCGAAATCAGGCGATTCAAGCGCCTAGAGTTTCTTCACGAAACCCTCTATCCGTTTAATCAACTTAAACAAGTTTTTGCTACTGTAAAATTTGCCCTAGATCCAGATTAGTAAAATGAAGTTGTTTTCTTTCGTCGTTTGACTTTCGTTGCTTCGTTCGATTTGATTCTTTTTGCAAACCAGAGTTCTTAAGTTGAACCTTCTGGTTAGATCTCTTATTTGAGTTTTACCCGTGCATTAGATGAGTACTTATTGTATGCTTGTTTGTTGTTTGCGATAGAGTACCCGGAGTGTGCCGCTTGTTACTTCGAATCGTTAGGTTTCCCGGATCATCAGCAAGGCAAGTAACACTTTGATCATACCTTTCCTACTACCCAGTTTTGTTGCATTAGATCAATCCTCACACATTGCATGATTAGGATCTAATTAAATTATGGGATGGGAAGTAGTTGAGGTAGTACATATTACCTGTTTATTATCAAACCTTTGGGAATTACTTCTACGTTTGCTTATTATGCCATGCTATGCTAGTAGACGTGGATTGGGTGAGTGATATCCATGACAGATGTGAGTTTGTTAATTAATGGTTTATCTAAGGTAGCAACTTAAACACACATCTGGGTGGATTGAGGCACATGGGTATTCCAGGACTTGCCTGTTTTCTTTTGGACCGCCACCCAGGCTCAAAGGGATCATGAGACAATTCATACTAGACACTTCCGTGTGCAGCCACAAGCTATTATGGGCTCTAGCATAGTTGACTAAGTCGTACGAACTCTTACAATGGTAGACTAGCAGATGTAGGGGATGTAGGTGGTACGGTCTACCTGATTGTAAGGTGCTAGCGCTTCGGAAAGACTATGTCTCGCTCATCCGTCTTCTCAAACACCCTGTAGTGACAGAAACCAAACGGAGGCGATCGAGTCTTGTGAGGAAAAGTGCGCAAACCTCTGCAGAGTGTAATAAACTAATCATGGTTAGCCGTGTCTCCGGTTATGGACATCTTGAGTATCTAGTACCTGGATTATCATGTGAATCTCAACATGTTACCCTAAAATAACTTTGTTGGGTTTTGTTAATGATGATGCTTAATTGGGATTGAGAATGCTGTCAACCATTCTCAATGTTTAACAACCGCCATGAGAGTAATTAATTCCTTTGTAGTAGGGAAAAATTGGCTTTACGCAAAACTGTAACCATAGAGCTTTCCACCAGCCAAATATGCATATAGTATAGCTGTTTCTTTCCATTATTCTCTATGTGTTACCTTGCCAGCATATTCCATGTGCTGACCCATTTCAGGCTGCAACGTTAATGTTGCAGACTTTTCAGACGACGATTAAGGAGTTGTTAGGTCGTGGTTCTATACACAGTGATGTCGTTGGAGTTGATGGACTCACTTATATTCCAAGCCTTCCGTTGTTATCGTTTATAGATGGCCTTAAGCCATATTTATTGTAATAAGTTCTCTATGGAGACACTCGATGTAATAAGTGTGTGATTGCTACTCTGTTATAAATCCTCCGAGTACTGTGTGGTGTCAGCATTACTAATCCAGGGATGACACCGGAGCATAGAGATCAGACTGTTTGAGGTCTGGTCGCTACAGAGATGGTATCAGAGCACACGCTAACTGTAGGACACGACCACTAAGCTAAAAGCCTAGATCACTATCTACTCTCTTCTCTTCTGACTCTTCATCTTTTCTACTCTTTTAGGATGGCGGATGCAAGGAACAAGTTCATGCAACCGGATGAAGATACACCCTTTGGACGTCACTTGAAGGAAGTCACTAGATACCTGAACATAGGAGTACCAAGCTTCACCGGAACCTACAATGCCACTTTACCTGAAGAAGAGCGCTGGATGATTCAAGTTCAAGTTCCAGGAAGAACATTCATGCCAGTCACTGAGCCCATAGAGTTCTCTTTTGATGCACCAACTTGGAGTCTAGGAAAGAGCATGGCATCTCACATCGCCATGAGACGCATTGGAGAAGTCTACCGCAATGATCTCAAGAATACTATCTACCAGATTTGTGGGTGCCGAGATGAGCACTGGGAGATGATCAGCACCAGGAAGGATAGATCCATTGCAGCTTTTGTCCAGGAGTTAAACCAGCACATTCGACGACAGGAGAACCAGATGTGCATCGACAATGATAGATCTAAAGAAGGCTAAGACAAGAATCAAGGAACTGGAGGAAGAACTCAAGGCTACACGTGAAGATTATGAAGAAGAAATTGAAGTATTGGTGGATAAGAATGCCGACTTAACAATGAAGATCGGGATATTTATGGGAGGCCCTACACCAGTAGATGAAGACGAAGAACCCAAGGAGATTCGCCCGGAAGACTACATCATCATCGACAACACCGATTCGGATCCAGACGATAGCGATGAAGATTATGTTGATGAAGCTGGAGCAGATATCATGGAGTCTGCAACCGAAGAATATTTCTAGTAGACCACCTCATCAGTAGTAGTAGTCCACCATGTAAATACAGTAGCCCGAGCACTTTTGCGATAGTTAGATCGATTGTATGCCCTTGTTTGATTGATTGAATGAAGTGAATTGTTTCCTTTTGCCTCATGTGCATATGGGTAGTGTTTTCTCTTTAGACCCCCTCTATTCTTACATCTCATCTTTTCTAAACCCTCAGATGCCTCCGAGACGTGACCCCGGATTTGTCTTTCCACCGGGGCTCACCCAGTTTATCCAGCAGCAGAACACATTGATGTAGTTGCTAGTCCAGAATCAGAATCATGGGAACAACAACAACAACAACCCACCACCACCCCCTGTTGATCACTTAGCGTGTTTTCTTAGGATGAATCCGCCGGTGTTTTCCAGTAGCACCAAGCCGTTAGTAGCAGATGATTGGCTCCGTAAGACAGCTAGAGAGTTGACCACAGCAGGATGCACAGATGCGGAGAAGGTGAAGTTTGCCGCACATCAGCTTGAGGGACCCGCAGCATCATGGTGGGAGAATTTCACAGCCACTTTCCCTGTCGACACTGTCATATGGGACCAGTCTCAGCAGGCCTTTCGTACTGCCCATGTTTCAGCAGGAGCTATGGCCATGAAGAAGTGTGAGTTTTGCAACTTGTGCCAAGGAGGACGGACAGTTGGCCAGTATGTGGAGGACTTTAGTAAGTTAGCACGTTATGCCCCAGATGACATCGCTACGGATGCAGCGAAGCAGGAGAAGTTTCTAGAAGGACTGAATGATGAGTTGAGCATGCAGTTGATGGTAGCAACCTTCAACAACTATCAAGAGTTGGTAGATTGTGCTCTTATGATTGAAGGCAAGCAACAGCAAATTGAGAACCGCAAGAGGAAGTATGGACAAGGGAAATACAATTCAGGAGCTCAGCAGAAGCCACGTTTTACCCCTAGACCGGGAGGACATTTTCAGCATACCCATGGAGGAGGTACCTCGCACAATCACAATGGCACCCGGAATGGTAATGGTAATGGAGGAAGCAATGGCCAGAATCGCACCAACCCATCAACCCCAGCCAAGAAAGACCTGAGCCAAGTCACTTACTTTAAGTGTTCGAAGACCGGACATTATGCCAATGAATGTCCTGAATTACAAAAAGGAAATGGAAATGGAAGCTCTGGGAAGAAGCCGAACCCTTTCAACAGGGGACAGGTGAACCACGTTAATGTGGAGGAGGTTGAAACTCAGCCTGATGCAGTAATAGGTAAGTTTTTGGTTAAGTCATTTACTGGACTCGTTCTTTTTGATACTGGCGCATCGCATTCATACATCTCAAGGGGATTTGTGGATAAGTATAACCTGTCAACCCAAGCCCTTAGGTCACCCATGTTAGTAACCTCACCTGGAGCAGAATATATGGCTAGTCGATGGTGTGATCGGTTACCATTAAGGATTGCTAACTCTGTTTTTCCCTCAGACCTAATAGTATTGGAATCCCAAGGATTGGATGTGATATTAGGCATGGATTGGTTATCAAAGTATGAAGGGAATATTGAATGTGCTAGTAAGTCAATTTTGCTTACCACACCAGAAGGGAGAAGGATCAAGTATGTATCTCGACATGTGCCAAAGAGGACACAAGTAAATTGCTTAACAGGAGTTGTGCAGGAGGAAGTACCAGTGGTAAGGGATTTCCCTGAAGTATTTCCAGAAGAGTTGCCAAGCATGCCACTGGATAGAGATATTGAGTTTTTGATTGAGGTATTGCCAGGCACCGGGCCAATATCAAAGAGACCATATAGGATGCCAGCAAAGGATTTGGTGGAAATTAAGAAGCAGATTAAGGAGTTACTGGATAAATGATATATTCACCCAAGTTCTTCGCCTTGGGGATCGCCAGTACTTCTAGTGGAGAAGAAGGATGGATCGTTAAGGATGGTTGTTGATTATCGAGGATTGAATGAAGTTACGATCAAGAACAAGTACCCACTACCAATGATCAATGATCTGTTTGATCGATTGCAAGGAGCTAAGGTATTTTCCAAGATCGATTTGCGATCGGGATACCACCAGTTGAAGATTCGAGAACAGGATATTCCTAAAACAGCTTTTACCACTAGGTATGGGCTGTACGAGTATACCGTTATGTCATTTGGTTTGACTAACGCACCTGCCTATTTTATGAACATGACAAACAAAGTGTTTATGGAGTTCTTGGATAAGTTCATCGTAGTGTTCATTGATGACATCCTGGTTTACTCGAAGAATGAAGAAGAGCATAAGGAACATTTGCGATTGGTACTTGAGAAGCTCAGAGAACATCAATTATATGCCAAGTTTAACAAATGTGAGTTTTGATTGAAGGAAGTAGGATTTCTCGGACACGTTATATCCGGAGAAGGATAGCAGTAGATCCTGCTAAAGTTGATAACGTGACCAAATGGGAAGCACCGACCACGGTTGGAGAGATACGGAGTTTTCTTGGACTCGCAAGATACTACCGGAGGTTTATTGAGAATTTCTCAAAGATTGCGAAGCCTATGACTGAGTTGTTGAAGAAGGATACCAAGTTCAAATGGACTGATGAATATGAGGCTAGTTTCTAGGAGTTGAAGAAATGTTTAGTTACCTCACCAGTGTTGATTTTGCCAGACCAAACCAAGGACTATGAGGTGTATTGCGACGCTTCACGTCGAGGACTTGGAGCAGTGCTTATGCAGGAAGGGAGAGTTGTTTCATATGCCTCAAGACAACTGAAACCTCATGAGTTGAATTATGCTACGCATGATTTGGAGTTAGCAGCCGTAGTGCATGCATTGAAAACATGGAGACATTTCCTCATTGGAAATCATTGTGAGGTGTACACAGATCATAAGAGTTTGAAATACATTTTCACGCAGAAGGAGTTAAACCTCAGACAGAGGAGATGGTTGGAGCTCATCAAGGATTATGATATGAGATTGCATTATCACCCTGGAAAGGCTAATGTAGTAGCCGATGCATTAAGCCGTGAGAGCCATGTCAATACATTAATGACGGGAGCAATACCAATGGAGTTAGCAAAAAAATCTTCGAGAGTTATGTTTAGAAATAGTCCCGAGAGGCTATGTAGCAGCATTGGAGATTCAGTCAACTTTGATGGATAGAATCAGAGAAGCTCAGAAGACTGACAAGGAGAGTGCCTCTATTAAGGAGAAACTGAGCAAAGGAAAAGCTAAAGGATTTCGTGTGGATGAGCAAGACACCCTATGGTTTGAAGACCGTGTTTATGTGCCCAATGACCCGGAGATTAGGAAGTTGATTCTGCAAGAGGCACACGATTCACCATATTCAATTCACTCTGGAAATACCAAGATGTATTTGGATTTAAAAGATATTTTCTGGTGGACCGGAATGATGAAGGATATTGCGGAGTATGTAGCAGTTTGTGATGTGTGTCAGAGAGTAAAGGCAGAGCATCAGAAGCCAGCAGGATTGCTACAACCGTTGCCGATACCCGAATGGAAGTGGGATAAGTTAGGCATGGATTTTATCACGGGATTACCCAGGACTCGTTCAGGCTATGACTCGATTTGGGTTGTAGTTGATCGATTGACGAAAGTAGCTCATTTCATCCCGGTAAAGACCACTCACACCAGTGCTAAGTTAGCAAAGATATACATGACCAGGATCATATGTCTGCATGGAGTTCCGAGGAGTATCGTATCAGATAGAGGAACCCAATTTACCTCAAAGTTCTGAAAGCAGTTGCATGAAACTTTGGGTACGAGGCTAGAATTCAGTACAGCTTTTCATCCACGGACAGATGGACAGACCGAGAGAGTCAATCAGATTTTGGAAGATATGTTGAGAGCTTGTGCGCTAGATTATGGATCTAGTTGGGACGACAATTTGCCATATGCAGAGTTCTCTTACAACAACAGTTACCAAACCAGTCTAAAGATGGCCCATTTCGAAGCTTTGTACGGAAGTAGGTGCAGTACACCGTTGTCGTGGGACGAAATTGGAGACCGCCAGTTGTTTGGACCTGACTTGATTAAAGAGTCTGAGCAGAAGGTGAAATTGATTCGCGATAGGCTCAAGATAGCCCAGTCCAGATAGAAGAGTTATGCAGATTCTAAACGGAAGGAGACAGTTTACGAAGTAGGAGATAGAACTTATCTTCGAGTATCTCCACTTCGGGGAACAAAGCGTTTTGGAGTTAAGGGAAAATTAGCGCCACGATTTGTAGGACCATATCGAGTTTTGGAGCGTATGGGAGAAGTGGCCTACAGGTTGGAATTGCCTAAAGGATTGTCAGAAGTACATGATGTGTTCCACGTTTCCCAGTTAAAGAAGTGTCACGCGGAGATGGCTGACATACCCTTGAGAGACACAGTGCCGTTGGAAACAACTAGTTGGATAACGATTTGACCTACAAGGAGAAACCAATTAAGATCCTCGAGTTTGCCAGTCGAGTCACTCGCAGCAAGGTTATCAAGTTTTGCAAAGTTCAGTGGAGCAATCACACGGAGGATGAAGCCACCTGGGAGCGAGAGGAAGATTTGCTCAAGGACCACCCTCACCTAGTTTCTAGCCAACCCGAATCTCGAGGGCGAGATTCATCTTAAGGGGGGTAGGTTTGTAACATCCCAAATTTTCAATTTGGAATGTTATACATTAGATCATCATTGCATATCATATTTTATTTGCGTTTGGTTTTGATCCTAGAAATTTTACGCAACTCAAGGACCCACAGAGAGAGTTGGGGATTTCGTTATTTTCATATTTGAGTTTTCTCAAATTTTGAGAATAGGATCATTTGATTTTAATTATTCTATTATTAATTATTTCTATTACAAAAATATGAGAGAGGGAATAAAATGACTTTCCCAAAATAAAGAAATATTGAGCATTTAATAATAAAATCAAATAAGATTTTATTTCGAAGTTTTTCGTTATTTTATTTGAATTTAGGAAAAATGTGCGTTTTTCAAAATTGCATTTAGGCACCAAATAAATGTTCACCTTGTGCGTATTGATTTTAGAACCCCGGGAAAATTTATTTCGGGATTTTTGAAGTCTGTTTAGTATTTCTTTTTATTTTTTTTCTGCGCGTAATTATTTTTAAAAAAAACTAACCGACCTAGGGCCGTATCTGACTAGGACTCCCGGCCCATTAGGCTATATATAGCCGGGGGGGAGGCCTAGCTGAAACCCTAGCCAGCCCCAAGTCGCCGCCGCCGCCGCCGCGCCACCCCGTCGCGCCGCCGCGCCGCCCCGCCGCGCCGCCGCCGGACACTGCCGCCACCGCACGCCGCCAGAGGTTCGCCGCCGCCTCGATTTCCGCGCCGTTTTTTTTAATTTTTTTCGATAAAACCGTTCGTTTTTTCCGTCGTTTTTCGTTGGTTTTTTTAGATTCGTTTTTTTAAATAGATCGGTTTTTACGGTTTATTTAAATAGCAAGCGTTCGTCCGTTCGTTCGTTCTAGCGAACGTTCGTCATTTTTCTTTTTCTCAGATTTAATCCGCGATTTTTCTGATCGCGATTCCTGATTCGATTTTCTTTTTAGTATAACTTTTCGCTCGTTTATCGGAATCAGGCGATTCAAGCGCCTAGAGTTTCGTCTTGAAACCCTCTATCCGTTTAATCAACTTAAAAAAGTTTTTGCTACTATAAAATTTGCCCTAGATGCAGATTAGTAAAACGAAGTTGTTTTCTTTCACCGTTTGACTTTCGTTGCTTGGTTCGATTTGATTCTTTTTACAAACCGGAGTTCTTAAGTTGAACCTTCTGGTTAGATCTCTTATTTGAGTTTTTACCCGTGCATTAGATGAGTACTTATTTGTATACTTGTTTGTTGTTTGCAATAGAGTACCCGGAGTGCGCCGCTTGTTACTTCGAATCGTTAGGTTTCCCGGATCATCAGCAAGGCAAGTAACACTTTGATCATACCTTTCCTACTACCCAGTTTTATTGCATTAGATCAATCCTCACACATTGCATGATTAGGATCTAATTAAATTGTGGGATGAGAAGTAGTTGAGGTAGTACCTATTACCTGTTTATTATCAAACCTTTGGGAATTACTTCTACGTTTGCTTATTATGCCATGCTATGCTAGTAGACGTGGATTGGGTGAGTGATATTCATGACAGATGTGAGTTTGTTAATTAATGGTTTATCTAAGGTGGCAACTTAAGCACACATCTGGGTGGATTGAGGCACTTGGGTATTCCAGGGCTTGCCTGTTTTCTTTTGGACCGTCACCCAGGCTCAAAGGGATCATGAGACTATTCATACTAGACACTTTCGTGTGCAGCCACAAGCTATTATGGGCTCTAGCATAGTTGACTAAGTCGTGCAAACTCTTACAATGGTAGACTAGCAGATGTAGGGGATGTAGGTGGTACGGTCTATCCGATCATAAGGTGCTAGCGCTTCTAAAAGACTATGTCTCGGTCATCCGTCTTCTCAAACACCATGTAGTGCCAGAAACCAAACGGAGGCGATTGAGTCTTGTGGGGAAAAGTGCGCAAACCTCTGCAGAGTGTAATAAACTAATCATGGTTAGCCGTGTCCCCGGTTATGGACATCTTGAGTATCTAGTACCTGGATTATCATGTGAATCTCAACATGTTACCCTAAAATAATTTTGTTGGGTTTTGTTAATGATGATGCTTAATTGGGATTGAGAATGCTGTCAACCATTCTTAATGTTTAACAACCACCATGATAGTAATTAAATTTATTTGTTTGTAGTAGGGAAAAATTGGCTTTACGCAAAACTGTAACCATAGAGCTTTCCACCAGCCAAATATGCATATAATATAGCTGTTTCTTTCTATTATTCTCTATGTGTTACCTTGCCAGCATATTCCATGTGCTGACCCGTTTCGGGCTGCAACATTAATGTTGCAGACTTTTCAGACGACGATTAAGGAGTTGTTAGGTCGTGGTTCTATATACAGTGATGCCGTTGGGGTTGATGGACTCACTTATCTTCCAAGCCTTCCGCTGTTATCATTTATAGATGGCCTTAAGCCATATTTATTGTAATAAGTTCTCTATGGAGACACTCGATGTAATAAGTGTGTGATTGCTACTCTGTTATAAATCCTCCGAGTACTGTGTGGTGTCAGCATTACTGATCCAGGGATGACACCGGATCACAGAGATCAGACTGTTTGAGGTCTGGTCGCTACAACTATCAAGATCTCATAGGCCAAACATGATCTGAAGGAAGACCACAGATCCTCGCTCTGTCGCCCCACTGTTGTGCATACCGTTTTTGATGCACACATCAATTATCTCTTCCGTTGCTTCTCAAAAGAGTATCCCTACCGTTGCAACACACGGGCATATGTGCTAGTCCCAATAATTCTAACAGTTCCTGCTCCTTGTCCACCACGTACAGCTTCTGGTAACCCCGGTTGCGAGATTGGATTTCCGGTTTGTCATTCTTTGATTCAAAAACAGGTCGGCTCGATCGAGCTCTGCATCCATCTTGCTCACACCATTCTCTTCTCAATTGATTCTGCGGGAGTTTCTTTCGAGCGTTCTGATGGGTGGCGGAGGTGGTTGTTCGAATTATGTGCCTTGCAAGTGTATTCAAATTGGTTGAAATTGTTAGCATTCGGAAAATGCTCATTATTGAATTACACATCACTACCGGAACAGGGCTCTAAGCCGACAGCCAAATGTATGCCGACGGCCACCGTCGGCCTAATCCGAGCTATGCCGACAGCTAGATCCTGGCCGTCGGCGTACAACTGCCGTCGGGCTATCCCCGTCTACGCCGACAGCAGCCGTCGGCACAACACAGCCGTCGGCTTATCCCGGACTACGCCTACAGCTGCAGTCGGCATATACTGGCCGTCGGCATAGATGCGGGCCCGCCGACAACACTCATCACGGCCGGCTAACGACGTCAAATCTATGCCGACGGCCGTGACGGGTGGCCGTCGGCATAGATACGGGTGACACGTCACCGATCCAGAGCGCACCGACCAGGACCTATGCCGACGGCAGCCGTCGGCATAGGTGACACGTCATCGATCCGCGGTGCTGTCCATCTGCCCTGGCCGCAGCTATGCCGACGGCTTTGCCGTCGGCATAGTTTTTTTTTTCTTTTTTTCTTTTTTTCCATATAGTATTATTATTATTAAGCATACAGTATGTGTTAATAAGCATACATATAGATTGTGTTAATAAGCATACATATAGTATGTGTTAATAAGCATATAGTAAGCATACATATATTTTTTTTTCTTTTTCTTCACTGTTTTCTTTATTATTATTATTTAACTAACTTACATATAGTATGTGTTAATAAGCATACATACATTATTTTTCGGTTCTGTACAGAGCGGTGTGACCCCCCTCACGAACGGTGCCGCCGCCAGCCGGCAACTGGAATGGGGACAGCCGCATCGGGTCTATACGAAGGGGACTTTGCTCCAAGTGTTCATATATATCGGATGACCTACCACAACCGGATGGTGTTATGCCATGTCCGAAGAGGCGGCACGCATCTCCGGGGTGTGGCCCCGTCACGGACGGCGCCGCCGCCGGCACCTGGAGGAGGGGAACGGACGCGTCGGGTCTACATGGAGTGGATGTATCTGTGGGTCTGGCCCGGATGATGCTCCCGGGTGTCTCTATGGGCGGACCTGACACAACCGGGTGGAGAGGTCCACTGGTCAAAGCCCGTCCGTGCAAAGTCAAAGGGCTAGATCTCGTGGTCAACCGCTCCAGGGTTAGGGGGGACGGGGGCCCTGGGGGGTAGCAATGCCACCGGAGCATCGTACCGCGCCTCATACATGTGGGGTGGTGTTGTGGCATGTCCGAAGAGGCCGCACGCGTCTCCGGTGCGTGGCCCCCTCACGGACGGCGTCGCCGCCGGCACCTGGAGGGGGGAAACTACCGCATCGGGTCTACACGGAGTGGATTTAGCTGTGGGTTTGGCCCAGATGTTGCTCCCCGGTGTCCCTCTGGGCTGACCCGACACAACCGGGTGGAGAGGTCCACTGGTCAAAGCCCGTCCGTGCAAAGTCAAAGGGCTAGATCCCGTGGTCAAACGCTACAAGGTTAGGCGGGACGGGGGCCCTGGGGTAGCAATGCCACCGGAGCGTGTCCGGGGTGTGCCCCCCCTCACGGACGGCGCCACCGCCGGCACCTGGAGGGGGGAAACGGGTGCGTCGGGTCTACATGGAGGGGATCTTGCTGTAGGTCTAGCCCGGTTGTTGCTCCAAAGTGTTCCTATGGGCTGACCTAACACAACCGGGTGGGAAGGTCCGCTGGTCAAAGCCCGTCCGTGCAAAGTCAAAGGGCTAGATCCCGTGGTCAAACGCTACACGGTTAGGCGGGAGGGGGGCCTGGGGGGTAGCAATGGCACCGAAGCATCGCACCGGGCCCTCATACATGCGGGGTGGTGTGGTGAAATGTCCGAAGAGGCGGCACGCGTCTCCGGGGCGTGGCCCCCCTCACGGACGGCGCCGCCGCCGGCACCTGGAGGGGGGAAACGGACGCGTAGGGTCTACACGGAGGGGATCTTGTTGTGGGTCTGGCCCGGATGTTGCTCCCGGGTGTCTCTATGGGCGGACCTGACACAACCGGGTGGAGAGGTCCACTGGTCAAAGCCCGTCCGTGCAAAGTCAAAGGGCTAGATCCCGTGGTCAAACGCTACAGGGTTAGCCGGGACGGGGGCCCTGGGGGGTAGCAATGCCACCGGAGCGTGTCCGGGGTGTGCCCCCCCTCACGGACGGCGCCGCCGCCGGCACCTGGAGGGGGGAAACGGCCGCGTCGTATCTACATGGAGGGGATCTTGCTGTGGGTCTGGCCCGGTTGTTGCTCCAAAGTGTTCCTATGGGCTGACCTAACACAACCGGGCGGGGAGGTCCGCTGGTCAAAGCCCGTCCGTGCAAAGTCAAAGGGCTAGATCCCGTGGTCAAACGCTACAGGGTTAGGCGGGAGGGGGGCTGGGGGGTAGCAATGCCACCGGAGCATCGCACCGGTCCCTCATACATGCGGGGTGTTGTGGTGGCATGTCCGAAGAGGCGGCATGCGTCTCCGGGGCGTGCCCCCCCCCCACGGACGGCGATGACACGGTAGTAGACGGATCAGGCACTCGCATAGTTACCGGATCAGGTACTCAGTAACGGTACCCCTCAGTCAGTTGCTCTCCTATGTATCACCTTTCACGAGACCATATAAAATATTTATATCATAAAGAAATGTTGTCCCCCTCAATGTATTAACACAATGTACATTTTTTGTTAGTACAATTTAGCAAATAATTATGTCATAAAGAAATGTTGCTGACCATAGAAAAAATCTGGTTCAGAAAAAATATACATGATATTTTAGAAAATTGTTGTACAATATAAAAAAAGGATCATGTAATTAAAAATAATGTTTCAAATCATTAAAGAAAATGTATGATACATTTTAAATAATGTTCATGCATGTAAAAAATATGTATACCATGTATCATTTTTAATATAATTATATACCATGTATCATTCAAAAAAAATTCAAGAACGTATATTTAAAAAAAAGAAATATACCTATGCCTACGGCTTAGCCGTCGGCATACATGCCACGTGGCATGATTAATATATGCCGACGGCTAAGCCGTCGGCATAGGTCGCCTTATCCATACCTGGGCGCTCCCCGTCCAGTCGTTTCCCGACCCCAGCTCGCCCCCGACCCCGATCCGCCGCCGCCGCATTCGGCCCCGCCGCCTGTCGCCGCCCACTCCACCCCTGCCTCCCCCATCGCCGTCTCCACCCGCCGTCGCCCCTGCCATCCCCGCCGCCGTCTCCACCTGCCGTCTCCCCGCCGTCCCCGCCGTCTCCACCCCTGCCTCCCCCGTCGTCGTCTCCACCCGCCGTCGCCCCGGCCTCCCCCGACCGCGCTGCGCCGCCCCGGCCTCCCCCG
>NC_041380.1:7194920-7201068 GCF_002162155.2 Triticum dicoccoides
TGCATCGATAAATATGCATTCAATTGCATATTTATCACCGCAGCTCTTTCGGATTGTCCAGCGCTTTCCACGGACAGCCCGAGGATGTGTAGATTGGGTACGTTGTTCATGCTCTACCCCGTTCCGAGACAGGATTTCGGCGGCGCCTCCCTGTTGTTCTCCGGATGCACATTCTCTCGGCATTTTGCCGAGACGTGTATTTGGAGAACAGCGGGGAGGTGCTGCCGAAATTTTGTCTCGGAATGGGGTAGAGCATGGACAACATACTCAATCTACACATTCTCGGGTGGGATTAGGACCCATCTTTACCTATTAGAGATGTAGGTGGATTAAATGTCGTTTCTCGTCAACCTTGTAAAAAATAAAATATTGATGTGAGTAATTTAATGAATCCTTAATTTTGTTGTGTGGCTTCCAATAAAGTAGAGATGGCAGATAATCAGTGGATGTATAGTGGGTTTTTCCGTCGGAATCAAGTAACAACAGAGTGGATCGAGAAAACTGATGTGTTTTTGAAAGAGATATTCCGTAGTACAATGAGGATGGTGCCAGAATGCCCGTCTGCCAGATGTAAGAGGCGTATCCGCAGAGATAAGAGTGAGATGACTAAGCACCTTCGCACGCATGGATTTATGCCCAACTTTAATATGCCGATAAACTTTGCCCAGCGGGACCGTGGTAGAGAGGATGTGATACGACAACGCGTCGCTGGTTATGAGGACGATGGGGTTAGAGACATGCTAGATGATGTCTTTGCTGCACAGCCGACACCTCCGTCACATTCAGCGAATGAACCGGAGGAGCCGGAGGAAACCGCAAAGGCCTTCCTGGAAATCTTGGCCTCGTCAAAGAAACCTCTCTATGAGGGTGCCAAGCTGTCTGTGCTGGATGCCATCTCGCAACTGATGGCAGTCAAGGCTGAGTACGGCTGTAGCCGAGGTTGCTTCGAAGCATTTCTGGGAGTATGGGCTAACAGCCTGCCTGAGGGCCATGAACTGCCGAAAACCATGTACGGTACGAAGAAAATCATGAAGGCGCTCTCGATGGACTATGAGAAAATACATGTTTGTCCAAAGAATTGCCTTTTGTTTAGGCATGAGTATGCGGATGACAAGTACTGTAGGAAGTGCGGTTCCTCTCGGTATATTGAGGTGGTCGATAAGCATGGTCAGAAGCAGCAGCTAAAAATCCCTATGAAGGTTCTTCGGTATCTTGATTTTATAAAAAGACTACAGCGCCTTTTCATCACTGAGGAGTCTGCCAAAATGATGAAGTGGCACAAGGAAGGGAAAAGGTACAATCCAAAAAAAATTGTACATCCATCAGGAGGTGAAGCATGGAAGTCATTCGATATAGAGTACCCGGAGGAAGCAGCCGAGGCTGGGAATGTCAGAATTGCTATAACAGGTGATGGGTTCAATCCATATGGTATGTCATCTAATCCATACAGCTGTTGGCCCGTATTTGTTATTCCGCTGAATCTCCCTCCCGGCGCCATAATGCAACGCAAGACCATGTTCTTGTCGCTTATAATTCCGGGGCCTGAATATCCGGGGAAGAATTTGAGTGTGTTTATGCAGCCGTTGGTGGATGATTTGCACCATTCTTGGTACTTCCCGAGGTTGACATACGACCGACATCTGCAGAAAAATTTCTTGATGAAAGTTTGGCTACAATATTGCATGCATGACTTTCCCGGTTATGCCTTGTTCTGCGGATGGTGTACAAGTGGAAAGATGCCTTGCCTAGTGTGCATGCAGGCCTTGATTTTCATTTGGCTGAAGAAGGGTGGCAAGTATGTTGCATTTGACCTGCATCGACAGTTCCTCCCTCCAGACCATCCTGATAGGGAAGACAAGAAGAACTTCACAAAAGGCAAAGTTGTCCATGAAGTAAATGAGATTCCAACGTTTTCTGGTGAGGATGTGCTTGCTCAGCTGAAAGCTCTTAAGCCTGCCGGTGAGGGGAAAGGCAAAGGCAAAGGCAAAGGCAAAGCCACAGGCGAAGACGAGGGCGAGGGCAAAGGAAAAAGTAAAGGGAAATTTTTTGAAGGATATGGTGAGACGCACAACTGGACTCACATTACCCCCTTCACGCAGCTTCCCTATTTTAAGGACCTCAAACTTCCATACAACATAGACGTGATGCACACCGAAAAGAATGTCGCAGAGTCCCTTTTTCACACGATCCTCAACATTCCTGATAAGACAAAGGATAATGTTAATGCTAGAGTTGATCAACAGAATATTTGCGATAGACCACGTCTACACATGCAGCCTCCCACAGGCAGTCGAAAATCTTGGTTCAAGCCAGATGCTGACTTCGTACTTAAAAAGGATCATAAGATGGAGACATTCAAGTGGCTGAAACACGTCGTGAAGTTCACTGATGGTTATGCGTCGAATATAAGTAAGGGGGTCAATCTTTCAACGGGCAGAGTGACCGGGCTCAAGAGTCATGACTATCATGTATGGATTGAGCGGATTATGCTGGTGATGGTTCGGGGCTATGTTCCCGAGCGTGTCTGGCGTGTGCTTGCGGAGTTAAGCCATTTCTTCCGCACGCTTTGTGCTAAAGAAGTATGTCCTGAGAAGATAAAAGAAATGCATAAGAAGGCGCCGGAGTTGATATGCAAGCTAGAGAAGATCTTCCCGCCAGGCTTCTTTACTCCGATGACACATCTCCTTTTGCACCTCCCGAACGAGGTATTGTTGGGGGGACCTGTGCAGAATCGTTGGCAGTACGGCCCTGAGAGACAAAACAAGCATCTGAGACAGAAATGTGGAAACAAAGCTAAGATTGAAGCTTCCATAGCTGAGGCAGTTATCCTAGAGGAGGTGGCAGACCTCAGGACAGCCTACTATCCGGACCATGTTCCCACGTTGCACAATAAGGTGTCTCGATACAATACAGAAGAACCCAAGTATAAACCCAAGTTGCCTCTATTCATCGGGCAAGGTAGTAGGGCTGGATGCTCGAAATCTTATCTCATGCCACGAGATGAGTGGGAGGATGTCATGTTCTATATCTTGCACAACATCAAGGAAGTTGAGGATGAGTGGATGAGGTAATACCTTTGCACCATTCTTTTAGTCAATTCGTTATGTTCACTTTGCCTAGTTCTTATACCGCTTTTCTTATTGTAGTCGATTCGTTGAAGAAGAATGGACGGGAATGCTGCCTCCTTCTGAAGCGGAGGCACTTGCTCTTCTCCGAAAGGGTGCTGATGGAAGGAAAAATTTCGTTGCGTGGTTCATCGAGAAAGTAATTTTTCACACTTCCAATTAAACTCATGCACCCTATAATTTCAATTAAACTCATGCACCCTATAATTTCAATTAAACTTGTAGGGAAATGATCCGACCGAATCAATGGATGAAGAATTGAGATGGGTTTCCATGGGTTTTGATCCTGTCGTCATGACATGCGAAAAGTATGATGTGAATGGGTATCGCTTCCATACAGAGGAGCACCAGAACAGTCGGCCTGATCCCAAAACCATAAATACCGGAGTCTTCACTGAAGGTGATAATGAAGTAGATTACTACGGAAGGGTAGGAAAAATATACGAGCTTACATTCAAACGTGGCCGCGAACACCTAAGTCTCACTGTGTTCAAATGCCGATGGTTCGACCCCAAAAAGGGTCTGAGACATACGCCTTCTATTGGTTTAGTTGAAGTTAAACCTTCAACCGTCTATGCCGGAGCTGATCTCTTTATCGCCGCTACCCAGGCCACACAAGTATATTATCTGCCTTACCCATGCCAGAAAGAGTACCTAAAGGGTTGGGAAGTTGTGTTCAAGGTGTCGCCGCATGGTAAGCTACCGGACCCGAACGATGATGATTACTACAACATAAACCCCATGACATACGAGGGAGTGTTCTATCAAGAGGAACATGATGACGTGGTCCGAAACAACGAGGATGATGACTTGGGTTATGTTGACCTGGACCCAAACGACGACGACGCACGGATTGATGGTGAGGCAGTTGTGAATCAAAGAGACATAATTATGCTTGAAAAGTTAAATGAAGACACTGACGATGAGGAAGAGCCTCCACCTCCGTCAGACAATGAAGAAGATATGCGTGATAGTGATGATGAGACCGGTCCACAAATAGATTACAATAGTGATGATTCATATGGGTTCTAGAAAATGTAAGTTCTTTTAATGATCATTACAATAGTATGCTTAATGTGCTCTTCTGGTATTAATGTTTTTCCTGTATGCTTGTTTAATTGATATCTTTACTAATTGTTTATTCTCTTCTCAATGCAGGTTTAATAATCATGGGCAAGTCCAGCGGTGCTAGTTTCCTCAGTAAATTTAAAGGACTTACTCGGAGTGGACGAGCCCACAAGGTTCCCTCCCGACTACGCGAGGATGACACCTCACAGGGAGGTGGAGGGGTCGGGGGAGGAGACCCTAGAGGAGGAGGCGGTGGGGGGAGAGCCCCTAGAGGAGGAGGCGGTGGGGGGAGAGCCCCTAGAGGAGGAGGAGGTGGGGGGAGAGGCAACCGGGGCAAAAAACTCCGGGCCGTGTCTGAAATAGGAGGGTCTTCTTCGATGCCCTCCTATACAGAGGCACCTTCTGAGTCTGAGGAGGAGGAGTATGTTCCTGATGGCGAGGAGGAGGAGGCCGAGGAGGAGGGTGAGGAGGAGGAGGAGGCCGAGGAGGAGGGCGAGGAGGAGGCCGAGGAGGGTGGAGGGGAGGTTGATCCCGCGTTGTGGGGTGACTTGCCACCGGGTTCTTCGCAGGGGTGGCTGCATGGTAATGCCGGACTACCTACACCACCTTCTATCGAGGAGCACAAGTGGCTCATTGAACCTGTGGGGACAGAGTAAGTGCCTCTCAATCATATTTTCAACACATGACAACATTTTCTTATTGTACACATGGCAATCATTTGATTCTTTTGCAGAAACTGGATCCTTCACGGAAAGGGCCGTAAACCGAACGGCCTTATCACTGTCCTGTTGAAGGAGTTTTGGCCTGGCCTATTCTGCCCGCGGCCAGACAGGGACCCGCAGCAGCGGGTTTTGGCCACGAGCTAGGCCCACTACGAGGCTTGCAGCAACGCGGAGTACGGGACGACCGCTAAGGCCGTGATCACCAAATTTTGGGTAAGTTCTCTTCTGAATCACTTGTCTTCAGTTTTGTGCATAGTTTATCATTGAATCACTCAACTCATGCCTTGTTTGCTTCTGGTTTTTGCATGATTGCAGCAACTCTATAGAGTTCTTGACGAGCACAAGGCCAGAGCCGACGTGGTCTTGCTTGCGGCTGCAAAGAAGAAAGCTCGTCAGTTGCAGTACGAGGTGCGCTGGGTTGCCGTCTCGCAGTACTACCACTACTACCTGCACCAAAAGATGACCAAAACTCAAGCGCAGAAGCTACGACTTACCTTGAGCAAGGAGCAGTTTATGATGGTAACTATTACTAACTTTTCATTGTTTCAAGCAGTCAACTATATGTTTCGTGCTCACATGTCATGCTTTCAAAATTTGCATAGGTTGTTCCTCGTTGGTGCTATGGAAGGCATGACGGATGGGCGAGTTTGGTGGATAGGTGGCTCGGCGCTGATGCAGAGTTTGCTGCCAAGAGCATCAAGGCCCGGGCTAACCGTGGAGACGACGGGACACACGGCCAAGGAAACAGGAACCACTGGGGCTTCAAGGCCATGAAGGTATATCTATGTGCATGATGCATTTTTGTTCTTCTTTACGTCATGTTCTTATGTATGGCTGACTTCTATTTGACGTTGTAGGAGGACAAGTTGAAGAGGCCGCTCTCAGACATGGAGTCGTGGAAGCTGGCCCGCGAGCGGAGTCATCGCAAGGAGGGAGAGAGCCAATACTACGGCAAGACCGAGGAGCACCTGGGGTCTTACATTCATCACTATCAGGAGTTGCATCCGGATGTTCCTGTTGCTGAGGTCGCCCAGTCTCAGATCGACGACACGGCGGTGGTGGCCATCCAGGGGAAGAAGAATGGCCGGTATCCGTGTTTCGATGGCTTGATCACTCCTTCGATCTCGTACACACGGCTTCGGGCTAGCAACCCGAGCCAGTTAGAGAGTACGGGGCGTTCACAGACTCCCTTAGCCCGCCAGCATGCTGTAAGTACTTCCTCCTTATCTTTTT
>NC_041380.1:7202268-7216440 GCF_002162155.2 Triticum dicoccoides
ACGGCTAGGTCGTCGGCATAGATTTCCATCTATGCCGACGACCTAGCCGTCGGCATACCTGCTCCACGTGTCGTCTCCTGTATCGCGCCACGTGTCGTCTCCTGAATAGCGCTGTTGACGGCGCCGTCCGTTGCCGTCAGACGGAAAACAACGCCGACGGCTAAACTATGCCGACGGCTATCCCACGGCCGTCGGCATATGCACCTATGCCGACGGCTATACTACGCCGACGGTCTGACACATCTACGCTGACGTGATCTACGCCGACGGGGCTATGCCGACGGCAGCCGTAGGCATAGATCTATGCCGACGAGAAAGGACCTATGCCGACGGCCTTGGGCCGTAGGCATAGCCCGCGAGTCCGGTAGTGCATGTATTTGTGCATGGAATTACTCTAACACATGGAGTTTACGTTCTGAGTGATGCAACGGGCGACTTTGTTTCCTTTCTTTTGTTAACGCAAATGATGGACCTGCTATTTTTTGATGTAAATTCTATACTAACCTGTCCTGCTAGTAGTATAATTTGTTTCAGAGATTTGAGGCCACGCATAATGAAGGGCCGTTCACATCTTGCTGTCAGTAGGATGATCCTTCCATAGGCTATAGCTGCGTTACATGTATAGGTACAGCTTGGACAAACTGTCTCAGGCGCATGATCACCTTGGCTCTAACCGATCACCTCCTATATACAGTATCTAGCATGATCAATTGAGGTTTTCGCTTATGTAGTCTTCAATCCATTTGCCACCGGACCTGATTCCAAGCTACCAAACAATGATCCCCTTCGCGTCTTCAGAGTTCAGAGCCTCGCCATGGCACTTGAATATCCTGCCCAGGCACTTCAACTTGTTCAGGTCACTGTTTCAACTGGGATTGAACATTCAGAATTGCCCTGGTCGGAGATGGTACGCAGCCGGCAATGCTAACTGCTTATAAGGCTGTCCTCTGCTTTTATACTGTACTACTGTTAGTACTAGCTGTTCGCTCCCAAGCTCCGTCAGGCACAAAGTTGGAAGCTGCTGCCGGGGACAATAGCCACTCGACTTGAGAGCCCTGTTTCTCTGATATGCCCGTACTAGCTGCTAGTTAATGTCATACTGTAACCCGTTCGTTCAGTTAACTAACCTTGAGCACAACCTGTTCTGTTGGCAGCTTAGTTAGCATCCACTTCTCTAGTTTGCAACTTTTGTATAGTCGATCAAGCTACATGAGAATTAGAAAGCATTCCCTGCTATATAGGAGCATGTGTGCTCAGTAAAACTTATTCCGTCTCGCATACTCTGGCTGAATTTTGCCTTGGTTTCATTCTTCAATGTTGGCACAAGTTGTACTGCAGACTGTTATATTCCAATACATTTGCAGCTATTCTAAGAGTTTCTACTATACTGATGATGGCCGTTGTAGACAATGTTGGCACAGCCCGAGGAGGAAGAAGGAACAACACACGCGAACTGAAGATAGAAGAAGAGCACATAGGGAGGTTTGCGGCACCGCACACACTTGTGCCGTTTCTCTGTTTCTTCTCTCAATGCAATGAACTGAGTACATGTGTTTAAGTACCAGACCTACACAACACATACGCACTCACTAACCCCACTACTAATCCCACTACGTTTCATGCAGACGTGACGGCCAAGCCAGCTGCTTGATCCGATTATTCCTGCATGTACAGGATTGAGTCATATCCAAGTTTGCAACAGACTTGAGCTTGCCCACAACAGCACACTTGACGCACGCCTCAACTGCTTGCGTCCGCTTCTAGCTCCATGCTGATCTGCCGCCGCACTCGGCCACTCTGACTCCACAGAGCTGTACGTGCATGTTGCTAACAACCACATCCATGCAAACTACACGACGTGCATGGTACTGATCAGCTAATGCTACATGCATGAACGAACTACATGCATGAACGAACTTATGTGATGAAAATAAACATGATGAATACCTACAGAACAAGGTTTACTCTAACAGACCACAGTACTTCTGATATTATACCGCACACACATGGTTATCCTGCCGTTTTCTTCAATATTAGCTGACAAATTAAGCCTGTTGATGAGAAGTATGTATGATGAGTAAATATTCGAAACTAACAGTTTGCTGGTCTCATAATATGCGTCTGACTTGAGAGGCTATGGTGACACCATTTGTAGACTGCACGGGTTCTCCCTATTTGTGACGCCGATTCTTACCAATATTCAGGCTTTGCTGAAGTTTGACCTGCATGTTGTTATAGATACTCAAAATGTGAATGAATTTATCCTTCTGAACATTTCCTGGAGCTAGTACAAGGTGTTGGGATCCTCACGTTCGTGAGCAAGAACACTTGTGGGGATATATGATGTATATGCTCTGATTGATTTCAGGGGGAGTGCAGCAGAGCAAAGTAGCAGGTGTTAACTTGCAAAGTAGATAGTTGAGTAATGAAAAGTGTTGAGTATATGTGTTATGTGCATATTGTGTATTGGGTCCGCCTTCTAATTCCTTGTATAGTTGAGGTCTATGACCCACCTTTGTACATCATATATACGTGCCTATGCACGAAAAGTAATACGTTGTGCAATCATAATCTCATACATGGTATCAGTTTTTTAGATCTTTTTCTCGCTTCCACCGTCGCCGCCGCACATTTCCTCCGCGCCCGCCGCCGCCGCCGCTCGCGCGCCCTCCGCACCGGCCGCCGCTCCTCTCTCCACCCGCCCGCGCTGCGTCCCCGCATCGCCAGCCGCCGGTCCCCCGTGTGTTATTCGCGTGAGTTTCGACGACTTGATACGGCGGCAACCTCGCACGTACGTGTATACGTACTTGTACAGCCGGCCGATTGCTAGCTTTATCTAGCTAGCTTCGCGTCAGCGAATCCATCCAGCTGCTTGCTTGTTTATGTGATTATGTCAAGACTTGTGCGTTGCCTCGTGTAATCCAGCCGCCCGCCGCCCGCTCGATCCCGCTCGCTCAGCCACCTGCTGCTACGCCCGTCCAATCCAGCAACCCGCGTGGCGTCGCTGCCCGCCCGCTGTCAAAACCGCTGGTGCTGCCTGCTGTCACATCGCCATCTGCCAGCCGCGCTGCGTCATCTCCCGCCAGCGTCAGCCCCGCGTCGCCCAACCCGCCACGTGTGCCTGAGCCGCTGCTGCCGCACGCGCAATCCACCCGAGCCGCCGCGCGCGTGTGTTGCCACTGCTCCATCCGAGTCGTTCGAGTCGGACCAGCGATGGCATCAGCCGGTCCATCCGCCGCCGTCTTTGCCGCCCCGGCGTCCTTCAGCCAGTCCGTCGTCGCCCCGCCGGTGCTCTCCGGCACGGCCTCCACGCCCGTTCCCATATACAGGGCGTACGGGGCTCCACCGCAGTTGCCGCCAGGGCCGTTCTTCATACCGTACGGGCCTCCCATCCAGGGCCGGGGGGCCTGGGTCCGGGGCGTGGAGCTGAATCTCTTCATTGACTGTAGCGTATTTTGCACTGTAGCGCCACTGTAGCTGTCCTATATCAGCCTGGGGCCCTGGGCTTTGTTCAATCCTGGGTCCGCCCCTGCTCCCATCCCTCCCGCGCATTATGTGTACTACGTGGCTCCGCGGCCGTATGACGAGTACCCACCGTCGCAGCTGAGCGGCGGTTACGGCTTTTCCATGGCGTCTCCGCCTTCCTCGCCGGCTTTGCCGCCGGCGTCCTGGGATCCGGTGCTCCTTACTGGGCTGCATGCGGCTCCTACGCCGAACAACTACACTGGAGATGGTAATTGATACATGGACACCGGTGCCACGGCTCACATGTTTGCTCATCCGGATAATCTTGCCTCCTTCACTCCTAACTCCACCGACCGCCGCATCATTGTCGGCGACGGTTCCACACTTCCTATCACACATGTTGGGCATACTTCTTTTCCTTCTACTTCTACACCTTTATCTTTGTCTAACGTACTTGTGTCTCCTCATCTTATTAAGAATCTTATCTCCGTTCGTTGTTTCACTCGTGAAAATTCTGTCACTGTTGAATTTGACAAGTTTGGTTTTTGTGTCAAGGACGCTCGAACCAGGATGGTCCTTCACCGATGTGACAGCCCCGACGAGCTTTATCCGGTGCATTCGCCCTCATCCACCACCACTTCACCGGTCGCTCTCTCCACTGGAGTTGATCTCTGGCACGCTCGCTTGGGTCACCCGAATCCCGTCACATTTCGTCACATTCTTAGGAGTTTCAGTTTCAGTTGTCATAAAATTGAGAACCACACCTGTCATGCATGTCGTGTTGGCAAACATGTTCGCCTCCCGTTCAATAACTGCACCACCATATCTTCTTTTCCTTTTCAGTTGATTCATAGTGATGTGTGGACCTCTCCGGTTCCTAGTAATTCGGGCTATTTATATTATCTGGTTATCCTTGATGATTATTCTTATTATGTGTGGACTTTTCCTTTGCGTAGAAAGTCGGATGCACTTCCCACTTTGGCGGCTTTTTACTCCTATGTCAGCATGCAGTTTGGGCGTCCCATCCTTACTCTTCAGACTGACAATGGGAAAGAGTTCGACAATCTTGCTTTCTGCACTTTTCTGTCGCACCACGGCACAATTTTTCGTTTCACATATCCGTATACTTCACAGCAGAACGGTCGAGCCGAACGCGTCCTTCGCACTCTGAACGACTGCGTTCGCACGCTCCTGTTCCATGCTAATGTGCTGCCTCGTTTCTGGCCGGACGCACTCGCCACCGCTTCTCTTCTCCTTAACCTACGCCCTTGCCGGCCACGGTGGAACTATGCATCTCATCATCTTCTCTTCGGTACGCCCCCATCTTATGATGGCTTGCGTATTTTCGGGTGCCGAAGTTCTTAAGAAAAGATCCGAAGTGTTTCAAGTATTTAAAAACTTCCAAGCACTCGTTGAACGCCAGTTTGATAGCAAAATACTTGTTGTCCAATCCGACTGGGGAGGGGAATATGAGAAGCTCAATTCCTTCTTCCAAACACTTGGCATTTCCCATCATGTGTCATGCCCTCACGCTCACCAACAAAACGGCTCAGCGGAGCGCAAGCATAGGCACATAGTTGAAGTTGGTTTAGCTCTCCTAGCAGGTGCCTCTATGCCCCTAAAATTCTAGGATGAGGCCTTCCTCAGTACACATTATCAACATGCTTCCAAGTCGTGTCATAAACAATGAAACTCCCACCGAAAGACTCTTCATGTCAAACCAGATTATACATCGCTTCGTGTCTTTGGGTGCGCATGTTGGCCAAATCTCCGTCCTTACAACACTCGCAAACTAATGTTTCGCTCAAAACAATGTGTTTTTCTTGGGTATAGTGCTCAACACAAGGGGGTGAAGTGTCTTGACGTCTCTACTGGCCGCGTCTATATTTCACGAGGTGTGGTTTTTGACGAGACTAAGTTTCCTTTCTCTGAACTTCATCCCAATGTCGGTGCATTACTCCGCAAAGAAATCCTTCTTTTATCTCCTAGTCTTACCGGGCTTGCTCAAGGGGCACAAAACTGTGATGATTCTATGATGACTAACCCTCTTACTGCATTGCATGAGTTGTATGATGATGCAGGAGACGGTACAAAAAAATGGACGAGAAAATCCTGAAGAAATTGGTGCAGCCGGGCCTTATTTCATGTGTCCAGAACCTGGGAGCAAATCCTCCTCGGGATCGAGGCTGACAGGCGCTGCAGATCCGTCAGCCGAATCCCCCTCGGGATCTGCACCCACTGCAGGCCTGGGTCGATCCGCCCCTGAGTCCGCGCCAACAGCTGCCTCAGGTGCACCCAACCGAGCGACAGGAGCCGGCTACAACTCCTGTAGATGCCGTGGGATCCTCTACACCAGCACCGCGACATACACGACTGCAGAAAGGGGTAATCCAACCTATTGATTATAAGCATATAACAAAATATGGTATGATCTGCACCACAGGAGAACCAGGAGAACCATACACGCTTGAGGAAGCACTTGGTGATGAACATTGGAGAGAGGCCATGACAGAAGAATACATGGCCCTAAAAAGGAACAAAACCTGGCATTTGATCCCTCCACAGCAAGGTAAAAACATCATTGATTGCAAGTGGGTATTTAGGATCAAAAGGAAATCTGATGGAACCATAGATCGCTACAAAGCACGGCTTGTGGCAAAGGGTTTTAAACAACGGTATGGTATAGACTATGAGGACACCTTTAGTCCTGTTGTTAAAGCAGCCACCATCCGTCTTGTCTTGTCTATTGCAGTCTCTAGAGGTTGGAGTCTTAGACAACTAGATGTAAAGAACGCGTTTCTTCATGGTGTTCTGGAAGAGGAAGTGTACATGAAATAACCACCTGGGTTTGAAAGTAAGAATAAACCTCTTCATGTGTGCAAACTTGATAAAGCACTATATGGTTTGAAACAAGCTCCTAGAGCATGGTACTCACGTCTCAGTCACAAAATGCAGACACTTGGTTTTATACCTTCTAAGTCAGATACCTCACTGTTCATTTACAATAAGTGCAACACACATATATGTGTTCTCATATATGTTGATGATATCATTGTCACAAGTTCATCTGATGAGGCTATCTCAGGACTCTTGAAGGATCTTAGTGCAGAATTTGCTCTCACGGATCTTGGAGAGTTGCACTACTTTCTAGGGATAGAGGTGAAGAAGCATGAAGATGGCATTCATCTATCTCAAGAAAAGTATGCAACAGATTTGGTAAAAAAGGCTGGCTTGCAAGGTTGTAAACCCTCACCTACTCCATTGTCTAGTTCTGAAAAATTATCTCTCACAGAGGGGCAACCGTTGAACTCAGATGACAGCATAAAGTACAGAAGTTTAGTAGGTGCACTTCAATATTTAACACTTACAAGACCTGATATTTCGTTTGCTGTCAATAAAGTCTGCCAGTTTCTTCATGCACCTACTACAGTTCATTGGACTGCTGCAAAGCGCATAGTCAGATATGTTAAGCACACCCTCAATGTTGGTCTTAATCTTAGTAAGTCATCATCTACACTTGTGAGTGCCTTCTCAGATTCAGATTGGCAGGATGCCTGGATGATAGACGTTCTACTGGTGGCTTTGCAGTATTTTTTGGTCCTCACCTGATTTCATGGTGTGCAAGAAAACAGGCCACAGTTTCCAGATCCAGCACAGAGGCAGAGTACAAAGCATTAGCAAATGCTACAGCTGAGATTATATGGGTACAGTCCATGCTGAAAGAACTTGGCGTTAAAAGTGCAAAGGTTCCCTGTCTGTGGTGTGATAACTTGGGTGCTACATATCTGTCTGCTAACCCTGTTTTTCATGCCAGGACAAAACATATAGAGATTGACTTCCATTTTGTCAGAGAAAGAGTGCTCAAAAGCAGCTTGACATTCGCTTTGTGCATTCTCAGGATCAAATTGCAGATGGATTCACCAAGGCTCTTCCTGTTAAAAGTTTTGAAGCCTTCAAATATAATCTTAACTTGATGAAGTTGTGATTAAGGGAGGGTGTCAAACACATATATTGTGTCACGTATGTATGGCGCATATACACCTGACCTGGCCACGTATATCACTAGGAGAGATAGAGCTTAGGTTGTAACCGAATACCTCTTTGTAATCTCTCTCTCTTATCTCTTGTTCTCCAAGATGTAATCTTCTTATCTCTCTAGAAGATCTCCAACTACTTTGTATGCGCTGTTGCCAGGGAGGTGCGCCCCTGATTATATAACACGTAACGCGTCCCTCTGAACGAGGTAAGACGCTTCTGCCTATTCGCACAATTCTTTCCAATGAAAAATCTATATCAACTAGTAAGATGCCCGTGCTACGCTACGGAATCACAAAAGATCGGGTGTAACTTGTTCACTTAAGTGTGAAGACCCTACTAAACAATAAAAGATGTATCAAGACATCATAAAAATGATGCCATGTTTTTGATAAATACACATAGAGCAAAATCAAATATATGGTTTCCGACCGATGAACCTCCTCGTCCAAGCCAAACATTTTCTTCTCAAATTTCGAGGTTGCAGAAGACTTGTTGTGTTGTCCCATACTGAGGGGGGCAGAGCATATGCAGCAAATAGAAAATCCGTCCACAAACAGTTGGCAATTGCGGCGGAGGGAATGACAGCGGCGAAGCATGGAGGTAGAACACAACAACATCGGCACAGAAGATGCGCAACACTGTTCCAGTGTGATTGCGGTAGAAGCCAAGAATTGAGACGGTGCGGCCTTGTCACGGTAATATGTACATTTCAGAGCTTGCAATGCTCGTCGGAATAAACACAGGATAGTCCTCCTCTTCCGCAGACGCTGCTGCTATCCGTGAGCGCGCAAGGGACACAACCAGTGGAAGACGGATGCTGGCGTACACATCATTAAACGATCAAATTTGCAAAAAGGAAAATCTTAGCAAACCATATAATTTGGAGATTGAATGAAGACCAAACCCAACACAAGTCGACGTTCCAAGATAAAATACTTAATGTAACAACTTGCATAGAGATCCATCATAGGAATTTCTTCTCTTTATTTCATCCCCTAAAACAAAGCAGTATAGAAAAAGTACTGAATTTCCCAAATGAACCACACCAGTAACTTGTTCTTATCTCTATCTATTCTCCTAAATCGATTTGGACAAATAAAGAATAATGGGATAATATTCAGATAGAAACATTGATTTCTTATCTAAGCTACAAATGCATAATGCAGAACCAATCTATATTAGAGAGTGGAGATGGAGAAAGCTCACCGGCTGATATCACCAGGACCTCCTATGGCGTATGGAGCTTACATCTAATATATCAAGATCAAAGTCTTCTCACCATTGCCGGCTAGATTACACATCTAAGTAGCGGCTGCCACTGCATGGCCATCAGACTCCTGCTGCAGCACCGATCACTTGTCACCATGCTCAGGAGTACTACCTACCAGCAGCATACATATCTACATATCATGAATCGAGCACCTAGTAGCAGCAATTGTAATCAGTAAGAAAGTAACATCATGAACAAAACCAATAGCGGCATGAACAAAATCGCAGCAGTAGGATTACTGCTACTGCTTTCCTCTACGATCCCTGTATATACGCAAAAGCAGTACATCAGGGCAGAGCAGAAAAATTAACAACATTGGAGCAGGCTTGATGCACTCATCGGCCATCCAGCCTAGCGTTCACGCCCTCCTCGCACGCAGCCACTCCCCAACGTCCACTCCTCCTACCTGTCCGTCTTCTTCCTCCGCCCCCAGGAATTCCAGCTCTACTCAAGCTCCACTGCACACGCCCGGGAGAGAGGAAAAGGGAGGAGCAGGGGGAACTCCTGCACGCCGTCCTAGCGTTCAGGCGCACGCGCACACACATATAGCACGCGCGCCATTGATCCAATGGCCCCGCCTCGCGCGCGCTGGCATGGGGACGCAACGAAGGAGAGTGTGCGGGTTAAGAATTCGTCGGTGCTGCATTTGGGGCAGCGTCAGTGCCATCGTGAACAGCAGACCGGCGACCGTGGCGGCGGGGATGGGCTCGATCCAGCCTCTAACGTCGGTGTGCTCCTTTGGGTGCCGAGTTCGGGACCGTGTTCTCTTTTCGGTGTGGGGGCGAGGTGGGAGGGGAGGGACGACCGGAGCAGTGGGAGCGTTCTGCCGGCTGGGGAGAGGATGGACTCCTGCGGCCAGAGATGGGGTGGGTGGCGGCGCTAGAGATCTGTTTCACGAGAGAGGGAGAAACCTCCAGATTATCCCGTTTCGGCGGTTGGCTCGGCAACATGTCTCTCAGTCTCAGTCTCAGCCACAGATTCAACATCGAACGGTTCATATTGCCTGGAGGCAGGCACACCATTATCACCAACTCACATTTTTATAGGAGTAGAGATTTGTCTTCTCCAGATGCAAACTCTTTTTGACGATAAAGAAATCAATGTGAGATTATCCACCAATGACACTTTGCAGCCACGGCCACTGTTTTCCCCTTGTTGCTCATAGAGATTCTCTCACCGTTGGCACCAATGTTGCACGGAGCAAGAATTGTGCAAAGTCTAGAGAGATATGAACTGAGAAAGCAGAGGGCAACACTAGGGGTAGAACAGAGAAGCATCAATGCAAATAAAAATTATTCACGAGATATTGTCAGACCCTATTTACTGTGAGCAGTGCAAGAGCGGGAACTTGTTCAGTGCAGCAACTTTGCTTCAGAGCCTCGTTCAAACTCTTCTTTTCCTTCAAAAGTGGTTTGAATTTTCTAGGGAAAAGGCCATTAACTATTAGTAATTTACCTGTACATGTCTCCATTTCTCAATTGTTCTTGTCTAGATTTCTTTGCCAGGAGATGCTGATCTGAAACGACGAGTTGCGGGCTTAGCTCAGGCTAGTCAATTCCAATTTCACGCAGTTGTCATGATCTTTAAAAAAACATTTATTTTGATGCCAATGGACTACTCTATGGCCTTATTCCGTAGTCGAGTGATCGTACACATGAATGAAACTAACATGTCATGTAAATGAAGTTCTTCTACTACTCGAGAGAGTTGGTGAAATGGACCCATAAGATTAACCTTTTTTATTTTTTTGCAACAGCGGTTACCGCTCAAGTACTCATTTGTTCAGGAACTCTTCACCATTCCTTTAATGCAAGACCACTCCAACCAAACACACTATTTCTCCTTTGGCTTTTTTGGCATGTAAGCAGAAATTAAATATTCAAGTAGATAGAATTGGGCATAGGGGGCATAGTGAATAGATCAAAAGTTTCTAAAAGAAAAAATAGCTCAATTATTTCAGGGGATCAAGTTATGGTGTTCTTATGTTTCTTTACAGCCTCCTGTAGTCAGTCAGTCCTCTGCTTTTCATAGCGTACTGAATGATCTTGATCCCCACACTATTCCTTGAGATCTGGTCAGTTCCTTGCAGTGGCTTAACTGCAATCTGTTGTACCATTCACAATTTTGCCCAGCTCTAGACTCTCCCCTACACTGTTTACTCTGTTGATTGAACCTGAAGCCTTGAATTTTTCTCTTGAGATGGCACGAGCACTGGCAACAGGTGGTAATCCTTACTCCTTATTTTGCTTTTGCGAGATGGATTGTTGTGGCTTGTCTGCTATCAGATTCAATTTGGTTGTCACATTTTTTCTATTTCTTTTTACCTCCTGTGCCAGGCTGCTCAAGTTTGTACACGTATTTAAGTGTTGATTGACTGGTTCTACACTAAGGTACCTTGCAAAGTTAATTACTAAACTAGTGGGGAATGGTATTCCAGAACCTCATGTTGAGGATTCTTTGCTTGTTTGTCTGTGTCTAGGTCTTGAGCGTATGTATGTTGTATAGACGAGTTGCGCTCTTAATGAGGTGGATGGATATTGTTTTATCGGATGAGAATTAACATTTATCGCCTCCGCAATGTTGTCAATAGATAGGAGAGCACATGTGTTTAGGGAGGCTGAACCTTACTTATTCCACCTCTCATATCATTACTGATGTGCTGAATTTAGGAGAGATTTCTTCTTACCCTATGAATTTATATTTTTGAGCTATCTATGTGTCTGGTTTGAGCGGGGCATTGCTTAATTGAGAAGACCTTCAACTTGTTGAGAAACTTTCTAAACCGTGATTTTATCTTTGTCAGTGTGGATGGAGTGATGTATGGTTGAATAACAAAAATAACTTGCTAATTAATGTATTCTCTGCTTTCCTCTGCTGCTGCCCTGTGGGAGATGCACAGCTAGTGATGTTCACTCTTGCTTTGGAAAATGTCTGGCTGGTGAGGTGACGGAAGAAACTGAAGATGCAGATCAATGCAGTTTTTCTTGGCTTTTATTGATTTGAACCAAATGGTGGTCTCTTTCATGAGCTGTTTAAGCAAAAAAATGGAAATGGAGGCGTGCCCCTAGCCTCTGGATCATAATGATGCATGCAGCCATCTTATTAAAGAGTCTCGAAGTAGCACAAAGTCATAAAAGTATTACAACTCGCAAGTGGAGCGAAAAATGAAAAGAAAAGTACATGCTCAAAATCACGACCGGTATGACAATGTAAAGGACAAGCTCCCTAGACTCCTATCATGTTAAGCGACCGCCATTCGAATCGGTTGAATATAGCCCGTGCTACCATCTCCCACTGGTTGCATCCAGTAACCAAAGGTTCCCTGGAGTCCATATGAGTGAGAAAGGACCACGTACGGATCCATGCATGCGGTAGCTCTGAAGATGACCTGCAAGAAAGTTAAAGTATGTTGTCTCTTAAAAATCATATAACTCCTGCAATTCCATATAGCCCATATGAGCGCGCACATATTCCAATCTGAATACGAGCCGCAGTAATATGCTCAACCCCAGCTAACCACGTTCCAAACAACGATTCAATGTTAACTGGAGGAGTAATGTTAAAGGCTATATGGACCGTTCTCCAAAGCAATTTGGCGAGTGTGCACTCTATGAATAAGTGTTGTATTGTTCTATCATGATCACAAAAACAACAATGTGAACTACCTACCCACCGCCTCTTTATTAAGTTATCTTTGGTGAGGATCACTTGCTTGTGTACGATGGAATGTTGTTGTTTGAGATCTGTAGAATGAACTGACTTTGTGTTCATTTGAGTAATGCACATGATTTGGTCATGGTCAGAAGTATATATAGAGCATATATACAAGGATATTTGTTGGGTTTAAAGTCGATTTCTTAGCCAATCACCAGACTGAGACATTAAAGAAGTTTCCCTTCTTCGAAAGAGTGTGTGCCCATGTCTGTGCAAAGTATCTGGTGATATATATGATGCAACATTTATCTCGTGAACATTTGTTGCGTTCTTCTGCAACCAAGCTTAATGTTTCTATTCACTCCGTTCACAGCTACTTCCTAGGAAAGATATAAAAAGCTAAATACGCAAGTCAAATGGTCACATGATTATGTAGTTTACTCACGTGGTACATATGATGTGATAAATGTTTCCTGGATGGTTTGCTCACAACTATCATATGATTCTTTAGTGCACTTCGTTCTCATAAGAAGAGATGTATGGGAGTCCTATATATACCTTCTACCCTAAGATATCAAATTAAGTGACAGGGATATGTTCCTGCAAAAAAAAAGTGGGATACGGACACTAATTCGTTTATCTCTTTATCCATCTTAAGATCGTTTGAAATATTGGAGGAAAACCAAAATATCATAGTAACATTTACTAACAGTAAATCTATATCAGCTTGTGATATTGAAACTAGAGTGGTCAGTCCTCTTTGATACTCGCATCTAAATGCTTTATCTGAATTCCAGATCCCATAGTCGATGCTAGCAGCTGGTCAATCTCGAGGCATACTTCCAAAGGTTAACGACTATCCTTTTCAATTGCGTACTTATAGTTTCATGGTTTGCGATTATATCTAAAGCTTGCACAATATTTTGCAGGACCGGCAACTCTGAGATATTATTTGGATGACAAAGCACTGGATATAATGATTTCAATGTAGCTCCTTTTTTCCTTACTCTCATTAACACTAGAACTGCACGTGAACTTGGGATATCAATTAAGTGAGTAGGATATGAAAACTGATTTGTTTTTCTCTTTATCCTGCTTCAATTCGTCTGAAATAACGGAGGAAAACCAAAATAGTATAGTAACATTTACTTACTGTGAGTCTCTATTGACTTGTGCTAGAAAAATAGTGTTTTTCTTGAGAAATCACCGGCGAAGGAGTCCCTCCACCTGAATATATTACTCAAAGTGGACATTATGCCAAGAGAGTGATCCAGTTTATAAGGGAAACCGGATTGAAAACCTGAACAAGTTGACCCCGTTTATAAGGGAAACCCGGCCGAAAAACCGTACAAGTAACAAGATGACAAAAGGATGAGAAGAACATGACGCCCAGGATAAGGCAGGACCTAGCTAGCAGGCGAAAATGACCATCACCACGAGAGACACAAGTAGATGTAGGGTGTCGTCAAAGGATCACAACACCAAGACTTTGCGAGCAACCTAACGTGCCACACCGGCGTGCATACCGAACCCACGGCGCAACACAGGAGCATCCACAATCAATGAGTGCCATGCACGAACCTTGACTCGGAGTTCCGCCAATGAAATTCAGAACGATTAGCAAGTTGGGGAGGCTTCTTGCGTCGTCATTGAGCAAAGATGAACCAAGACAATCCCAAGAGCACGAAGCTCGCCACAACACAACGGCAACCATGGGAGGGTCTTGAGCCTACACAGCAACAGGG
>NC_041380.1:7216742-7226308 GCF_002162155.2 Triticum dicoccoides
AGACAGACAAAGGGTAGAGTTGGCAGGTCCACAACACGGAGCGGTGTTGTTGCCAGACCCCAAAACACACCACCGTCGACCCCGAGCTAGTTGCACCAACACCACCGACATCCCCACCTACCAAACAAAATAACCTGGCCAACTTCTCGATGATGCCTTCAAGAAGGGGGGCGACGCACGCTTGCGCCGCCATCATCGGTTTCAGGCGGACCTAGAAGAAGAGTTTCCTACGAAGTTGAGCAAAAGGTGGCGAAATCAACATTTCAACGACGCCTCCAAGAGGGTTTGTTGCGCCCACGGGCGTCACCGTCGTTGGCTCTGAGCAGAGCATGGCTTTCGCCGAGTTGAACATACACACACCCTATGAACAGATTATTTGAGGTAGACCGCGCACCTGCATCACCATGAAGCATTGGGGCATGGCAGCCCCGATGCCGCACATGGCCAGAACTCCACCTCCCAGCCACCCACTGTTGTGCAGCCAGCAGCGAGCTGCGACCACGCCACCGGACGGAGTAACCGCCGTGCCACAAAACTCGCCGGTGCTGAAGTCGCCAGATCTGGTCAGCACCGGACTGGGATTCCCAACCACGTCGATAGATAGGAGAGCACATGTGTTTAGGGAGGCTGTACCTTACTTATTCCACCTCTCATATCATTACTGATGTGCTGAATTTAGGAGAGATTTCTTCTTACCCTATGAATTTATATTTTTGAGCTATCTATGTGTCTGGTTTGAGCGGGGCATTGCTTAATTGAGAAGACCTTCAACTTGTTGAGAAACTTTCTAAACCGTGATTTTATCTTTGTCAGTGTGGATGGAGTGATGTATGGTTGAATAACAAAAATAACTTGCTAATTAATGTATTCTCTGCTTTCCTCTGCTGCTGCCCTGTGGGAGATGCACAGCTAGTGATGTTCACTCTTGCTTTGGAAAATGTCTGGCTGGTGAGGTGACGGAAGAAACTGAAGATGCAGATCAATGCAGTTTTTCTTGGCTTTTATTGATTTGAACCAAATGGTGGTCTCTTTCATGAGCTGTTTAAGCAAAAAAATGGAAATGGAGGCGTGCCCCTAGCCTCTGGATCATAATGATGCATGCAGCCATCTTATTAAAGAGTCTCGAAGTAGCACAAAGTCATAAAAGTATTACAACTCGCAAGTGGAGCGAAAAATGAAAAGAAAAGTACATGCTCAAAATCACGACCGGTATGACAATGTACAGGACAAGCTCCCTAGACTCCTATCATGTTAAGCGACCGCCATTCGAATCGGTTGAATATAGCCCGTGCTACCATCTCCCACTGGTTGCATCCAGTAACCAAAGGTTCCCTGGAGTCCATAGGAGTGAGAAAGGACCACGTACGGATCCATGCATGCGGTAGCTCTGAAGATGACCTGCAAGAAAGTTAAAGTATGTTGTCTGTTAAAAATCATATAATTCCTGCAATTCCATATAGCCCATATGAGCGCGCACATATTCCAATCTGAATACGAGCCGCAGTAATATGCTCAACCCCAGCTAACCACGTTCCAAACAACGATTCAATGTTAACTGGAGGAGTAATGTTAAAGGCTATATGGACCGTTCTCCAAAGCAATTTGGCGAGTGTGCACTCTATGAATAAGTGTTGTATTGTTCTATCAAATCACAAAAACAACAATGTGAACTACCTACCCACCGCCTCTTTATTAAGTTATCTTTGGTGAGGATCACTTGCTTGTGTACGATGGAATGTTGTTGTTTGAGATCTGTAGAATGAACTGACTTTGTGTTCATTTGAGTAATACACATGATTTGGTCATGGTCAGAAGTATATATAGAGCATATATACAAGGATATTTGTTGGGTTTAAAGTCGATTTCTTAGCCAATCACCAGACTGAGACATTAAAGAAGTTTCCCTTCTTCGAAAGAGTGTGTGCCCATGTCTGTGCAAAGTATCTGGTGATATATATGATGCAACATTTATCTCGTGAACATTTGTTGCGTTCTTCTGCAACCAAGCTTAATGTTTCTATTCACTCTGTTCACAGCTACTTCCTAGGAAAGATATAAAAAACTAAATACGCAAGTCAAATGGTCACATGATTATGTAGTTTACTCACGTGGTACATATGATGTGATAAATGTTTCCTGGATGGTTTGCTCACAACTATCATATGATTCTTTAGTGCACTTCGTTCTCATAAGAAGAGATGTATGGGAGTCCTATATATACCTTCTACCCTAAGATATCAAATTAAGTGACAGGGATATGTTCCTGCAAAAAAAAAGTGGGATACGGACACTAATTCGTTTATCTCTTTATCCATCTTAAGATCGTTTGAAATATTGGAGGAAAACCAAAATATCATGGTAACATTTACTAACAGTAAATCTATATCAGCTTGTGATATTGAAACTAGAGTGGTCAGTCCTCTTTGATACTCACATCTAAATGCTTTATCTGAATTCCAGATCCCATAGTCGATGCTAGCAGCTGGTCAATCTCGAGGCATACTTCCAAAGGTTAACGACTATCCTTTTCAATTGCGTACTTATAGTTTCATGGTTTGCGATTATATCTAAAGCTTGCACAATATTTTGCAAGACCGGCAACTCTGAGATATTATTTGGATGACAAAGCATTGGATATAATGATTTCAATGTAGCTCCTTTTTTCCTTACTCTCATTAACACTAGAACTGCACGTGAACTTGGGATATCAATTAAGTGAGTAGGATATGAAAACTGATTTGTTTTTCTCTTTATCCTGCTTCAATTCGTCTAAAATAACGGAGGAAAACCAAAATAGTATAGTAACATTTACTTACTGTGAATCTCTATTGACTTGTGCTAGAAAAATAGTGTTTTTTTTTTGAGAAATCACCGGCGAAGGAGTCCCTCCACCTGAATATATTACTCAAAGTGGCCATTATGCCAAGAGAGTGATCCAGTTTATAAGGAAAACCGGATCGAAAACCTGAACAAGTTGACCCCGTTTATAAGGGAAACCCGGCCGAAAAACCGTACAAGTTACAAGATGCCAAAAGGATGAGAAGAACATGACGCCCAAGATAAGGCAGGACCTAGCTAGCAGGCGAAAAGGACCATCACCACGAGAGACACAAGTAGATGTAGGGTGTCGTCGAAGGATCACAATACCAAGACTTTGCGAGCAACCTAATGTGCCACACCGGCGTGCATACCGAACCCATGACGCAACACAGGAGCATCCATAATCAACGAGTCCCATGCACGAACCTTGACTCGGAGTTCCGCCAATGGAATTCAGAACGATTAGCAAGTTGGGGAGGCTTCTTGCGTCGTCATTGAGCAAAGATGAACCAAGACAATCCCAAGAGCACGAAGCTCGCCACAACACAATGGCAACCATGGAAGGGTCTTGAGCCTACACAGCAATAGGGACGACACAAAGGCACCGCATCCGCCCCCCAACAGAACACCACCAAAGACAGACAATGGGTAGAGATGGCAGCTCCACAACACGGAGCGGTGTTGTTGCCAGACCCCAAAACACACCACCGTCGACCCCGAGCTAGTTGCACCAACACCACCGACATCCCCACCTACCAAACAAAATAACCTGGCCAACTTCTCGATGATGCCTTCAAGAAGGGGGGTGACGCACGCTTGCGCCGCCATCATCGGTTTCAGGGGGACCTAGAAGCAGAGTTTCCTACGAAGTTGAGCAAAAGGTGGCGAAATCAACATTTCAACGACGCCTCCAAGAGGGTTTGTGGCGCCCACGGGCGTCACCGTCGTTGGCTCCGAGCAGAGCATGGCTTTCGCCGAGTTGAACATACACACACCCTATGAACAGATTATTTGAGGTAGACCGCGCACCTGCATCACCATGAAGCATTGGGGCATGGCAGCCCCGATGCCGCACATGGCCAAAACTCCACCTCCCAGCCACCCACTGTTGTGCAGCCAGCAGCGAGCCGCGACCACGCCATCGGACGGAGTAACCGCCGTGCCACAAAACTCGTCGGGGCTGAAGTCGCCAGATCTGGTCAGTACCGGACTGGGGTTCCCAACCACGTCGCCCGACGAGCGTCAGGCGAACACCTCTGTGCACCACGGAGTGCCCAGCCAGACCGGAAGGTCAGACCAGCGGCCGTACCACCACCTGAGTCGATGCAGCGCACAGATCTGGGTATACAGGCCCGCCATACGGCCATCCCCTTGCCGCATCACCACAATCCCGGAGCGCATCTTGTGGGTGTGCGCAGGAACCATTTGGATCTGAAGGGAGAAGTTGGGGCTCGGGAATTGGCTATCCCACGCTGTCGTGGTTCTAACTCTGAGAGGATTACGAGGGGGGTATGTATGGAGAGGCTAGATCTTAGCTATGGAGGAGTTGTAAGCACACGAGGATTACGAGTTCAGGCCCTTCTCGGAGGAAGTAACAGCCCTACATCTCGGTGCCCGGAGGCGGTCGACTGAATTATGTGTGTATGAATAACAGGGGTGCCAACCCTTGATACTGAGGAGGGGGTGGCTTATATAGAGTTCGTCAGGCCCCTCCAGCCCTTAGTAATGCAAGGTTTAAAGTACATTAAGACTGTGGGTTACTGGTAACGCCCCTAATAAAGTGCTATGATGACCATAAAAACTACTTAATGACCGACCGTTTGCGTGCAGGGTGACTTTAGATCTCCTGGCAGTCGAGTGGTTGGAATTTGGTCGAGTGATTGCTTCGTGGTCGAGTGTCTTGAATCCGTCGAGTGGGATACCTCCAAGTCGATTGAAAGGTGACTTCTTCTAGGCATGTCCTTGGGTAGGGTACTTAGGACAGGTGCATGCCCCTATCCTAGGTACATAGCTTCATCATTAGCCCCCGAATGGATCGAGGTTCGAGTGGGGAAGGAGTTGGGGATCTTTCCGACTGGTTCTTCATGTTATATGAACATCTTGTTTTGGATCAATTGTCATGGATGACATCGTCAACTTCTTTCAGTCGCCTTGATCCATTCTTGGCCTCTTGTCGAGTGAATTTCTTTACTTGTGAAGTTCCGAGTGATGGTGTGAAAGGGATCTTCTGTTTGACGAGTTGTTCTGCGGCCCACGGATTTTGCGGGATTTGAATTTCGGGAAGCGCGCGGGACGGGGGCGGCCGCAGTAATCGGATGGGATAGGACGGAAGCTCCTCGATCCCCGCGCCACCTTTTTCGCCACGTACCGCGCGCGCCCGTTGCGGGATTTGACGGGATTGCCTGGGCCTACCATTTAGCCACTCGGAAGCGACCTCTTATAAGCTGCCGGCTCGGGACCCCCGAACAGTGCGCCTTCACTTTTCCCCCTTCCTTCACAAGATCCTCTGCCACCTCCGCTCCCACCTTGGTGCCGTAGGTCTGCTCGAGCTTCGCCGGCGACGATGGTGAAGGAGAAGACGTCGGCCCTGGAGCGCGCGAAGAAGGCGGCGGTGCAGGGGAAGGGGAAGAAGTCCGCTCGGGGCGGATCTTCCTCGAGGACTGCTCTGTCCAAGGATTGGATCCAGGGCGACTGGCCGCCGTCGGTGATTCAGCAGGATGATCTCGATGATCTGGTCGAGGGGGGATTCATTCCCCACGAATCTGCGCGCCTCCCGGGGAAAGAAGTCGAACCCCAGCCTCTTGATGGTGAGTGGGTCCTCCTCGCCACCCATATCGATCGTGGATTCTCTCTGCCTCCTCATCCTTTTTTCCGGAGCTTCTTGAACTTCTTTGGAGCGCAGCTCCATCACTTTACTCCCAATTCTATTGTGTATCTTGCTACTTTCGTTTCCTTGTGTGAAAACTTCTTGGGTTGCCGCCCCCATTGGGGACTCTTCAAGCACATCTTCACTTGCCGCTCTCAGTCGGTCAAGAAGGCCAAGTCGAGTGACGAACGGACGCAGGTGATCTAGCTGTGCGGGGGTCTGGCGATCCAGATGAGGGGAAAAAGTTCCTATCCGTCTATCACTTTTCCCGAGTCAGTCCGTGGGTGGCAGTCGACTTGGTTTTACCGTAAAGACCAGGTGACCCCAGGACAGTCGACTGGGCTTCCCCCTTTTTCTCTGAATCGAGCACAGAAACCTGCCTCTCTGAAATTAACGCCGGAGGAAAAGGCGCAAGTCAAGGTGCTGGTCGGTCGAGTGGTTCAGCTTGTCCGCGAGGCTGTGACTGGCATGGACTTGTTGGATGTCTTCCTTCGGAGACGCATCCAACCGCTTCAGGCTCGTGACCACCCGATGTGGCTGTACTCGGGTCTCGAAGACACCACTCGGATTCACCCAGAGGAGGTCGCTGACAAGATGTTGGAAGGGTGGCTGTCGAGTATCACAGGGAACAAGGACAACCCCCGAGGAGCCAGGAGGATTCCTCCACTCGACCAAACATACGAAGTGGACAAGGTCTGACCTTGCATTTCCGACTGCGATCTTGCTTTCTTTATTTGTTTTTTTGGATCAGTCGATTGACTTTTGTCTTGTTTGTTGTCCTCTAGGCCACTGCTGAGATGTACTCGACACCCAATGGAGCACAGGAGTAGGCCGAGGAAGGAGAGGCGAGTGGAGGTGAAAGTGGAGACGAGGGAGAAGAGTGGGAATCTGACGGCGAAGGAGAGGGGGATGACAACGACGACTCTAGTGAAGAGTAGGAGGAAGAAGTCGAACCTCCCCGCTCGGAACGGCGATCCAAGCTTACACATGACCCTACGCGGGAACGTGGTAAGGCGACTGTCCCTGTTGGGCAGTCGTCGAAGCGTCCTCGGACCTCATCTCCAGCGCCGACAGAAAAAGCTCCCAAGCATCCACGCGCGACGCCGTCCAAGCCGCCCAAGGCTCTGCCCAAGATGAAGATGACTGTCCCCACCATTTCTGGGTAATAGTAGAATTTGTATTCCTTTGTCGAACATGACGGACTCTTGGTCGACTCATTGAATAAGCTGACTGACTTTCGAAATTTGCAGTGCTGCCACCTCGGAGATCTCTGCCAAGGACGATGATCAAGAGATGGAAGACACTGTTACCTCCAACCCCGGTACGATTACTGATGCTCTGCTTTTAGTCGACTGACGATTTCTTATAATTCCGGTCGATTGGATTTTTCTTGTAGCTCCTCCTCATGTCATTGACCTCCCTGATGATGACGACGAAGTGCCGCTGATGGCGCGAAGGAACAGGAGGGCGCCGGCTGGCAAGACCCCACAAACTACTCTGGCGCCTGAGACCGCAGTCCGGGAGGGTGGTGATACCACTCGGGTTTCTGTGACCTTCGCTGAACCTCTGACGAGTGTCCGGCCTTCGACGTCGACTGCAAATCCGCCTTCGCTTTTTGCCACATACCATGTCCCTGAGGACCAAGTGGGTGCCGCTAAAGAGGCTATACGCCAGGCGGGGATCATGATGGAGCAACTGAAGGTGGTTCGGGAAGCCATCCAAGCAGCTTATGACGCGAGCTCAGCTCTTCAGAGCAACGTCCAGGTCAGTCGATTCACCGCTTGTTCTGTTAGGATATGCTATCTGAAGAATCTCTTTTCCAAAGATCTTTATATCTGTACGCCCACTGGGTGTGTCTATTAATCTTTTTGATGAGTGGGGGCACGCTAAATGCACCCACTGGGTGTAGTCCCCGAGACTACGGTGGACTGCTGGCAGTCGACTGTAGTCTTTATATTGTGTTGCTTTAGCTGAACTTCTTCACTCGGTCTGGTCAGGCCATGTCGAATGGAACTGTACACGGTCGGCTGCGGGCAGTCGATTTGTTTTGGTCGAACCAGTGGGGGCACGCTGAGTGCACCCACTGGGTGTAGTCCCCGAGACTACTGTCGAATGTTTTTGATTGGGCTGTAGTCTTAGAAACGCCATCATTGTCTCTTGGTTATTTGGAAGCAACTTATCTTGGATGTCTGTCGACTGATTTTTTGCAGCAATCCTGCGAATTTGTGGCTCGCTACACTGAGTTGGAGAACAAATAGATCCAGCTGAACCTTGACTTGAAGCTTGCTCAGGAGAACTTGAAGAAGGCGAGGGACGAAGCAAAAGGTATGGCTGGTGAGCTTTTGTCGACTGTCCTTTCTTTCTGGCCGTCCTCGATGTTGATCTCACTTGCTGTTTCGTAGACAAAATGGAGGAGGCTCTGAAGAAGAAGGATCAAGACCTTGCCGAAGCGCAGAAGGAGGCCCTGAACAAAACGATTCTTGCTGAAGAAAAACTGGCTTCAGTCGGTACTCTTGAAAAGGAAAACTTCAGGCTGAAAACTGCTCTCGACGCGGCTAATCGAGAGGCCAGCCGTCTGAAGAATGGCAATATAGCTCTGAATGACAAGGCAAGTGAGCTGGCGGGGAAGAGGAACGATCTGGAGGCTTATCTCGGTGGACTCGCCAAGAAGCTGTTCGTCATGCTCGAGGGTAATTACTCCGGCCTGACTGACTTGCAGTTACCAAATATGCGTAGAGCCACTGACTTATCCTTGAATTGTGTTTACAGAATTCTGCCAGAACTTCGAAGAGGAGACCAGTCGAGTGGAGACAGACTTGGACCCCATCAATTCTCCAGTGAAGGACGAGGCTGCTATGAACGTGCTCCGACTGGAATCTCGTGTTGCCGGCGTTGTTGACTATCTTGCTCGGTTGAATGTTGCGATGTCACGGATCGACACGTCGCTCTGGCCTAGGACGACACTTCAGAATGACCTCGAGTCCCTGATGACTCGACTGAATGAAGTCCCAGGTCGAGTGGCGGAATGGAAGAAATCTTCTGCTAGATGTGGCGCTGACGTCGCTTTGTCTCTGGTCTGCGTCCACTGCAAGGAGGCGCGAGAAGAAAAGTTGGGCGCCATCCAAGTTGACAATACCAGGAAGCACAACTTTCAAGACTTCATGGAGACTTTCATTGCTACTGCCACTCGCATTGCAGACGGGATCGACTTGGACGAGTTCGTCGCCCCTTCCAGTCCTCCGCATGAGGAATAAAAACTTTTATGCTTCACTTTAAATTTGCCTCGGAATGCCGAGTGGATTTTGTAACCGTTAAACTCTATCGAGCTGGAGGCTCGAGTACTTTGATCTACGGTCTAGAACCTTTGGATCTTATCTAAACTTGATTTATCATTGAATATCTTCATGAATTATCTGTCGAGCGGAACTTGTTCTTCACTCGAAATAACTTTGTATTTGTGGTGCAACTCCGAAGGAGAAGGTAGCAGTCAATTTGCACCTCGTCGTCCTTGCGGATTGGGATGTGTTCCGTACTTAGGCGAGCACTGGGCTGCAGCTAAGCCTCCGAGTGGAAGGTCTGCTCTCCACTCGGTAGGATTTTAAAAACTTAGGCGAGTACTGGACTGCAGCTAAGCCCCCGAGTGGGAGGTCTGCTCTCCACTCGGTAGGATTTTTTCAAACTTAGGCGAGTACTGTACTGCAGCTAAGCCCCCGAGTGGGAGGTCCGCTCTTCACTCGGTAGGATTTTTTCAAACTTAGGCGAGTACTGGACTGCAGCTAAGCCCCTGAGTGGGAGGTCTGCTCTCCACTCGGTAGGATTTTTTCAAACTTAGGCGAGTACTGGACTGCAGCTAAGCCCCCGAGTGGGAGGTCTGCTCTCC
>NC_041380.1:7226717-7242936 GCF_002162155.2 Triticum dicoccoides
GTAGGATTTTTAAACACTTAGGCGAGCACTGGGCTGCAGCTAAGCCTCCGAGTGGGAGTCTGGCTCACCACTCGCTAGGATTTTTAAACACTTAGGCGAGCACTGGGATGCAGCTAAGCCTCCGAGTGGGAGTCTGGCTCACCACTCGGTAGGATTTTTAAACACTTAGGCGAGCACTGGGCTGCAGCTAAGCCTCCGAGTGGGAGTCTGGCTCGCCACTCGGTAGGATTTTTAAACACTTAGGCGAGCACTGAGGTGCAGCTAAGCCTCCGAGTGGGAGTCTGGTTCGCCACTCGGTAGGATTTTTTTTACAAACTTAGGCGAAACGGATTCGCAGCTAAGCCACCCACTGGGGGATTTCACACGCAAACAAAAGCAACAATAATTATAGGAAAATTTGTAACACTCTTGTCTTTGATAAATAGACTACAGAAGTTTTTCTTATTACATCTCATCCGAGTGAGAATTCAAGTGTGAAAGGGGCGGAGCAGTTCTGCATTCCAAGCTCGTGGCTCATCGATCTAGCGATCGACATTGTAAAGGTGATATACTCCATTGTGGAGGACTCTGGTGACGATGAAGGGACCTTCCCAAGTAGGAGCGAGCTTGTGTGGTTTCTGTTGATCCACTCGGAGGACCAAATCTCCTTCTTGGAAGGCTCGACTCTTCACATTTCTGGCATGGAATCGACGCAAGTCTTGCTGATAAATGGTCGATCGGATCATAGCCATTTCTCTTTCTTCTTCCAGGAGGTCGACTGCGTCTTGCCGGGCTTGTTCTGCTTCATCTTCGGTATAAAGCTCGACTCGGGGTGCATTGTGAAGTAGATCACTCGGCAGGACTGCTTCCGCTCCATAAACCAGAAAGAACGGAGTTCTTCCAGTCGACCGATTCAGGATAGTCCTCAATCCCCACAGAACCGACGGAAGCTCGTCGACCCAAGCACCTGCTGCGTGCTTGAGATCACGCATCAGCCGAGGCTTTAGTCCTTTGAGAATCAGACCATTTGCCCTTTCTGCTTGTCCATTCGATTGGGGGTGGGCGACCGATGCGTAGTCGACTCGTGTGCCTTGAGAGGCGCAAAAAGCTCTGAACTTGTCTGAATCAAAGTTTGACCCATTGTCGGTGATGATGCTATGCGGGACTCCATATCTGAATGTTAACCCTCTGATGAAACTGATAGCAGTGCAAGCATCAAGATTCTTGATAGGCTTAGCTTCAATCCATTTGGTAAACTTGTCGACTGCCACAAGCACATGTGTGAAACCGCTCCTTCCTGTTCTCAATGGGCCAACCATGTCCAGTCCCCAAACAGCGAAGGGCCAGACGAGTGGAATGGTCTTCAGGGCTGATGCAGGCTTGTGCGACATGTTGGAGTAGAACTGGCACCCTTCACACTTGTCGACTATCTCTTTTGCCATTTCATTCGCTCTTGGCCAGTAAAATCCCGCTCGGTATGCTTTAGCCACAATGGTCTGAGAGGTCGCATGATGACCACAGGTCCCCGAGTGGATATCATCAAGGATTATCTGACCTTCTTCTGGTGTTATACACTTCTGACCGACTCCAGTCGCGCTTTCTCTATACAACTGTCCCTTTATGACTGTAAAGGCCTTGGATCGACGGATGATCTGTCGAGCTTCTTCTTCGTCCTCCGGGAGTTCCTTTCTTAGGATATACGGGATGTACGGTATCGTCCAGTCGGGGGTGATTGCCAAAACTTCCATGATTAGGTTGACCACTACCAGAATTTCAACTTCAGTCGGATCTGTGGCACTCTTTGACTGCGGGGCTTCATCTATAAAAGGATATCTTCTTGGACTGATGGCGAGTGGATGTGTTCCAAAAACACATTGCTGGGGATGGCTTCTCTCTTGGAGCCTATCTTTGCCAAATCATCAGCCGCTTGATTTTTCAGTCGGGGGATGTGATGAAGCTCTAACCCCTCGAATTTCTTCTCTAACTTTCTCACTGCATTGCAATAACCAGTCATAGTTGGGCTTCTGATGTCCCATTCTTTCATCACCTGATTAACCACCAAATCTGAGTCGCCATAGACCATGAGGCGACGGACGCCGAGTGAAATGGCCATGCGCAACCCATACAAAAGTGCTTCATATTCTGCTTCATTATTGGAGGAATCGAAGTGAATCTGGAGAACATATCTGAGCTTATCTCCTCAGGGGGAAACCAATACTACCCCAGCACCAGAACCATTTAGCATCTTAGATCCATCGAAGAACATGGTCCACTGCTCCGAGTGAACTTGAGTCGGAAGTTGCTGTTCAATCCACTCGGCGACGAAATCTACAATTTCTTGGGACTTGATAGCTTTCTTTGCCTCAAACTTGATATCTAGGGGAAGAAGTTCAATCGCCCATTTGGCCACTCGACCAGTTGCATCTCTGTTGTGCAAAATCTCTGATAGTGGAGCGTCACTGACAACTGTAATGGAATGATCAGAGAAGTAATGTGCAACCTTCTTCGTGGTCATATAAATCCCATATACAAGCTTCTGGTAATGAGGATATCTTTGCTTTGAAGGAGTCAAAACTTCAAAAACATAATATACTGGGCGTTGAACTTTGAAGGCCTTTCCTTCTTCTTCCCGCTCGACCGTAAGTACTGTACTGACAACTTGTCCTGTGGCTGCAATGTAAATCAGCAAAGGCTCCTTGCTGATTAGGGCAGCAAGCACCGGCTAGGTGGAGAGCAGAGCTTTGAGCTCTGTAAACGCTGCATCAGCTTCTGGAGTCCACTCGAACTTGTCGGACTTCTTCATCAGTCGGTAAAGAGGCAATGCCTTTTCACCGAGGCGAGAGATGAATCGACTTAAAGCGGCCAAGCATCCTGTAAGCTTTTGGACGTCATGCACACGCACATGACGTTTCATCTGGAGTATAGTACCAATTTTTTCAGGATTGGCGTCGATTCCCCGTTCGGAAACGAGAAAACTGAGTAACTTCCCACCTGGAACTCCGAACGTGCACTTTGACGGATTTAGCTTGATATCATACCTCCTGAGGTTGGCAAAGGTTTCAGCAAGGTCAGTCAGCAGGTCGGAACCCTTCCGTGACTTGACCACAATATCATCCATGTATGCCTCCACATTCCGACTGATTTGAGTGAGCAAACACTTCTGAATCATCCTCATGAACATGGCTCCGGCATTCTTGAGGCCGAACGGCATGGTGACATAACAGAAGCACCCGAATGGAGTGATGAAAGCTGTTTTGATCTCGTCGGGCCCGTACAGACGGATCTGATGGTACCCGGAATAGGCGTCTAGGAAAGACAAGCGCTCACATCCCGCAGTCGAGTCGACTATCTGGTCGATGCAGGGGAGAGGAAAATGATCTTTCGGGCAGGCCCGATTGATATGCTTGAAATCAATGCACATGCGAAGTGACTTGTCCTTCTTGGGGACCATGACAACATTGGCGAGCCACTCGGAGTGGTAAATTTCTCAGATGAACTCCGCTGCTAAGAGCCGAGCCACCTCCTCGCCAATGGCCTTCCTCTTCTGGCCGGCGGACCGTCTAAGATGTTCTTTCACAGGTTTAAATTTTGGGTCGACTCATAGACGATGCTTAGCCAGCCCCCTGAGAACTCCAGGCATGTTAGCAGGCTTCCATGCGAAGATGTCCCAGTTCTCACGGAGGAACTGGATGAGCGCTTCTTCCTATTTGGAGTCGACCGTCATTGAGATGTGAGTCGGAGAAGCGTTTGGATCGGTCGGGTGAATGTGAACTGCCTTCGTTTCACCGGACGACTGAAAAGCTAATGCTGAAGGAGGCTTCTTAGCTCGTAGCAACTCACTCGGATCTGCAGTCTTCTGATACTCTTGCAGCTCGACCACCGCCATCTGAGCATCAGCAATCTTTGAGCCTTTCTGAAAACACTCTTCTGCTTTCTTCCGATTGCCTGTAATAGTGATCACACCTTTGGGACCAGGCATCTTCAATTTGAGATACACATAACACGGTCGAGTCATGAAGCGTGCATAAGCTGACCTTCCCAAAATAGCGTGATAAGCACTTTGGAAATCCACAACTTCGAATGTCAACTTTTCCTTGCGGTAATTCTTGGAATCACCGAAAACCACATCGAGAGTAATTTGGCCGAGTGACTCGGCTTTCTTCCCAGGAATGACTCCATGGAAACTCATGTTACTGGTGCTGAGCCTGGACATCGGAATGCCCATCCCTTTCAATATTTCTGCATATAATATGTTCAAACCGCTGCCTCCATCCATCAGGACTTTGGTCAGTCGAGTGCCTTCGACAACTGGGTCGACCACCAGAGCTTGCCTCCCAGGGGTGGCAATGTGCGTAGGGTGATCAGACTGGTCGAATGTGATGGCAGTCTGGGACCACTTCAGATAATTGGGTGTTTCCGGAGCAACCATATTTACCTCATGGTTAATAACCTTCAGTCGACTTTTTCTCTCAACATCAACAAAAATCATCAGGGTGGAATTGACCTGGGGGTACCCATCGTCACTATCTTCCTTGTCCTCAACTTTGTCCGACCCTTTTCCTTATCTTTGGACTGCTTGTGCTGAAATTGCTGGATCAGAAGCCGACACTGTCGAGTGGTATGCTTTGGGTAAATGAGTTTACCCTCTTCATCTTTCTTGGTGTGGATGTGACACGGTAGATCCAAAACATTATTTCCATCTTGGTCTTTAACTTTCTTGGGGTTCCAAGGTCCTTTGGGTTTTCCCTTAAATTTTCCCTGGGTTACGGCCAGGGCCTCTCCAGGAGCGGCTGGCTCGGCTTTCCGCTTCTGTTTCCGACTGGAATTTCCTCCGGTTTCCTGGGCGACTGCTTTATGCTTGCCACTCCGGAGTCGATCCTCATCTTCACCATTAGCGTATTTGGTGGCAGTATCCATCATCCGATTCGGAGACATCTCTCCGGTTCGATCGAACTTCAGATTCAATTCTCTGTACTTAACGCCTTGTTTAAAGGCACAAACTGCTTGATGATCTGGTACATTTTCAACTGTGTGATGCAATGTGATCCACCTCTGGATGTAAGCCCTCAGAGTTTCACTCGGTTTCTGCACGCAAGACCGCAATTCCGTAAGGCCTGCAGGTCGCTTGCATGTTCCTTCAAATGTGGTGACAAACACTCGGGAGAGATCCTCCCAAGTGTAAATGCTGCTGGATGCTAACTGATTCAGCCACGCTCTGGCCGAGCCTTCTAACATGAGAGGCAGGTGCTTCATGGCTACCTCATCGTTCCCACCGCCAATCTGGACAGCCACTCGGAAATCTTTGAGCCAAGTATCGGGCTTGGACTCACCGGTGAACTTACTAACTCCAGTTGTCCTCCTGAAGTTGGGAGGAATTACAGCGGCTCTGATGGCTCGACTGAAACACTCCGGTCCTGAAACATGTACTCTGCTACTGGTAGGTGCATCTCTGTCATGGCCTTCTCGGTGAGCTCTATTCCTGTCGACCAAACCTTGAACGAGACTGGATCTCGCATCAAAGCCTAGTTCCCTGGGGTCGACTGGAATTCTCCGCCCAACACTATGAGGGCGTCTGTCCACCTGCTGTCGAGGCACATATGATCCACTCCTCGGGGGAGGGGTTGGCACTCGACGTCGATCATCACGATCGAATCGGTGATCATACTGCTCATTCCTTCTGTACTGATCACGCCGGTCTCCACGTCCCTCACGCCTCGGAGGCGATCTTGGGCTGTGAGCCAACTGGACCGTATCCGCTGCAACGGATCGACTGTGGATCCTGTTCCGTGACTGAGAAACAGCGGAATTCTGGTCTCCCGCTGCCCGGAGCAACGCTCTGATTTGCAACAAGCCTCTGCCAGCCTCTGACTGGGAGGGCTGAATCGACTCTGCTATACGGGCCGCAGCCGCCAAATTCTGAATCGGAGTACGATATACCTGCGGGGGCGGAAAGAGTTGACGTCGACTGGATTCTGGAGCCCGTGACGCGCTGGCCCGTCGAGTATTCACTAGAGATTCTCCAGTCGAGTGCGCTCGGCCAAGTTAGCCAAGCGCGCGTCCTCCAAGGCTCGGGCCTCGGGGGTTTCTCCAACGATAGGAGTGTGGAGTGCATCCATGTTCCGGCGGCGAAGTTCCTCCCGCTGCAACGACGTGAGAGGCTCGGGGAGATACTCCTCGTCAGGACGCAACGGGTCACCCCCATCCGCGCCTCCGTCAGCGCGGGGGAAACCGGGAGGACTGTGTGGCCCATCGATCACTAAAACCTCTACAGCTGGGTCGCTGCTGTCGCATTCGGATGCGGTCTCTGCGGAGCCAGTCGACAGGTCGAACAGGCCGTAGAGGGATTCGTCGGGCTCGATTGTCGCGACTTGTGGGGTGGCCGACTGGCGGGCCACCGCATGCCTCACCTACCTCTAAAGCCTCGACCGACCGGAGCGCTTGCGCCGGCGAGAAACAGGGCGGGGAGATGCCATGGGAGCCGACCGATACTGGGTCGACGGCTGCCGCAGGAGGACGCCATGGACGCATGCGCGAAAGTGCGTCCCCCCGCGGACGGGAAGCGCGTCGATGTCGAGTGGAGCCTCCTGAAGCCAAGCGAAGTCGTCGGCGATGAGCGTGAGCGCGCCGAGACGGATCTCGTGGCCCTTCACCAAAGCTCCGCCCGAAACCATGATCAAGGAGATCGGAAAAAATCGCAACTTCTCAAAGTAGGCGCTAAGACTCCAGGCCCCAAGGTGGGCGCCAACTGTCGTGGTTCTAACTCTGACAGTGATGTAGGGGGGTATGTATGGAGAGGCTAGATCTTAGCTATAGAGGAGTTGTAAGCACACGAGGATTACGAGTTCAGGCCCTTCTCGGAGGAAGTAACAGCCCTACGTCTCGGTGCCCGGAGGCGGTCGACTGAATTATGTGTGTATGAATAACAGGGGTGCCAACCCTTGATACTGAGGAGGGGGGTGGCTTATATAGAGTTCGCCAGGCCCCTCCAGCCCTCAGTAATGCAAGGTTTAAAGTACATTAAGACTGGGGTTACTGGTAACGCCCCTAATAAAGTGCTATGATGACCATAAAAGCTACTTAATGACCGACCGTTTGCGTGCAGGGTGACTTTAGATCTCCTAGCAGTCGAGTGGTTGGAATTTGGTCGAGTGATTGCTTCGTGGTCGAGTGTCTTGAATCCGTCGAGTGGGATACCTCCAAGTCGATTGAAAGGTGACTTCTTCTCGGGATGTCCTTGGGTAGGGTACTTAGGACAGGTCCATGCCCCTATCCTATGTACATAGCTTCATCACACGCCGCAAAGCGCCAGCTTGCCGACGGCTGCTGCCAGAGCAGGCGAGCCACATAGGAAGGGGGGGGGGGTTGCCATGCCACCGCAACCAGCCGGACAGGCAGCCGGGGAGGATCCCGCGCAGCACGCATCCGCTGCATCCGCCGAGCGCACAACGCCAGGGGGCAGCAAGCCAACAAAGATGCAGCCCGCTTGCCGGAGAGAGGTGGACGGGCTGTCACCCCGTCGCACCCATCGTCGAAAAGCTGCCCGAACAACCATGAAAAGGATGGATTAGAGGGAGGAGTGTGAGCCCCCACTTACAAGAGCAGGCCTTGGCCGCCGCCGGCGACTTCGCCGGCGGTAGTCGCCGGCGGCGGCGACATGGGGAGGGAGTGGAGGAGGGTGCTGGCGGCTAGGGTTGGGGGTGCCCCGGTGTCGCCGCGGAGAGCGACACGGGAGCGAGCCTGTCGCTCTAAGCAGAGCTTGTCAGAAAAATAGTGTTGTCGATGATTCCAACTACTGTCCTCCTAGATACTCTCTTTGAAAACCTTTTCTGAAGTCCAGACCCCACCGCGCATCATTGTAGCCGTTTGATCTCCATAACAATTGTCCTTTCCCATTGACTACTTACAGTTTCATGGTTTGCCATCATATATAAGGCGTGTATAATATTTTGCAGGACTGACAACTCAGTGACATTATTGACCTCGCCAGCTGCCGGCTTACCTGGCTCTCCTCCTTGCCCAAGCTCAGACCACTAGACCAGTTTAGCAGGCTTGAGCGCATTAATATCCTGCGGGTAACATGTGTGGATGAATCACGAACAAGAAATAATCACTGTAGACATTTTTTTTTGGGTCAAGCAATAGGAAATAGCTTCTTCCTGTACCCTACTCATTATTTAAAAAATACATGGTGGGATGAAATTCCCACAGGTTCCTAGTACGTATATTTCATATAAAAAGTCTATAAACAACTATTCTATGGTCTACCGAAGTACACGAGTACAAAGACAACTCCACTCGAAACAAAAAACATGAATCTGAAAGTAATTTATCTCTAAGACGACATCCATAATGAAACTAGCTATAGGTCGGCATAGCGCGCTAATACATCAATTAGCTATCTAATAATGAGGCCAGCCGTCTCCTCAAAGTCATGAATGGATCGTCGGTTAGGCAGTTGAGCAGCGCGGCCTGCGCAGTGGTGCACGCCAAGGATTCGATCTTGTCCAGCCCCGAGCACGCAGCAGCCCATGCGTCCACCTTGTCCACGCATTCGCCTTTGCCCTCCTGCACGCAGAATTGTTTGGTAGCTCTCGCGACGTCGGAAGTTATTTTCGCCACCGACCTGTCGATGTCGGCGAAGGATTCTTCCAAGGAAGATGTTGTTGCTGTGCTCTTCCTCCCCATGGCGATGGCCGCGACCGCGATGGTGTTGATGGCGTGAAACTCTGTGTCAATGTCGATCGCAGTGGCCGGGAGGACTCGATCGATGTTTCTCCTATGGACGGACGTAAAGGATCTTGTATGTTTATAGGTGCACGTAGGCGCTGATATATAGGAGTAGATGAATTCGGCTCCAACTAGGACTTGTATTGGTTTTGGAATCTTTTTCTCGCCACCACCAACACCAACTAGTACCTTCATCTTAAGGCAGAGAAGGAAACAAACTGTCAAATCGGTTGTTGTAGTACGGACTACGGACGACGGCTCCTTCTTTCCTCTTCCACAAATCTGCTTATAAGAGTACAAGCAGGTATTAGAAAAGACGAGTCCGGCGTTCAGGACAGGTGCAACTAGTAGCGCATGCATGGCCTGAGGCTCCAGCGTCGGGTCTCGACTCTCCACATGCAACGTCATGAGCCCGGAGGACGGCGGACGGCGGCCTACGGTGACGGCGACAGATGGCAGAAGCTAGTGGCAACGGGGACGGCGACGGAGGGCAGCGCGCCAGCGCCGACCGTGACCGATGGAAGTGGCGGCGCCTGCTGGCGGCCTCGTGGTCCTCCCGACGGCATGGTGCTGACCGTCTCCCTCTAGGTCGTGGAGCAAAACGTCCTCATCGTATCGATCAAGGTCAACACCTCCGAAATGTCTAGCCTGATCAATACTTGTGGCACAGTTAAGAGAGTTGTGGACTGATCAATGACTGTGATTTGCATGGATTTGGCGGCCGGATTCAGCTTCTTGGAAGGCTTCATCGATATGGCGTGTCTAGTATAGGCAATACTAGTTTGAGTCAGATTAGGTCTTGCCTAGCCTGGTCATGACCGCATATATGTATGCGTGCATATAGGTTTTGTAAGGAAAATGTTCTAATTAAACCGGATGATTTCTCGTTTTCGCAAACCGTCTCGTGGTGTTGACAGACACGCGTCCCGCGGGACTGATGCATCCGCCCATCCCGCAACCTTAAAGCATCTCCAACACCCGCGTAACGCGCCGCACGTTAAAAGTCGCGTTACATCGCCGGGTTAGCCAGCTTTTGCACGAAGCGCTGCGCTGGCTCCAGCGGCCATCGCAAATTAAAGCGTGACCACGCCGCTCCAGCAGGCGCGCTATATTTCATTTTTTTCTACTACATATTTGGTTTCGTAGATAGTTCTCTTACTACATATTTGATTTCGTAAATAGTTCTCCTATTACTACTCGTCCGACTCGGACCCTGTCTCAGTGGTGTTCTCCGATGTCGACGCGTAGGCGTCAAGGAACCGCTCGTCGCTGGAGTTTCAGGAGGACGCATCTCCTAGCGCTTGGTTGTATTTAGCGACCGCCTTCCGCGTTCGCTTGTCCTCACGATAGTCGGCTCGCTCCTCTCTCCTCTTCGCCCTGCTCGGCATCCTCTGGGCGAAGAATTGTTTCTCGTTGGTGTCTTCCGGGAAGCGATGACTCCACAGCGCCATGGCTTGCTCGTCCATCTCGGCCAGCCCGAGACGATGCTCCCGCCTCCGGTGCTTGGGATGATCCTCGTCAGTGAGAAGCCACGGGAAAGGCGCCAACTCCTGTGCGCGCTCCCGCGTTGCCACGTCGGCGAAGTTCATGTCCTGACGGGACCGCAGGAGGCGCCACGCCGCAGCGTCGTACGCGCGGGCGCCCTCCTGGGCAGTGTTGAAAGTTCCGAGACGGAGCCGCATGCCGCCGCCCGACCGAATCTCGCCGGAGTAGGTGCCGGACGGACGCACGCGGACGCCGCGGTAGGTGTCGTCTCGTGGTGTTGACAGACACGCCTCCCGCGGGACTGATGCATCCGCCCATCCCGCAACCTTATCTTCAACCCAAATCGAGTCGTCCTCATCCTCTCGGCGCGCCCGAGCTCCTCTTTCCCCACCCCCCTCTAGCCTAGCTCTGTTTTCGCCGCGAGCGCCTCCCCTCTCTGTCCATGACCTGACCATCCCGTTCAACAGAGCTGCTGCTGCTACGAGGCCGCCGATACTGCAGCCGACGGTGACGCAAGGCGGCGCCGCTCCCCGGACATGCTGATTTTTCTCATGGTGTGGGCTGCGAAGGGTGCTGTAGCCATCGATGGTGTCGTAAGACGGCACCGCTTGCCACACATGTTGCGAACGTGAGGCCGAGGACAGGAATTGTGTAACATCAGCGAGCCCACCGCACGGCGGTGTTGTGCTGCAGGATGGCCGGCGGGCTACAACAACCGATGAAGCAAAGAGGGACACGCCGGCGTTGCGATGAAGCATCACTGGGACTGCAGGCGCCGGAGCTGCAATGAAGCGCCACGGGTCGTCGGAGCTCCGTCGTGGTTGCAATGAAGCGTTGCCGGAGCTGCAATGAAGCACCGCGGAAGCTCCACCGGGGCTGCAATGAAGCGTCGCGGGTCGTCGGATCTTCGCTGAGGCTGCAATCACTAGTAGAAAACAGGGCTTTCGTCCAGGCCAGTTTAGCCCATTAGTCCCGGTTCAATCCAGAACCGGGACCAATGGAGCTATTTGCCCCGGTTCGTGAGCCCAGGGGGCTGGCCGGGCCACGTGGGCCATTGGTCCCGGTTCGTCCGGACCTTTTGGTCCCGGTTGGTGGGACGAACCGGGACCAATGGTCCTGGCTCCTGGCCCACCACTATTGGTCCCGGTTGGTGGCATGAACCGGGACCAAAAGGGTTACCTTTAGTCCCGGTTCATGCCACCAACCGGGACCAATAGTGGTGCCTATATATAGCCCCTCGCGCAAGAGCAGAGCACACTGCTCTGTTTTTTCTGGCCGAGGGGGAGAGGGCTTGGTGGTGCTCTAGCTCACTTCCTATGCACACAAGGTGTTCGATGGAATGCCCGAGCCACACTACTTAAGGTTTCTCCTCTCCAAGCTCGACCGCCAAGCTCCATTTTCCTCAATATTTATCTAGGTTTAGCAGTCCGTCATGCCCCGTCCCCGTCTTCACCGCCGTCGATCACCCGCGCCGATCTCATCGCCGGCACCACCGTGGTGAGCCTCTTGTTCTTATCTTCTTTCTGAAAGGAAAAATATTATTACTTGTTTGTTTAGATAGATACTTGTATTATTTTCTTACTTTTATTATTGCATCTTATATAGTGCGCCGATGGTTTTGGTATCCGCCCCCGTCGGCCCTCGTCCTGTCTATGATTCGGATGTGGTATATATTATCTTTTCATAACTTTGGTTCATTTATTGTTTATGAAAATTATGCCGACCAACGTGACATAGATTTTATTTATCTAGGAGGTTGTTGAACCGGAAATTCCAACCGACCCTATTGTCGAGAGGTTAAATTTAGTTGAAGAAGAAAACAATTTCTTGAAGGAAAAAATAAAAAAACTTAAGGAGGAGAAGATGATATTGGAGTTGCATGTTGCGGATGTCGTCGATGATCACAAGATCAAGATGGATGCAATGCGCTTGAAGATGAGAAAGATTAGAAAATGTGCCATTCATACCGAGGCTTGGTATCATTATGCCGTTGGATTAGTTTTACCTTGGTTGCGATTATGATCGCATTTGTTTTCGCATTGAAATGTTTTACATAGTTTCAATGTATGGTTTAATTAATTTAGATGCTCTGCAGAGCTTTATGTTGTTAGATGAGAACTATGTATCTACTTTGGTTTTTATGTGATGATGAACTTCTATTAATTTGGTCACTTAATTATCTATTCATGATGTTCTGTAATGATTTTTGACACACTTAATTATATATAATGCACGCAGATGAACCGGCAATGGATGTACGGTGACAGACACACCTCCGAGTACATTAAGGGCGTGCATGATTTTCTCGAAGTGGCTGAGGCAAACAAGCAGAATGGTTTTATGTGTTGTCCATTCCCTATATGTGGGAATATGAAGTCTTACTCTGACAGGAAAATCCTTCACACCCACCTGCTTTACAAGGGTTTCATGCCACACTATAATGTTTGGACGAGGCACGGAGAAATAGGGGTTATGATGGAAGACGGCGAGGAAGAAGAGTACGATGACAACTATGTGCCCCCTGAATACGGTGATGCTACGGAACATCAAGATGCACCAGACGATGTGCACGATGGTGCTGCAACGGGCGAAGCTGATGAAGATCAAGAGGAACCAGACGATGTGCCCGATGATGATGATCTCCGCCGGGTCATTGTCGATGCAAGGACACAATGCGAAAGTCAAAAGGAGAAGCTGAAGTTCGATCGCATGTTAGAGGATCACAAAAAGGGGCTGTACCCCAATTGCGAAGATGGCAACACAAAGCTCGGTACCGTACTCGAATTGCTGCAGTGGAAGGCAGAGAATGCTGTGCCTGATAAAGGATTTGAGAAGCTACTAAAAATAATGAAGAAGAAGCTTCCAAAGGATAACGAATTTCCCGACAGTACATACGCAGCAAAGAAGGTCGTATGCCCTCTAGGATTGGAGGTTGAGAAGATAAATGCATGCCCTAATGACTGCATCCTCTACCGCGGTGCCTACAAGGATCTGAACGCATGCCCGGTATGCGGTGCATTGCGGTATAAGATCAGACGAGATGACCCTGGTGATGTTGACGGCGAGCTTCCCAGGAAGAGGGTTCCTGCGAAGGTGATGTGGTATGCTCCTATAATACCACGGTTGAAACGTCTGTTCAGAAACGGAGAGCATGCCAAGTTGATGCGATGGCACAGTGAGGACCGTAAGAAAGACGGGAAGTTGAGAGCACCCGCTGACGGGTCGCAGTGGAGAAAAGTTGAGAGAAAGTACTGGGATGAGTTTGCAAAGGACCCAAGGAACGTATGGTTTGCTTTAAGCGCGGATGGCATTAATCCTTTCGGGGAGCAGAGCAGCAATCACAGGACCTGGCCCGTGACTCTATGTATGTATAACCTTCCTCCTTGGATGTGCATGAAGCGGAAGTTCATTATGATGCCAGTTCTCATCCAAGGCCCTAAGCAACCCGGCAACGACATTGATGTGTACCTAAGGCCATTAGTTGAAGAACTTTTACAGCTGTGGAATGGAAACGGTGTACGTACGTGGGATGAGCACAAACAGGAGGAATTTAACCTAAATGCGTTGCTGTTCGTGACCATCAACGATTGGCCCGCTCTCAGTAACCTTTCAGGACAGACAAACAAGGGATACCACGCATGCACGCACTGTTTACTTGACACCGATAGTATATACCTGGCAAGCTGCAGGAAGAATGTGTACCTGGGCCATCGTCGATTTCTTCCGACCAACCATCAATGTTGAAAGAAAGGCAAGCATTTCAAAGGCGAGGCAGATCACCGGAAGAAGCCTGCCATGCGTACCGGTGATCACGTACTTGCTATGGTCAATGATTTACACGTAATCTTTGGAAAGGGTCCCGGCGGACTAGCTGTTCCGAATGACGCTGAGAATCACGCACCCATGTGGAAGAAGAAATCTATATTTTGGGACCTACCCTACTGGAAATACCTAGAGGTCCGCTCTTCGATCGACGTGATGCACGTGACGAAGAACCTTTGCGTGAACCTGCTAGGCTTCTTGGGCGTGTATGGGAAGACAAAAGATACACCTGAGGTACGAGAGGACCTGCAACGCTTGCACGAAAAAGAGGGCATGCCTCCGAAGCAGTATGAATGTCCTGCCAGCTACGCTCTTACGAAAGAAGAGAAAGAAATATTCTTTCAATGCCTGCTCAGTATGAAGGTCACGACTGGCTTCTCGTCGAATATAAAGGGAATAATAAATATGCTAGAGAAAAAGTTCCAGAACCTAAAGTCTCATGACTGCCACGTGATTATGACGCAACTGCTTCCGGTTGCATTGAGGGGGCTTCTACTGGAAAACGTCCGACTAGCCATTGTGAAGCTATGTGCATTCCTCAATGCAATATCTCAGAAGGTGATCGATCTAGAAATCGTACCAACGCTAAGGAGTGATGTGGCGCAATGTCTTGTCAGTTTCGAGCTGGTGTTCCCACCATCCTTCTTCAATATCATGACGCACGTCCTAGTTCATCTAGTCGACGAGATTGTCATTCTGGGGCCCGTATTTCTACACAATATGTAGCCCTTTGAGAGGTTCATGGGAGTCCTAAAGAAATATGTTCGTAACCGCGCTAGGCCAGAAGGAAGCATCTCCATGGGCCATCAAACAGAGGATGTCATTGGGTTTTGTGTTGACTTCATTCCTGGCCTTAAGAAGATAGGTCTCCCTAAATCGCGGTATGAGGGGAGACTGACTGGAAAAGGCACACTTGGAAGGGACTCAATAATATGTAGGGACGGATATTCTTGGTCTCAAGCACACTACACAGTTCTACAGAACTCTACCTTGGTGACCCCGTATGTCGATGAACACAAGAACAGTCTGCGCTCCAAACACCCGGAGCAGTGCGACGACTGGATTACATGTGAACACATCAGGACTTTCAGCAGTTGGTTGGAAACACGTCTTAGAGGTGACAGCACTGTTTGTGATGAGTTGTACTTGTTGTCCAGGGGACCATCTTCGACTGTAATGATTTGGAAAGGATACGAGATAAATGGGAATACATTTTACACGATTGACCAAGATGAAAAGAGCACCAACCAAAACAGCGGTGTCCGCTTTGATGCAGCAACCGACAATGGAAATGACACATATTATGGTTACATAGCAGACATATGGGAACTTGACTACGGAGTAGATTTTAAGGTCCCTTTGTTTAAGTGCAAGTGGGTCAATCTGTCAGGAGGCGGGGTACAGGTAGACCCACAGTACGGAATGACCACAGTGGATCTGAAAAATCTTGGGTACACTGACGAACCGTTCGTCCTAGCCAATGATGTGGCACAGGTTATCTATGTGAAGGACATGTCTACCAGACCGAGGAAAAGAAAAGATAAGGAAGCGAATACATCATACAATGAGCCAAAGCGCCACATAGTTCTTTCAGGAAAAGGGACATCCTGATAGTGGAGGGCAAGATAGACATGTCTGAAGAGTATGAAAAGTTTCATGAAATTCCCCCCTTCAAAGTCAAGGCTGAACCAAGCATCCTGATAAACGATGAAGATTATCCATGGTTACGGCGCAATAAGCAAAGGACACAAGCGAAGAAAAAGTGAAGACTTTCTCCCGCAACTATTATGATGATAACATGCCAACTTTGTAACAGACGAGTATGATACCATTGTCCGTTTTGTACATGCACATGCTATGCCAACTTTTTCAGAGTTCATTTGAAAACTATGAATTTTAAAATCTCGCCAACCGAAGGGCGCTCACACCGGTTTATAAATAAAGCAACAAAGAAAACAAAAAAAGAGTTTCCAAATTTGAAAACTAATGGCACTAACAGAAAGTTTATAATTTTTCTAAAACTAAAAGCAAAAAGAATTAAAAAATAAAGCAAAAAACAACAAAAAATAAATAATGCAGAAAACATAACAAAAAACTGAAAAAAAATAAAAATAGCAACAATAAGTATTTTGTTGTAAGTAGAAACAAAATAAAATAAATAAAGCAACAAAGGAAACAAAAAAAGAGTTTTCAGATTTGAAAACTA
>NC_041380.1:7243057-7243940 GCF_002162155.2 Triticum dicoccoides
ATAATGCAGAAAACAGAACAAAAAACTGAAAAAAAATAAAAATAGCAACAATAAGTATTTTGTTGTAAGTAGAAACAAAATAAAATAAATAAAGCAACAAAGGAAACAAAAAAAGAGTTTTCAGATTTGAAAACTAATGGCACTAACAGAAAGTTTATAATTTTTCTAAAACTAAAAGCAAAAAGAATTAAAAAATAAAGCAAAAAACAACAAAAACTAAATAATGCAGAAAACAGAACAAAAAACAGAAAAAAAATAAAAATAGCAACAATAAGTATTTTGTTGTAAGTAGAAACAAAATAAAATAAATAAAGCAACAAAGAAAACAAGAAAAGAGTTTTCAGATTTGAAAACTAATGGCACTAACAGAAAGCTTATAATTTTTCTAAAACTAAAAGCAAAAGGAATTAAAAAATAAAGCAAAAGACCAAAAGAAAAATAAACCAAAACCAAAATAAACTAAATAAAGCAACAAATAAAACAAAAAAACAAAAAAAAATGCCACCTACTGGGCCCCCACGGCCTGAATACGACTAGAAACCCTATGGGCCAGGATTCAGGCCCGTGGAAGGCCAGTAGGCCCACAGGCACCGATGGCAGAGTTAGGCCCGAAAGCCTGCTTTAGAGAGGAGCTCGAGAGGGGAGCCGCACCGCACCTTATAAACTGGTGCGGCTCCCTCTCAACTAGCGAGGTGGGACTAAACATTTGGCGCGGGGCAGCACAAGGCCTTTGGTCCCGGTTGGTGGCACCAACCGGGACTAAAGGGGGCCTTTGGTGCCGGTTGGTGGCACCAACCGGGACTAATGCCCCCCTTTAGTCCCGGTTGGTGCCACCAACCGGGACCAAAGGCCGCCGCTTCCCTCCCTTTGGGCTGCTGAAAAT
>NC_041380.1:7244853-7254883 GCF_002162155.2 Triticum dicoccoides
TTCGATCTTCTCCTCTGTCATCGTCGATATACCCCTCCCGATAACTTCAACATGAGAGGAGAAGAAGAAAGAAAGGAATAGAGGAGAAAGAAGAAACTTTGACACGAGGGGGGGGGGTACCGATACCCCCTCCCCGATAACATTATTTTCCCATGTATATGTATGTTGCTTCGTTGTCGATATAACGAGGGTGTCGAGGATCACCGAGGGGTCGAGGGTCGGGAACTAGGGTAGAGGGTCGAGGGTCGTTAAGGGGTCAAGGGTCGAAGGTTTCAGGGTCGAGGGTCGTTAAGGGGTCAAGGGTCGAAGGTTTCAGGGTCGAGGGTCGCTAAGGGGTCAAGGGTCGAAGGCTCTCGACCCCTCGGCGATCCTCCCGACCCCTTGACCCTCGACCGCTCGGCGATCCACGACCCTCTACCCTACCGCGGGCGTCGATGCCCACGTCACTTGTGGGACATAGATGTAGTGTTCAACGCCGACCCCCTGCCGATAGCTTCAACACGTGGGCGGGTCGATATTACCCCCTCCTAGCTTGAAGCATTCTCGAGGCCACCCCCCTAACCCTTGAAGCGTTGTCGAGGCCACCCCAAACCCTAGAGAAGCAGCGTCGAGGCCGATAATATGATTCCTTATTGTGATTATCTAGCTAGTTCTACGTTTGCCACTAATATATCCATATCTGTCATGTTTGAATAATAATTGCCATGTTGTAAATATTTGTAGAAACTATGGACACCCCCCGAGACGAAGCACAAGAAGCATTGTTGAGGGACATAATCGCAGAAGGAAGTGATGCCCTCTCCTCGATGTTTCTCAACGACAACGATGGTCTGGAAGGAGAGGGTGAAGAAGCAGCTGGCCCTCTCCTCATTGATTTACATGGCTCCGATGACCCAATGCCGGTGCAAGAAGGAGAGGGTGAAGAAGTAGACCGTGAGGACGGCTCCGGTGATCACCAAACCGAGTCCGGCCAGGTATATATATTAGTTAAGCCTGTGCTGACTAGCTAATTGATGCATTCATTGTTTTGGTATGTACACATATTAATTAACTCTCGTCTTTGTTCTTTTTTCTAGCCCTCCGGATCGAGCACAACTTCGTAAAGAGATGAGGCCCGAAGAAAAAGTTGAGCTCGGATGAAAAGTTTGTGATCATACAAATCGCGCGCGACGGCCAACCGATTGAACCCTACCGGACAAAGAAGACATTTGTTGCTCAGTGTGGGGTTCTGGTTAGGGACAAGATCCCGATCAGCATCCAGCAATGGTATAAGCCTAAGAACGAAGACCCTGAGGTGTCTTATGTCAATGAGATGCAGAAAGAGAATCTTTGGACTGAGCTGAAGTCAAATTTCACCCTACCGCCGGAGGATGATCCGGAGAAGCCAGTTATAGAGCCATTAATCAAGTCTTTTGCTCTGAGGAAGATGGCAGACCTATTCAGGAATTGGAAGAAAGACCTCAATAGGTATGTCGAAAAAAATGAGACACCAGAATTCATTGGCAAATATGAGAAGATCAGAGATGACTGGTCCGCATTTGTGGCCCACAAGACATCGGAAAAGAGTAAAAAAATGTCAGCGACAAACAAGAGAAATGCTGAGAAGAAGAAGCTTCACCATCGCACGGGGTCAGGTGGCTACCTCGTAGCCCAGCCTAAGTGGGCCAAGGCTGAGAATGATCTGCTTGATAAAGGGATCGAACCAGAGACAATGAACTGGCCAGAACGTTGCCGGACTTGGTTCTTTGGGGCCGGCGGATCCTTGGACCCTATAATAGGGAAGTGCATTTGGACGGAGGAACAATTGGACATACCAGTCAAGAAGCTTCAGCAATATATCGAAGCAGCGCAGCAAGGGACGTTCGTTCCAGACAGGGAGAAGGACGAGCTCACAATGGCCCTCGGCAATCCTGAGCACCCTGGACGGACACGAGGCACGCCAGGCTCCGTTTCATGGAAGGCTGGATTTCCGGACGCAGGGGTTACAAAACCCATGAGAGGAGGAAGAAACTGGAGCAGAGCCAACTGCAGTCGCTGCACAAAAGGGTAATGGGGCTAGAGGAACGAGAAGCAGATCGCAGCAAACGACCTGCCGAAGCTTCCCTCGAAGCTACCCCGCCATCTCAGCGGAAAAGCAGCGTGGCTTCCACCGAGCTGCTTCAGCCAGAGCATGCCTTGACGGCTCCTGTCAGCTATCCCGTGGATGCTATCACGGATGCTAAAAATTGCCACCTTATGGCGCAATGGAGCAATTTGAAGGTCAAGGCGGCTGTTGGCTCTGTTTATCCTACTAAACCCGACTCAACTTTTCACTGCCGGCCGATTCCAGAAGGATATGCTAAGGTGATGGTCGATGAAATAACGAAGGGATTTGAGGACCACCGGCTTGACCACCCTACCGGTGAAGGGGAGTATCGGCTGGGTTCTGCTCTGAAGACTCCATGCCTATGGCGGAAGGATCTCATCAACCTTCCGAACTGGACGCCTCCGCCTCCTCCTCCTCCTCCGGCGAGTCAGGGCACTCCGCCTCCTCCACCGGCGAGTGACGATCAGGGCACTCGGCCCGCTCCTTCTCCGGCGCGTGGCGGCACTCCGCCTCCTTCTCCGCCTACGCCGGCGCGCCCGAGCAGCCAGCCTCCTCCTTCTCCGCCTCGTCAGGAAGGCCGAAAGAGACCCGCCGCCGCTCCGGCTTCTACGGTGCGTCGCAGTCCTTCTCCTCCACCTCGTAAGCAAGGAAAGAAGACATCCGCTCCGTCTACTCTGCCGGCGTGTAGCAGTACAACCAAAGGCGGGAGGAGATACAGATTCGATCCTTCTCTGAAGACTCCAGAGATGTTACCGTACGAGAGGAGCGAGGAGGAAAACGCGAAGATCGCGCAGACCGAAGTGGATGACTGGTTTCAAGGGTTGAAAGCAAAGAGACATCCACCTCCGGAGGAGAAGGTAGATCCGGTGAAAGGGAAGCGCACTCTGGCTACCCTGACAAAACCACCCAAGTCTCCGCCGAAAGGCAACTATGAGCGCATTATTGGAAAGGCATTTGCCGAAGCGGAGAGGTCGGGAAGTACTAAAAGTGATCAAAGGATGAAAGAACGACGAGCTGGGAAACAAATTGCCCAGCTCGGCGAACAAGCGAAGCAATCGTGCCCCCCGCTCAAGGTGCCTGCTAGCGACATCGTCGATCCGAGGATGGTGCCCGGTTATGGCAATCCTGCAAATTACCTGCCCGACGATGTACATTATGATATCTTGGAGGTGCAGATACAAAAATACGAGTACGGGAAGCCTCTCGTCAAAGATGAAAGTTCTCTATCAACGATGATGCAAAGATTGCATGATTGGTACATGAAAACCTGCAAAGAGTCTAAGGGGAGGAATACTTTGTGTATGAGAGTTAAAAGGAGCATGACCTCCTTGGAATTGAACTGTTGCCTATTCCATTTGAGGAGTTCTATCAGTTTTTCAATCAATTGGCCATCGATAAAGCAACGGTCACCTCCTACTGTCTGTAAGTAGTACTACTTCCGTCATTAAGTCTCTCTATATAACTCAGCCCTTTCATTTGCATGTATTTATAATTATCCTCACTATATTATGCAGATTGAAGATCGCCGAATTGAAGAAAAGACAAGTGGGAGATATTGGGTTCATTAACACGTATCTCATAGATGCAACTGAGGTTCAATATCGTGCCCAAGAAACCGAGGCCAACTTGCTACGATCGTTGGAAATAAATGAACACAAAGATATAATACTCTTTCCTTACAACTTCAAGTGAGTGTTACTGTCTTGTGGCATATTCGGTTTCCTTATAAGTCCAGGTTATAGTAATGTAATATTGATGAGTTATGCATGTGTGCGCAGCTACCACTATATTCTCCTAGAGATTAAGCTTGAGAAGGGAGTAGTAACTGTCTTAGACTCCAAGCGAAAAGATCCCAAGGAGTATGCGGACATGACTGAAATGCTCGAGAAGTAAGTTAAATCGATCATTATCCACCATATCAGCAACTTAATTTGTTCATTTCTGATATCAAGTAATTGTTTTCTTTGTATGGCAGGGCTTGGAGAAAATTCACCAAAAAAGCTCCGGGACTACCGAAGAAGCTGCAATTTAGGCACCCGAAAGTAAGTACTATATAGTAGCATATTCCAGGCATCTCCTAGTGATTCAAGCGCTAGTTTCATCAATACCATTTAGCATGCTTGCTAATTATCAGTTTGATTGACCTCTATTTCTTGTAAAGTGGTTGTGGCAGGAACAAGGGAATGATTTCTGTGGATACTACATTTGTGAGTCCATCCGCCACACGACCTGTGAGCGGGGCTACTCCGACAAACAATATGAAGTGCGTAAATAACAATATTCACAATTTTATTTTATATATATGTATTGACCCCCTTCTTAAAATTAGATGTTTCGGATGCGGGATGAACTCCTAGCACCAGATCGCATGCGAGCAATTCAAGAGGAATTGGCGGCATTCTTTCTTGACCACGTGATCGCTGAAGACGGAGAATACTATGTGGACCACGCGTCCGTATTTTAGGAGATTATATATTTGTAAAAGATAATTATTGTATATATGTAGCCGGTAGTGTCGGATAGATATACGAGAACTTGTTTGTTCGACCAATCTCTCGGAGAAGGAGAGGTGGTCGATATCACTTCTCTCTGTATGCATATATGTTCATGATGATCTTCTGTTTGCTTACTAGCTAGCTAGCGTGTCTAGCTAGTCCTCTCTATACGTATGTATGTATGGTACGTAGCGTCGACCAAGCACGGACAAAAGAGAGGACACTTCTCTCTATTAATTAGCTAGCTATAGCACAATATATGAAACACCTAAATTAACCCCCAAAACCTCCCAAACCCCCTCCCCCCTTTCAAAAAAAAACAAAAACCACAGCCACATAAACGCTGACGCGTGGATGCCAATTGGTCCCGGTTGGTGCCACCAACCGGGACCAAAGGCCCTCCTGCCTGGGCTCAGGGGACAGGCCACGTGGAGGCCCTTCTGTCCCGGTTCTGGATCGAACCGGGACTAAAGGCCCTCACCAACTGGGACAATAGGCCCTTTTTCTACTAGTGAATGAAGCCTCGCCGGTGTTAGAGTTGTGTCGAATATTGTGTACACAAGTAGGTTACAGTTGGACTTGTAATTGTATTGTGTTTAGATAGGATAGGGAGTCGTGTCCTAGTAGGACACTTGTATCTTAGGCCTCTCATACATAGCGGGGCTAGACACACGATGTAACCTATGCCAACATAATAGCACAGGCGCGCAAGGGGGAGCCGGCGGCGTGTGTCGGCGCCCGGGTGGCCGGTGTGCGGTATTGTGACGGCGTCACGGGGAGGAGCGCCCGTAGTCAAGCCCCTGGGATGTAGCCATATCGGTTAACCTCGTTAACAAATCTCAGTGTCGTGGCTTGTGTGATTGCTTGGTCCTCGAATGATCAACAGTATATCTCGGATTTATTCTAACAAATGGTATCATGAGCAAGGTTCAAGATCGCAGGCTGCGAATCGTTGATCTAAAGGAAGAAGAAGCGTCGACATAAATCTGCAGGAAGCGATGCGATTGTAATACGGGATGAATATCATCAGCGAGTTACGATCCAGGCAGACCGGTCGTGCTGTGTTATCTTCGAGCAGTAATCAAATCGAGAAGCAAATGGATGGAGCCGTGGAGTCTTCGGCAAGCAACAGCAGATAGAAATTGGTCCTAGCGTACAGCGGTGGTGCAGAGCTGCTAGGGTTGCGTGGCACACGCACGTACGGCCGGATCATCCATCGATGCTGGAGCGGCGTGCAGGCCGGCGCAGGCAGGCTAGCAGCTGAAGAGCGTGTGGCCCAAGTTGAGGGGCCGCAGGCAAGTGGGCTGCTGGAAGCCAAGGCCCAAGGCGTGGTGGCAGTCAGCGATTTGTTTGAGCTTGGTGAGGTTAAGCTTGAAGGCACGTGGATTTGTTTGGAAATAAAAGGGGACCGAGTCCCTGGAGGAGAGGTTCTCCTCGTGGCCGAGACACGGACATGCAACATCATGGCAGACTTCAAAAGAAAAGCATCATCGTTGGAAGGTAAGGACTTCGGACAAGCAAAGCTAGCATTGAGTGTCGAACGGGCGACTTCACGTGAAGACCAAAGCTTTCATTTGGATTTGCTACTAGTATACGTTTTGTGTACTTGGGGATCACAAGAAGAGTGCTCGGATATTTTTTCATGGATGGAAAAATTGTTGGCACAATAGTGAATGCTTGAAGGCGTTGCGGGATGTCAAGCCAGGCAGAGGATGCAGACTGTGAGGAGTTGCAGATGGTTGCAGTCTGGGAAGTTCGGCTGGGTCGGACTAGGCAGTCTTACGGATCGGCGCAAGTCGGTTGGTACAGAAGACGGTGGTGGAATCGGCGTCGACGACATAGGTGCGTGATGCTGATGGTGACCGACTTCTGGGCGTGGAAACACGCGACACGGGCTTGAGTGCTTGTGTGGCTTGGACAAGACTATGGCGCGGGGTTGATTCAAGACGGTGCACACGAGAGCTTGAAGTCGACGGGGCGCGGGATGGACTGATCATCTACTATGGAGTCATGTTGAAGGTGGAGCTGGATTGAGGGGCTACATGTAAGGATCCAGGGGATCGAAGCCTATTCAGTAAGGGAGAAAAGCGAGTGACATGCAATTCGGACTGGAGCCCAGTGGTCTGATGGAAGCATGAAACTCGTCATCAGTCGGTGATAATCGGTGGTACTCTGCAGTGGGGGTTGAGTGGTGTGGGTTCGCGACCCTTGAGACTCGACCGAGACAGCGGAGGCTCGACGCGATAATAGCGGCGAGGCATGCGACGCACACGGGACATGAAGACGGGTCAGGGCTCTGGTGGTCATACATGTGGTGAGACAACTGCGAATTTCACTCGGGATGACTACAAGCAATGGTGAAGTTCCTTCAAGTTTCAGACATGCGGTCAAGAAAGGAGCGGTGATGTTGAGTTCAGGTAACTCTTATTGTGACACCCAATATGTGAGTTGTTCATTTTTCACGCAGGTCGGTGATCAGTGTGTGATGGCATTGGACTGATACTCTGGAAGTTGGGAGCACAAACTAGAGTAACAAGAAACTTAATTTTGCTCGAGTGTTGACTGTGGTCAAGAAAAGAAGGGACTATAAGTTGCAGGTGGAGTCATATGGAGTCTTTGGAGTAGCGGCGGCTCTCATGGATAAGCTCAAGTCCAATGTACATGAAAATTTGACGCATTGACAAATTCAAGATGGTGGAGAATATTCGCCAAGGTGGAGTTTGTTAGAGTTGTGTCGAATATTGTGTACAAGGTAGGTTACAGTTGGACTTGTAGTTGTATTGTGTTTAGATAGGATAGGGAGTCGTGTTCTAGTAGGACACTTGTATCCTAGGCCTCTCATATATAGCGGGGCTAGACACACGATGTAACATATGCCAACATAATAGCACAGGCGCGCAAGGGGGAGACGGCGGCGTGTGCCGGCGCCCGGGTGGCCGGTGTGCGGTATTGTGATGGTGTCATGGGGAGGAGCGCCCGTAGTCAAGGCCCGGAGATGTAGCCATATCGGTGAACCTCGTTAACAAATCTCGGTGTCGTGCCTTGTGTGATTGCTTGGCCCTCGGATGATCAATGATATGCCTCAGATTTATTCTAACAGCCGGAGTTGCAATGAAGCGCTGCCGCAGCCATTGAAGCTTCGCCGGGTAGGCAATGAAGCGTGGTCGGCGCTGCCATGGAGCACCGTTGGTATTGCACGCTGATTTCCATGGAGCTGTTGTGTAACGTGTAGTGTTGCCGTGGGAGCGCCTAATCGTGTGGCAGGGAGCGTCATATCCAACGTGGATGCGGCTTAAATTTGGCTAAATCAGCCGGCTGATTGATAGCAGCGGCCGTTTTGTAATTGTGAGATTGTAAGGTGGAGAAAAGGAGAAAATAAATAAAGAGAGAGGGAAGGAGAGTCTTGCCTTTGGTAAAAGTTTTTTTATGCGCATGTTTATCCTCTGATTTTATGTGATCGATCCGTGTGGCATTTCAGACTCCTCGAACTTACATGTTTTTCTAAAACCTATTCCTAACAAAAAATCTGATAAAATTCTTACTAATGAAAACCAAACACCCATTGCTCTTATCAAAACAACCACTACATGTCCTCAGCTCCAACTAATATGAGCTCAGTAGGAACAATAAAGTCTGAAAAAAATTAACATTTTGAATTTTTTTTGACAAACATTGACAAATGTTTAGAATGCTTGTAAAGTTTCATCCTCAAATGGCATTCATTGAATTCATTAGAAAGAAAAACTAGTGTTGGGACATGCTCCGGACCAGCATGAACGGCGCACAACTGCCTCCGCAGCACGCACAGCACCTTGGCCACACGAACGGCCTCACTTTTCTTTAGACTGGGCACATACCCTGCCTCGGCTCATACCATGGATCAAACTCTAAATAGATTCTTCAAGATGGTGGCGGAAGATATGAATCGAAAGGGTAAAACAAAGGTATTATGTTTGTGTAAGAATTTCTCAAACATGATTTCATACCTGCTTATACACAGTGGACAAGGCACAATGAGGACAAGGAGGATGTTGTTTCTAACATTGAGGGTGAAACAGATGAAGAAGCGGCAAACCCTTTCTATGAAGAGCCGGAAGGAGGGAACGAGCAACTAGTGCCCGACATAGAGAAGATCACACTAGTGCAGAACCGGGCTATAGCACCGCTTCGTAAGGCCCTTTAGTGCCGGTTCGGTAACCGGCACTAAAGTGTGGGGACTAAAGGTCTCCTCCCCCCTTTAGTATCGGTTCCGCACGAACCGGTGCTAAAGGGCAACCACGTGGCACGAGCCAGCTCCGGGGCAGGGAGCCCTTTAGTACCGGTTGGTGACACCAATCGGTATTAAAAGGTTGGGGGGTTTTGGGTTTATGATTTCTTTTTCATTTAATTTTGTGTTTTCCATTTAATTCTTTTTCGTTTGCTGGTATTTTACGATACTGCATATTGTACACGTTATGCATATATATAAATAGAATTTCGAGTAGAACCGATCATATATATATATATATATATATATATATATATATATATATATATATATATATATATATATATATATATATATATATATATATATATAGACACACACACATAATTAGCTAACTATATACAATTTCTCCTAATTGGTGCCTTCGGAGCCAGTGGCATTAGCCTAATTGGTGCCTTCGGAGCACGATGACAATTGGAAGTGGTTCATGGGGCGGTAGTGGGTAATAGTATTCTCCGTTCGTATCTATGACCTGGTCGAGCAAATATCCCGCTATTTCCTCCTGAATTGCTTGTATACGCTCCGTTGGTAGGAGCTTATCCCGCACCTCTCTGAACTGTTAAGAAGGAGATCAATATGCATGTGTATTAGTTGTGTGACTAGATATCGATAATGGTGTAAAAATTGCGAATAATGTTCTGACAAACGTACCCATTCCTGTCTTTGAGATATGCTCCTTTCGGACGCCATCATGCGAATGTTCTTGCAAACGTAGTATCCACACATATCATTCCCTGACGCCTGCTTCAGGGCCTTTACGAGAATGAAATTTGATCAGATAATAATTAATCAAGAATGATAATCAAAGAGATGGCAGCTAGCTAGCTAATACTATGTAATTACTTACCTTGGGTCGATATCATTTCAGGTTTTGTTTCCATTGGCCTGCAGTGACGTTGATGAACTTTGCCCAAGCCCTGCCCGCCGACAAAGAAAATGAATAAATGGGTTATTAAATAGTTGTTATCAGGAAATGACGAACTAATTAAATAGGGCGAGATATAGTTAATATTGATTGAAATTACCTATTTACTATCCCCTTCATGATGGTGTAGTCACTTTGTTTCTTAAGTAGTGAGTCCAGTACTTCAATTGTTCCTTCATCAACTTTAATGATTAACAATATCCAGTGAAAATTGCATGCACACACGTTTGCATGTCTTAATTAAGCGGGCATATATA
>NC_041380.1:7254930-7255492 GCF_002162155.2 Triticum dicoccoides
GTGTCCTCTCTTATCTTCGTGCTTGCTCGACGCTACGTACTATACATATAGAGAGGACTTGACACGCTAGCTAGTAAGCAAATGGAGGAAACAATTAAGTACAGAAGATCGTCATGAACATATACAGAGAGAAGTGATCGACCTCTCCTTCTCTGAGAGATTGGTCGAACAACAAGTTTTCATATATCTATCCGACGCTACTAGCTATATATATATATATATATATATATATATATATATATATATATATATATATATATATATATATATATAGGGTCGCGCTATTCGTCACCCTGGGTGAGGCATAGTTATTCTTCACCCCCCTCTATTTTACCATCAATGCACCGTAAATTTACGTTCCGTAAGTTTTATCTTATTTCCGACGCAAAAAGGGACCGTAAGAAAATATATAATCGCCGTAAAAAATATTTTATGTTATGTAAAATTACAAACATAAAAACATAGTCTAAAATACACATAAACTGCAAATTTTCTTGTCTTATGACCTATATTTTTATTTTCTTATGTCAAATTTTACGTAGTGAATCAATAGGAATGTAAC
>NC_041380.1:7255726-7310853 GCF_002162155.2 Triticum dicoccoides
AAAATATATAATCGTGGTAAAAAATATTTTATGTTATGTAAAATTACAAATATAAAAACATAGTCTAAAATACACATAAACTGTAAATTTTCTTGTCTTATGACCTATATTTTTATTTTCTTATGTCAAATTTTACGTAGTGAATCAATAGGAATGTAACTATTTGAATTCAAAATGTAATTTAATTATGAAATGATCGTAAGATTACCTCGGGTGAAGAATAACTTATTCTGCACCCTGGTTAATGAATAGTAACACTACACACACACACACACACACACACATATATATATATATAAGTAAAAACATGTAGCACATGAAGTTGTAAGGAAGTAGTATACCTTCATTGTATTTGAGGCGCTTCAAGAACTCTAGCATGCTTTCCTCTACACTTGTTCGATAATATGTATCTAAGTTCCATGTGTATTAATTAGTGGTATTTGGGTCAATGAACCCAATGCCATAGCGTGCACCTTTTTTCATTTCATACATCTTCATCCTGCATAATACCACGGAAAATAATATAGTGAGGATAATTACAGGTAATGATTGATCAAAATGATCACTACAGCTAGCTTGAGACTTAAATTACAGAAAAAAATCACTTACAGACAATAGCAACTGACGATAGATTTGTCGAGTGCGTCTTGATTGTATAACTGAAATAGTTCTGAATACTCAACGGACACAACTTTCTCATGGAAATAATGATCCTTCTTGACATTCACCATGAGGGACTCTCGATTGGAAATCTTGGTAATGTTCATGTACCATTGACGCAATTCATATATTCTCGTTGGGAGCTTCTTGACCTCGTCTCGCTCGACCAAAGGTTGGCCCCGGACATATTTCCGTTTTATTTCCTCCTCTCTAAGCGAAGACATGGGCTCGATATCGAGGAGTTGTCCAACAGTGATCATGAGCCTTTCAGCCTGCTCAATATGCTCCTCGGTTATTACCATATCGCCCAGCTCGGGAACGTTAACGGTTTGCCCATAATAATATTGGGCGCGCGTACTCTCATGTGTTGTTGGCACAACAAGCGGGGGGATTGATTGCGTCGCCTGTTCTCCCAGCTGGGGACGGTTTTACCGCTCCTTTTGCCAGCTGATTTGCTCGAGCTCGTCTGATTCTGTAGACGTGCTCGATTTAACTTCCTGAGGTGGCGCTCATAGTCTGTGTCAACAGGCTTGGGAGCTGGTGATCTAGCCATACGAATGAAGTGGTCAACTTTTCCTCAGGCACTTTCTCCCTTGGCGGTGGTGGCGGTTTCGGTGCAAAATGGGCTTCCACATGGGCCTTCACTATGGTTGCGTTTTCCTCCTCGGACTTGTCGTAAGGCCTCTGCGGAAGAGGTGCGAGACTTGGACCATATTGAAATCGCTTGCCTCCGCCTATAACTCCTGCACTGCCTCGACTTGTACTGCTATGCACCATAGCTGTGGAGGCTCTTTTCCATGATTGCTGAGGCGGCGGAGATGGCTGACGTGGCTGAGTTGAAGGAGGAGGAGTGGCCTGAAGCTGTGCTGGACTTGGAGGAGGAGTGACATGAAGTTGTGCTGGACTTTGAGGAGGAGTAGTCTGACGCTGTGTCGGACTTGGAGGAGGAGTGGCCTGACGCTTTGTCGGACTTGGAGGAGGAGGAGTGGCCTGACGCGTTGGTGGACTTGGAGGAGCAGGAGTCTGCTGACTCGGTGGCGGACTTCGACGAGGAGTCGACTGACGCGGTGTCGGTGGCCTTTGAAAGATGATGCAATCCTTTCTCCATAGGATGATATGATGTTTGGCCTCTCCTAGTGTGTGCTCCTCGTCACCTCCAGAAATGTCAAGCTCTAGCCCCGAATATTGGTCCACCACCTCATCAACCAAGACACGAGCATAGCCCGCTTGTTGGGGATATTACTACTGGAGGTAAACCGGTCTTATGTAGCCGGGTTGACTCTTTGAGGATTAGAAGCCCATGAAGATGTAAAGATGATGGCGCTTTACGGAGGGCCCAAAGGCGGGTTACAGTCTATAAATGTAAACCGGCCTAGTCATGTAACTTGTATATTAAGATAGAAAGAGAGAGGCCGAACCGGATACGTTTATGATCCGGCTTCGGGACTCTGTAGCCCGACGGGCGTCAACCTATGTATATAAAGGGACGACCCGGCCGCGGTTTAGGGACAGACAACAATAACTCGAGAGCCAGACAAAGCGGATTCGCTCCCTGGCCTTCGAAACCCTAGCAATACCAATCACAACTAGACGTAGGCTTTTACCTTCATCGAAGGGGTCGAACTAGTATAAACTCCCGTGTCCCCTTGTCCGGTTTAACCCCTTTAAGCTAACCCATTGCGATGGCTCCACGACTAAGTCCTTTCATGAGGACATCTGCCGTGACAAACCCACGACAGTTGGCGCCCACCGTGGGGCTATCACATGATGGTTTTGAGTTATTGAAGGGCAGCTTCGATGGACTCAAGGGATACACTGTGGGCCGGATGACGAAGAGTCACCGCGACAAGCTCTACATCGACAACGCAGGATGGGGTCCTGAGGCCGATTCAATCGAATACGGGTACCGGGTCCCCTTTGGTGGGATTCACGTCTTCATCAGCAAGATCGACGAACTGGCCCCCGAGCCGGACATCTGCACCGACATCATCCAAATGGCTCGGCGTGCAAGTTCTTCGCCGGTTCAGCCCGAGGCAAGGCATGTTTTCGTAGGTGTCGTCCATGGATCGGGGTACGAGGACGGACCGGTGTCCGATGGACAAACCGTAGTCTGCTCTGATGACGAGTCTTCTGGAGAAACTGAATCGCTTTACTAGTTACAGGACGGCCAGATTGAGGGAGGATCCGAGGGCAACAGTATTCCGGATTCCCTCGGTCTGCCAAACCGGGCCGCCATCTTCATGGTCGACACACAATCGGCGCCTCATTCATCTACCGCCGCAGCAATGCTTTCCGGTTCAACGACGGCCACACCAGCAGGGGCAGGAAGCTCGGCGCCACCTCCAGCCCAAGACTTGTCTGATTTGTTTGACGCTCTGGCAACATTGATGTCCGCGGAGGTGGACGCAGCAGCCAGGGATCAGCATGATGCGGAGATTGTAAAAGTGAAAGATCAGATAGCCCAGGCTAAAGCGGACCTGGCAGCAGAAAACGCCAGGATGGCTATGGAGCGGGCCGAGTTGGAAGCACAGGCTTACCGGATTAGACTAGATTAGAATGCTTCCGAGGAAGTCATGAGAATAAGGTACCGATCATGTCTCCCATCGGTTTATGAGCCGCAGAATCTTTTCAACACGCCAGGTGTAGGAGCTGTTAACCAACCCACGCTAAACTGGGCGGGGGCGCCGGGAGCAGGAGCGCTGGTTCAGCCGCACACGACGGACCTGCCTCGCCAGAACAACGTTGTACCACAAATGCCGCCCGGGCATTATTCCAACCCGCTGGACAACATTGTGGCCGCCGCTTCACGCCTGGCGGCCCTCCCAATCGACGGCGAGTCACCAGTTGCAGTGGAAGCGCGTCGGGCCAGGGATCTCCTTCAGACATCACTAAATCAACAGCAAGCATATTCACACAGCCGTGAGAGGATTCATTCCACTCCCCGTCCAAGCCGGAGTTATAGCAGACATGTGGAGGACGAACCGGCCATGTCTAGTAGTGCACGTCGCCGAAATTCGCCACGAGGGAACAACCCGGCTGGGGGAGGTGCTAATGCGCAAGATGTTTTGGACCATGGCCGCGCACGTCGAGAGGCCGAGTTGACAGCTCGACACGGAGCACGAAAGCATACTCCGGTTCACCCCACTGCCTCCGTGGAGCCAGGGGTGATGTTCAGTTCCTTAGGGGTACCATGTGTAACTCCCGCTTTGCGTAATGTGCGACTACCCAAAGATTTCACGGGACCTCGTAAGGTACCAAATTACACCGCCGATTTGCAGCCAGAGGCGTGGGTGGAAAGCTATGAGATGGAAATGAAGATGTTAGATGTGGATGAGGCGGTGTGTGCTAAATATTTCACCATGATGTTGGAAGGAACAGCTCGCACTTGGTTGAAGAGCTTGCCAACTAACTCTATTGGATCATGGGACGAACTGAAGCACTGGTTTATCCAGAACTTCAAGGATACATGTAAGCAGCCAATGTCAATTGTAGATCTGGCTGCTTGTGTCCAAGAAGAAGGGGAGTCCACGACCCATTGGGTCAAATGGGTCTCGGCGATTTTGCATTCATCAGATCGTATCAATGCGGACACCGCAGTGTTAACGTTAGAGGGCAATTGCCATTTCAAGCCATTGAAATAGAAGTTGGGAAGGCTCAAACATCACTGCAACGACATGTCAACACTCATGGCCGCTTTGGTTAAATATGCCGATTCAGATAATACCAAGGATCCGGATTCAGAGGAGGACAAACCGGAGAAGGGTAAGAAGAACGGCAATGCCAGAGGCCAACAACATAATCCGGCAGGCCATGGAAATACCGGTAAGCGCAAGGTCGACAGTAGTTTGGACTTTGTCGCAAATACCAACGCGCGAGAATGGCCAGCGCCGCAAAGGCAAGCAGCCCCAGAGGGGTGGAGGCCCAGTCCATAATTTGGAGCGTTTGTTAAATCAGCCCTGTCCAAAGCATGGATCGAAGGAGAAACCGGCATCACATCTCTGGAAAGATTGTTATATCATGCGGGATTTCAAGAATTCCAATATGTTCCAATATGACAGCGGCCCGCCCGGCGGTTCAGGAGGAGGTTTCCACGGGCCGAGTTACGGAGGTGGTGGTTCCGGTTCAGGGTTTCCAGGCAATCAAACCGGACACGTCAATCAAGGTCACCAAGGCAACCAGGGAGGTTACAACCATCAGGGGAGTCAGCAGCAGCAGCAGTCGGGTTATCAGAGCAATCCCAAACAGCTGAACAGCGGGCAATATCATGTCTTCACTACTAGTTTGTGCAAACGTGATCAGAAGCTTCACAAAAGGGCAGTCAACTCCGTTGAGCCGGCAGTACCTCAGTATTTACGCTGGTCGGAGCAACCTATTTTGTGGAGTAGAGAGGATCACCCGCCCCGGGTTGATAATCCAGGTCATTTGGCCTTGGTGGTAGCCCCTCAAGTTGGGGGATACAAGTTCACTAAAGTGCTCATGGATGGGGGAAGTGGTATCAATATTTTGTATTATGATACATTCCGCCGTATGGGGTTGACAGATAAGGATCTTAAACCGTCGAATACGGTATTTCATGGTGTGGTGCCTGGTAAGTCTGCATGTCCTATTGGTAAGATAGCTTTGGAGGTAGCTTTTGGAGATGACTACGATTCAAGGTCAGAAACATTGACATTTGAGGTGGTGAAGATCAAAAGTCCGTACCACGCCTTGTTTGGGCGGTCGGTTTATGCTAAGTTTATGGCAAGGCCATGTTATGTTTACCTACAGCTTAAAATGCCAGGTCATAAGGGGACTATCATATTACATGGAAGTAGAAAGATTGCTTTGGAGTGTGAAGAAGGCGATGCGGCTTATGCTGAGTCGGTTTGTGCCACGGAGGAGTTCAAATTCTATAAGGAGCAAGTTGATCCGGCAGGCATGATCTCCTTAAAAAAGCCAACTACGGAACATGATCCAGCATTGAAGTTCAAATCAGCTATAGACACTAAGATGGTTGACTTTGTCCCTGGCGATTCATCCAAACAGTTCAGTATCAGCGCTAACCTGGATCCCAAATAGGAAAGCGCGCTCATCGAGTTCATCCGTGAGAATCGGGACATCTTTGCATGGAAACCTTCTAACATGTCAGGTGTATCGAGAGAACTTGCTGAGCACACACTCAACATTGATCCTAAGTTCAAACCGGTCCGACAGTTCCCCCGCCGTTTCAACGAGGAAAGACGCAAGGCTATAGGTGAAGAGGTAGCCCGTCTGTTCGCTGCTGGGTTTATTGTCGAAGTTTTTCATCCAAAGTGGTTAGCCAATCCAGTGCTGGTTCTTAAGAAAAACGGCACTTGGCGCATGTGTGTGGACTACACAGATCTAAACAAGGCTTGCCTTGCAGACCCCTTTGATCTCCCTCGCATTGATCAGATAATTGATGCTCCGGCAGGTTGTGACCGTTTGTGTTTTTTGGATGCTTACTCTGGTTATCATCAGATCAAAATGGCAGTTAAGGACCAGGAGAAGACAACCTTTATAACTCCCTTTGGAGCCTTCTGCTATGTTTCCATGCCCTTTGGACTCAAGAGTGCCCAGGCAACTTACCAGCGATGTGTTCAGAATTGCCTTCATAAGCAAACTGGGCGCAATGTTTATGCGTATGTGGATGATATTGTGGTCAAATCCAGAAAGGAGGGGACATTGATAGATGTTCTATGGGAAACCTTTGACAATCTCCGGGTTTACAAGATGATGCTCAGTCCGGAGAAGTGTGTTTTTGGTGTCCCAGCAGGCAAGCTCTTAGGCTTTCTGGTTTCAAACAGAGGCATTGAGGCTAATCCGGAAAAGATTGCAGCAATTACGTCCTTGGCTAAACCGGCGTGTATTAACGATGTTCAACGTCTGGCCGGCCGGATTACAGCCTTGAGCCGGTTTATCAGCCGCCTTGGAGAGAAGGCCAGCCCCTTATATCAGATGCTCAAGAAAACAGATAACTTTGTCTGGAGTGAGGCAGCTGATAAGGCGTTTGAAGATCTGAAGAGGCAGCTAGTGGAACCGCCCGTGCTGGCAGCACCGATCGATAAAGAGCCATTATTATTATATGTGGCTGCTAATGCCCGGGATGTCAGCGTAGCCATTGTGGTAGAGTGCAAGGAGCCTGGCAAAGAGTATCCGGTTCAACGGCCGCTTTATTATATCAATGAGGTGCTCATTGAGTCAAAGGAGAGGTATCCACATTGGCAGAAATAGGTGTATGGGGTGTTTATGGCAAGCCGGAAGCTCAAACACTATTTTCAGGGCCATCCTATCACAGTGGTCAGTTCAGCTCCTCTGGGCGACATCATTCAAAACAGAGAGGCAACTGGCCGGATTGCCAAGTGGGCCATTGAGCTTGGACCTCACGGGCTCAAATATATACCCCGCACGGCGATCAAGTCCCAGGCACTCGTGGATTTCATCAACGATTGGACGGAGTTATAGGCACCTGAGGAGAAACCAGATAATACATACTGGACTATTCATTTTGATGGGTCCAGACAGTTAGAGGGTTTGGGGGATGGAGTCGTATTAACTTCCCCACGAGGTGACAAGTTTTGTTACATCCTCTGTTTAATGTTCCCTTGTACTAACAATGCAACTGAATATGAGGCTTTACTCCACGGTCTTCGGATGGCTAAAGAGATGAATTTGAGCCGGGTTAAGTGGTTCGGCGATTCAGATCTAGTGGCTCAGCAAGTGTCTGGCACTTGGGAATCTAAGGATCCACTCATGGCTGCATATCGGCGAGAGGCGGATGCAGTGGCTGGTCACTTTAAAGGTTATCAGGTGGACCATATAGACTGGCGGAAGAATGAAGCGGCAGACGCTTTAAGTCATCTTGGTTCCCAACGTAAACCGGTTCCACCCAATGTCTTTCTTGATGTATTGCACAATCCGTCAGTCAAAATACCAACCGAAGAAGATTTGGCTATTCCTGATCCGGAGGCTCAGTTGGTGGCAGCTCTGCATGCCATACCGGATTGGACGATCTCATATCTGGATTACATGAACCGGGGTGAGTTACCAGCTGAGGAAACGTTGGCTCGACAGATAATCCAGCGTTCCAAGTCCATGACCATACTCAACGGGGAGTTACATCGTTACAGTGTTTCAGGAGCAATTCAGCGATGTGTTTCTCCTCAAGAAAGTTGTGAGATTTTACAAGAAATTCATGAAGGGGATTGCGGTCACCACGCCGGTTCAAAGTCGTTGGTTGCCAAAGCTTTTCGCCACGGTTTTTATTGGTTCACGGCGCATGCTGATGCGGAGGATTTAGTCAAAATATGTGATGGATGTCAAAAGTTTGCCCGCCGTGCGCATGTTCCGGCTCAAGAGTTGCGGATGATTCCAATTACGTGGTCGTTTGCAACTTGGGGGCTGGATATGGTTGGACCCTTCAAGCGCTCCAAGGACAAGAAGACCCACGTGTTAGTAGCAGTTGATAAATTAACTAAATGGGTAGAGGCAGAGCCAGTCAGCAAGTGTGATGCAGCCACGGCGGTTCAATTCATCAAAAAGGTGATATTCCGGTTTGGCTTTCCATATAGCATTATAACAGATAATGGTACTAACTTATCAAAAGGAGAGATGGAAGAATTCTGTCAACGTGAGCACATCCGGCTTGATCTAGCATCAGTGGCTCACCCCCAATCTAATGGTCAAGCGGAAATGGCAAATCAAGAAATTCTACGGGGTATCGAACCAAGGCTTATGGTTCCCTTAAAGTGGACGCCGGGTTGTTGGGTCGAGGAGCTACCTTCTGTGTTATGGAGCATCAACACCACACCCAATAGGTCTACGGGTTACACGCCTTTCTTCATGGTTTATGGAGTGGAGGCGGTTCTTCCTAGTGACATCCGTCACGATTCGCCCCGTGTGGCAGCTTATGTCGAAGCTGATAATGAGAAGGCACGTCAGGATTCTCTGGACCTATTGGATGAAGAGCGGGATCTTGCAGCAGCACGTTCGGCGAGTTATCAACAAGATCTTCGACGTTATCACAGCCACTTGGTTAAAACTAGAACCTTTCAAGAAGGTGATTTGGTGCTCCGGCTCATCCAGGATCAGACTGATATGCACAAGTTATCCCCCCCTTGGGAAGGACCCTTTCTGGTCAGCAAAAATCTGCACAACGGATCCTACTACCTCATTGATGTTCGAGAGCATGAAGACTCATGTCAATCGGAGGAGACAAAGCGGCCATGGAACATAGCTCTCCTTCGGCCTTACTATACTTGAGGCCATAGGCTCTTCACCTGTACATATTTATGATAGTGTATATACCATATAATAAACCGGAGCCTCCGTTATAAGCGGGGTATCTGTTCTTTCTTATATCATATGTGTGCTTTTACAAGTTAACGGTCAAAGCGGAGTCTTTGTTAAACCGGCTTTAGCAGCTGTGTAAAGATAAAGAAAATCACTAGGGGGCTTGGTCATGTTTGAACCACAACTACACCTCTTGATAGGCATTTTAGCCACACAAGGAAAAATTTGTGGAGCCAAAGAGAGTATTGTACACAATACAAACTTAAACATAGGCACACGATGAGCATCGCTCACAAAGTTACTTGGGGGCTCTTTTTTGCAAAGCAACAAAGAGTTTGAAAGGACCCTCGTAATTGGCTATCAAGCCACGGCTTGGAAGCCTGGTGTATTCACCTAAAACCCTGGGTTAACCTTCCTTCATCAAGTAAGCCACTCCTATCCAGGTAATCCTGGCATGACCCATCGAACGTGTGACAAGTCAATCTTTCACAGACCCTGAACTTGTCACAGTTAAAATGATGATTGGTTAATTGGAGGCCCATCTTAAAAGGCTTTGTTAAATGGTTTAACTCAGAGGCCTGGCAGCCCATGAAAAGCCTCGATTTCGAGCCTGGCAGCTCGTAAAAAGCCTCGCATATTTTCCTATTTGAATTTTGTTTGTTGACAATCATAAGTATTTTTTGATAAACCGTCGTCCTTGACCCGGCTTTCTTTCCAACCACCCATTGTTGGCACATGATCAATTATAAACCGGTGGTCATTGACCCGGTCTGGTTTGACTCAATCACCAATGTTATAAAGAAAATCCGGTAGTTATACCGGTCCGGTTTAATACATAGACCAGCATTATGAAGATAAAATTATCAAATGTATCGGGTTGGTGTTAAACACCTTTGCTGTATACACGTTTGGTCAATCAATGAGATATGTTCTGTACATTATTTTTTTACAAACACTTGATTATTCAGCTAAAGTACTATATACTTCTTGGATATTATGACATGTTTAGCGGTAAACCGCTAGACACTTTTAAGTTTTTTTGGACCCAGGAAGGCAAGTCATCATAGGCTCTGCATAAAATATATCCTGAAGGGCGGCACAGATTGTTACAAAGCGTTATGAAACATGCTCGATGGCATGGCAGACAAACAAAGTTTCAGCTATCCTATTACATGAAGGTTCAAAGCGGCTCAAACAGTGCCATTGTTTTTCACAGTAGCCATATAAACCGGCAACCAGATCAGGACTCTTCATCACGACGGTTTGACGGTTGCGGATCAGTTGGTGTAGGCACTTCTTCATCCCTCCCCAGCCGCTGGAAATCAGCCGTTGACCAATCGATTCCGGTTAAAGCTTGGAACACTGCTTCCTCATGGATAAGATCAGAAGGGTTAATATCAGGGGCATAAGTGTGATTACGAATCGGAGGCACAAGTTCTTTGACTTCATGGATATCGGCTGGCTGTCTTTTCCCTTCGGCATCATAAAATGGTTCAAAATGGGACAAAACGGTGTCCTCAGCCAATTTGCTGGCCGCTGGCCGCATCTGTTTGGTCAGCCGCCGAAGATCATCATTGTCAAAGTTTGAACCGTCTTCTTTAACGCATGGATATCCTTTAATGATATCCTCCGCTTCAAGGTCTGGAATCCAGGCCTTGGCTCGAATAAGGGCGGTTAATGCTCCTGCTCTCGCAGTGGCTCTTTTCAACTCGGCAATACGCGCTGGTAACATGCCCAGCTTCTCAAGGGTCTCCTTAATCAACGTTGGCGCTAGTTTGTTATAAGACGCTGTACTAATGGCTCGTTGAGACCCAGAGTATAGCTGCTCAACAAATGTATATGCCGCTTTGAGCTTCATCTGCATATCTGCACCAAGATGAGTGATCTGAGTTCCTGCCAAAGATTTATCAACATTTTGGTTAGTTTTAAGATTCATTGACTGGTGCAACATACATAAACAGACACTTACCAAAGATAGCAGAGGTCATAGCGTTGATTTGGCGCTTCAAACCGGATAGTTCTTCAACCACCGGTTTCAGGGCTCCCTCGGCATCTACAACTCTTTTGGTTAAACCGGCTTTTTCGGTACGATCTTGGTTGAAGGATTCTTTTAGCACGATCTTGGTTGAAGGATTCTTTTAGCTTTTTCATTCCGGCCAGGGCCTGTGTCAGCTCCTCTTTGGCTTTTGCAGCTTCGGCTTGTTGAGACTTCACATTTTCTTGCAAGTCGGAGTTTTGGGCATCTTTGTTTCTCAGTTCAGCCTGCAACATTGAAGGTATATTCAACAAACAACATATTTATGCACTAAGTATAAAGCATATAACAAGTTATCCACTTCATACTTGGGGGCTAATGCCTCTTTGCTTTCAAATACTACCCTCTATACAAGTCTCCAGAACAATGCAAGCATTATCCTTGACACTTGGGGGCTAATGTACGTTTGTTCTAAACCGACAGTGTGGATTAAAAACCGGATTAACTTGCCAAGTTAAACCGGCCTTTGGGGGCTATGCTGCAGAACATTATCTAATTTTTTCAAACATGAGTCTTATCTATGATTGAGGACACACCTTTGCAAGGATCAATGATGGGATGCTTGAAGTGTTACAAAGACCCGGTTTATGATTAACAATCATAAAACGGTTCTTGGAGGCTACTTGGAATAGTATTTCAGCTATAAATCAATGTACAAGGGAGAAGCATTTACCTCATATCGTTCTTTCATCAAATTCACCGAACCGGCTTCATAATCCCCGTTTGAGTGCAGACGGTTTAAGAAGCCGGAATGAAGCTCATCAGCGTTAAGATGAGCATAGTTTGATAAGTCGCTGCTCCATTTAACTTTATCCCTGGCAATTTGCTCTTCTTTTGCACTATGCTGAGCCAAAATGACGGGATGACCAGGAGAGCTGTGGCCTATTCCAGTAATAATAATGTCATCACCTTGGCCTTCAGGATTTTTGGTGGATGATGATGGAATTTCATTGTCTTTCATTGGATTAGCCTAGTTTGGTTCTGTCGGTTCAGTATCAGGGGTGGCAGGCTCAGCATCTGTTGGTTCGTCGGTATGTTGGCCGTCAAGGGGCGGATCATCAAAAGTTGTTTTAGGATGGAGGCCTTCCGGTTCACCAGTCTGATCCAGTTCACCTCTTGGTTCTTCTTCTTCGGCAACAGGGTCTTCTGGCGGATTGGTGACCCGAGCTTTCTTGCTGGGTCTGGCTTTGGCCCTGCAAACAGAATGAAAAAGGATTAAGATCCTATTCAAAAGATGTAGGGCGCATTGAAAGGAAAGGTTTTTCATAACTCACCCGGCCACAGTTTTCAAAGGGGGGGAGTTGAGTTGCTGTCGATTCACCAGAAGAGGAAGGAGGTGTCACCTGATAATTTGAATCGGACGAATTAAGAGGCTGTCTGAAATAACCTGCCTTGGGGTAAGAATGGTCAGAAGTAGGAGAGGCCTCAGGCCGGCGCTTCCGAACTAGAGTATCAGGTAAACCGGCAGAGGTGACCTGTTGGCCACTGTGCCGGGTTGTCCGGCGAGCTTCATGCTGTTGAGTCTTCAAAATAAATGTTGGATACAAGTGAGCAAGAGGATGAGAAAAGCTTACTTTCCGGATTGATTGGCGAGTTTTTTGTGTTGGCATAGAGTCTGAACCGGAGGAAAGGGTAATTACCTCTACATCATCAGCCTGACTAGCTTCTGCCTCCTCCTAAGGAAGATCATTGTTAACAAGATGCATAAAAAGAGAGCCAAGTGAGTCAAGTTCTACCTCAACTTCTGGGTCATCAGTATCATCATCAAGTTCCATATTAATCCGGTCAGCCGTTTTCCGCTTTGACGTCCGTTTTACGGCTTTGGTCTTCGGGCGGGTTGGTTTGACCACTTTGTCTCCAGTTGGCTTTGCCGATTTCTCTATGGATTTCCGTTTCCAGAAGGGGTCATCACCCTATATATATAAAGAAGAAGGGTTACAGCTTGTATAAGTTAAAGATATTAGAGATGAAGAGGAAGTGTAATGCTTACAGCAGGCGGTTTGTTCTTGGTATAGAAGGGACTCAGACCGGTTTGACTACAGACCAGTTCCGGTTCATTCAGAATCTTCTTTACACTTTCAGTAACTTCTTCCTCAGATAATTGGATGTTGCAGTGGCATTGAGGATCATCAACTTCACCGGTATATTCACACATTAAACCGGGACGTCGGCTTAGCGGCAAGATACTCCAGGATATCCAACAGCGCACAAAATCCACACCTGTTAAACTGTTTGCCATAAAGGCCCGGAGCTTGGAGATTTGGAGCGTATTTTGCCCTTTCTGAAGAGCTCAGGCATTGTGGCATTGGGTGAGTATTGGATAATCTATGATCACGGAAGCCGGGGAGGGGATTTTCATCCTTAAGCGAAGTGTCTCTGCAATAAAACCATGTTTGGTTCCATTCCTTTGGGTGGCTATGATGTTTGGCATGAGGAAATTCCACTTCTTTCTACTTTTGAATCGAGACACCACCAAGCTCTGTGTTCGGGCCATTCACAAACTCTGTGCGCCGGTTTAAGTGAAAGAAATCCCGAAACAGTTCTGCAATTGGTTCTTCTTGTAAATAGACTTCACAAAAGACTTGGAAATTGCATAAGTTAGAGACTGAGTTGGGACCAATATCTTGTGGATGTAGTTGGAAGCTGGCAAGCACATCTCGATAAAATTTTGACCCTGGCGGTTTGAAACCACGGCCTATATGGTCAACAAAGATTACCACCTCGCCTTGTCTTGGGTTTGGAAGATTCTCAGTTCCTGGAACTCGCCATTTGATCTCAGTTTTATTAGACAGAGAGCCGGTGCTAACCATCTCATTCAATTGACGCTCAGTAACCCGGGAACGAGCCCAGTTGCAGGCAATGAATTGTTTGGCCATTGCAAAGCGAACAAACTGAAAATGAAAGGCCGGTTTATAAATTACGCATGATTATACACAAGAGACAAGGGAGTAAGAAACATACTGATATGATAAATGGCACAACCCGGAGACTAGTATAATGAGAGAGAAAGGTAATGCTAGCACAGGATTGATCAGACACTGTTAAACCGGAGCATAATTATGAAGGTAACATGCTTTTCCGGTTTATCAGAGGGCTAATGGCATAGACTATTTATACAAATGTTAAACCACTTATATTGGTGCGAGGAGAAACGGATCTCACAGGAACATAGAAACAGATCTCACAGTGATGTATAAAACATTCAGATCTAAAGATAAGACAGAAAAGCAAAAATAATTGGATCTTGAAGGGGTGCAGCACTGAAGCAATTTTTGACAGACTAGATCAGTTTTTTGCGCATAAGGATTTGTGATGACCATGGTAGGTAAGCTACGGCAAGAGATGCATCAAGCATAAAGTGTCCATCTATTAAAGGAAGAACAGGGAAGAATAGCACTGATGAACTTCGGAAGAACTACGAAGAATGTCGAAACCCTAGAACAGATCTATGGTGAAAAAAGTAGAGAACTTACCGGAGCTAGTGAGGAAGCGGAAGGGCGCTGCAGTATTCTGGTGCGTTCAGGGTGATGCAGCGGCCAAGGTCAGAGCAGAGGCGACGGTCGACGGTGGCGGCGGAGCTTCAGAGGCTGAGCGGCGCGAAGAGGCATGGGGGGAAACGGTGAAAATGGCCCCTCGGTCCTATTTATAAGGCGAAGTGATAAAATGGCAAGTACGGGAATCGAGGAGCCCAAAATATGGATAAGTTAATAAAGGTGTCGCCTCGATGACTAGATATATATTAAATGATGGAAATCTCCGACATCAACGGATGGATGACATCAGGGCGGTTTATCGTAATTTTGAAGTATGACGTCACGACGGTTTACAAGATCAAAAATGAAGATAAGAGGGAAGATTTTTTCTAAGTGTGGAAGATTGACATGAACAAGTTCAAACCAATCTGGGGCCTAATGTTGGGGATATTACTACTGGAGCTAAACTGGCCTTATGTAGCCGGGTTGACTCTTTGAAGATTAGAAGCCCATGAAGATGTAAAGATGATGGCGCTTTACGGAGAGCCCAAAGGCGGGTTACAGTCTGTAAATGTAAACCGGCCTAGTCATGTAACTTGTATACTAAGATATAAAGAGAGAGGCCGAACCGGATACGTTTGATCCGGCTTCGGGACTCTATAGACCGACGGGCGTCAACCTATGTATATAAAGGGACGACCCGGCCGCGGTTTAGGGACAGACAACAACTTGAGAGCCAGACAAAGCGGATTCGCTCCCTGGCCTTCGAAACCCTAGCAATAGCATTCACAACGAGACGTAGGCTTTTACCTTCATCGAAGGGGCCAAACTAGTATAAACTCCCATGTCCCCTTGTCCGGTTTAACCCCTTTAAGCTAACCCGTTGCGATGGCTCCACGACTAAGTCATTTCACGAGGACATCTGCCGTGACAAACCCACGACACCGCTGGAATCGGGTTGAAATGGAAGGTTGCCTCGGGGGGATTTGTAAAAGCAACGGCGTCCGCCACCTTCATGGATATGTTCTTCATTTTGAAGTGTAGCTCGCAGTTAGTGTTCTCCATGATGTCATCCACGGGGTATCTATCCAGCAATGCATCGCCCGGGGCGGAACCTTCGTTGCTTCTCGACATGGATGGGACGGTGCTATCCAAGGTTGGATCATCCGCTAGCTGCTGCCGCTGCTGAGACCCCCTTTGCTGGCTAAGTGAGTCGATCTGCTCCTGCTGCCGCTGGAATTTGACTGCCAAGTCCGCGTGCGCTGATTCAAGGCCTTGAAGGCGTTCATAGTCCTGCATCCTCTGCTCCTCCTCCATCTTCCTCTTCTTCTCCTCCGCAATCTTCCTTCTCGCATGTTTTCTGTAGTCGGTGTTCCAGTCCGAAAACCCCTCATACCACGGAATAACGCCCTTGCCTCGTGTTCTTCCCGGGTGTTCAGGATTTCCTAGGGCACGCGTAAGCTCGTCGTTCTCTCTGTTGGGCTCGAACACCCCAGATCGAGCCTCTTCTATTGCAACAAGTATCTTATCTTCGGCTCCGTTCAGACATGCCTTCTTTGAAACTAAGCCTATCTTTGGGTCCAACTCCCCCCCATGCGCATAGAACCAAGTCCTATACATGGGGCCAGTTCAATGTAACTGCAGTGACACCTGCATCCTCCATCTCTTTCTCAGACTTATCCCACTTAGGCATTGCCACCGCGTAGCCACCTAGCCCCAGCATATGGAAGTTATCCTTTTTGCGGCATTGGCCTTGTTTATTCTCGACCGTTCCTTAGATAATTCTGATTTCTTGAATTTCACGAAATCGTCCCAATGAGAACTTTGCTTCTCTAGTGTTCCCTTGAATACTGAAGTCTTCTTTCCTCCCTTCACGTACTGGTCCCATACACGTTTCTTGTGGTTGTTGAATGCAACTGCCATCTTCCTAAGAGCAGCGTCCTTGACTTTCTCCACATCTGCATCTGTGAAATGATCTGGTAGGGTGAAATGTTCCATGAGAGTTTCCCAAAGCAGAACTTTTTGTTTGTCGTCGACAAAAGTAAGATCTGGACATGGCTTTGCTGGCTCTCTCCATTCTTGAAGGGAGATCGGGAGTTGGTCCTTAACAAGAACTCCGCACTAACGAATGAACTTGTCCGCAATCTTCTTAGGCGCTAATGGTTCACCATTAGGTTTGATGGCCTCGATATTGTACTTTACACCCTCCTTCAACTTTTTGTTCGGGCCTTGTACTGTCCTGCTGCCTGAAGATTTGCTCGATCCGGATGGCTAAAAGAAGAAAGATCGATTCGTTAATATATCTTCAAGTCATTTAAAACATGTGATGATCACCAGATGCCTGCTTATATAAATATACCTCACTGGTCTTTGTTGTTTCAAGATCAACATTTTCTTCGTCATGTTCATAGTTCATGACTTCATCAATTCGGTCGTCGCGATCGAATATCATATCACCCTCCCCGGTGTTGTTTAGATATTCGGAGCCATCATAATCTTCTTCATTCTGATCATCATCTTGCCCGCAAGGATTGCGTATGATATTGAATAGGGCCTCTTCTCCCTCTCTGCCGGTATTGTCCGCCATAGCTTTTATTTAACTAATCCAAAAGAAATATATTCAAATTACAGTTTATGGATGCAATCAATTAATAAGGAAAAACTGAATCAATCATAGTACATAATAAGCATCATCGAATATAATCTCGAATACGTCGTCTCAAATAATAGATATAATCTCGAATACATCGTCTTGAATAATATATATAATCTCGAATAAATCATCTTGAATATTATATATCGAATACATCACTAGCTAGCTAGCTAGCTAATAAAGATCGAATACTAGAGAGTAATCTGGGCCACTCGTGGTTCCCGAGGCGCGGGCGGTGAACAACGAAAGTGAAGGAACCATCACTGGATCATAGCTCGGGTGATCTCCCCAAAGAACCTGCCAGGTATTGGAGAACCTGACGTCCATAGCAGACATGTAGCGATGGACGTACTCGTCCTCCTCCCTAACACAGCGACGTACCACCTCCGGCGGGGCCGGCTCCCTGATAACCCACAAGTATAGGGGACCGCAACAGCTTTCGAGGGTAGAGTATTCAACCCAAATTTATTGATTCGACACAAGGGGAGCCAAAGAATATTCTCAAGTATTAGCAGCTGGGTTGTCAATTCAACCACACCTGGAAACTTAGTATCTGCAGCAAAGTGTTTAGTAGCAAAGTAATATGATAGTGGTGGTAGCAGCAACAAAATTAAAGACAGCAAAAGTAATGTTTTTGGTATTTTGTAGTGATTGTAACAGTAGCAATGGGAAAGTAAATAAGCGTAAACCAGTATATGGAAAACTCGTAGGCACCGGATCAGTGATGGATAATTATGCCGGATGCGGTTCATCATGTAACAATCATAACATAGGGTGACATAGAACTAGCTGCAATTCATCAATGTAATGTAGGCATGTATTCCGTATATAGTCATACGTGCTTATGGAAAAGAACTTGCATGGCATCTTTTGTCCTACCCTCCCGTGGCAGCGGGGTCCTATTGGAAACTAAGGGATATTAAGGCCTCCTTTTAATAGAGAACCGGAACAAAGCATTAGCACATAGTGAATACATGAACTCCTCAAACTATGGTCATCACCGGGAGTGGTCCCGATTATTGTCACTTCGAGGTTGCCGGATCATAACACATACTAGGTGACTACAGACTTGCAAGATAGGATCTAGAACTCACATATATTCATGAAAACATAATAGGTTCAGATCTGAAATCATGGCACTCGGGCCCTAGTGAAAAGCATTAAGCATAGCAAAGTCATAGCAACATCAATCTCAGAACATAATGGATACTAGGGATCAAACCCTAACAAAACTAACTCGATTACATGATAAATCTCATCCAACCCATCACCGTCCAGCAAGCCTACGATGGAATTACTCACGCACGGCGGTGAGAATCATGAAATTGGTGATGGAGGATGGTTGATGATGACGACGGCGACGAATCCCCCTCTCCGAAGCCCCGAACGGACTCCAGATCATCCCTCCCAAGAGGTTTTAGGGCTTGGCGGCGGCTTCGTATCGTAAAACGTGATTATTTCTTCTCTCTGATTTTTTTCTCATCGAAACTCAATATATGGAGGTGGAGTTGGAGTCGGAGACGCAACAGGGGGCCCACGAGGTAGGGGGCGCGCCCTAGGGGGGGCGCCCCCACCCTCGTGAGAAGGGTGTGGGCCCCCTGGTCTTCATCTTTGGCGAGGATTTTTTTATTGTTTTTTCTAAGATGTTCCGTGGAGTTTCAGGTCATTCCGAGAATATTTGTTTTCTGCACATAAAACAACACCATGGTAATTTTGCTGAAAACAGCGTCAGTCCGGGTTAGTTCCATTCAAACCATACAAGTTAGAGTCCAAAACAAGGGCAAAAGTGTTTGGAAAAGTAGATACGACGGAGACGTATCAACTCCCCCAAGCTTAAACCCTTGCTTGTCCTCAAGCAATTCAGTTGACAAACTAAAAGAAAGAAAGAAAAACTTTTACAAACTCTGTTTGCTCTTGTTGCTGTAACTATGTCAAGCCAGCATTCAAGTTTTCAGCATAGATCATAACTAACCACATTTGCAATAATTCTTAGGTCTCATCATTACTCATATCAATAGCATAATCAACTAGCAAGTCATAATAATAAATCTCGGATGACAACACTTTCTCAAAACAATCATAATATGATATAACAAGATGGTATCTCACTAGCCCTTTCTGAGACCGCAAAACATAAATGCAGAGCACCTTTAAAGATCAACAACTGACTATACATTGTAATTCATGGTAAAAGAGATCCAATCATAGTCATACCCAATATAAATTAACAGTGATGAATGCAAATGACGGCTGTGCTCTCCAGCTAGTGCTTTTTAATAAGAGGGTGATGACTCAACATAAAAGTAAATGGATAGGCCCTTCGTAGAGGGAAGCATGGATTTGTAGAGGTGCCAGAGCTCGGTTTTGCAATAGAGATAAATTATATTTTGAGCGGTATACTTTCATTGTCAACATAACAACTAAGAGATGGCGATATCTTCCATGCTAAACACATTATAGGTAGTACCCAAATAGAATGGTAAAGTTTATACTCCCCCTCCACCAACAAGCATCAATCCATGGCTTGCTCGAAACAACGAGTGGCTCCAACATACATCAGGTCCTGATGTCTACTACAAAACCGTCTACTTGTAGACATTGTTGGGCCTCCAAGTGCAGAGGTTTGTAGGACAGTAGAAAATTTCCCTCAAGTGGATGACCTAAGGTTTATCAATCCATAGGAGGCGTAGGATGAAGATGGTCTCTCTCAACCAACCCTGCAACCATATAACAAAGAGTCTCTTGTGTCCCCAACACATCCAATACAATGGTAAATTGTATAGCTGCACTAGTTCGGAAAAGATATGGTGATACAAGTGGTATATGGATAGTAGATAAAGGTATTTGTAATCTGAAAATATAAAAACAGCAAGGTAACTAATGATAAAAGTGAGCACAAACGGTATTGCAATGTGTTGAAACAAGGCCTAGGGTTCATACTTTTGCTAGTGTAAGTTCCCTCAACAATACTAACATAATTGGATTATAAAACTATACCTCAACATGCAACAAAGAGTCACTCCAAAGTCACTAATAGCGGAGAACGAACGAAGAGATTATGGTAGGGTACGAAACCACCTCAAAGTTATTCTTTCCAATCAATCTGTTGGGCTATTCCTATAAGTGTCACAAAAAGCCCTAGAGTTCGTACTAGAATAATACCTTAAGATACAAATCAACCAAAACCCTAATGTCACCTAGATACTCCAATGTCACCTCAAGTATCCGTGGGCATGACTATATGATATGCATCACACAATCTCAGAATCATCTATTCAACCAACACATAGATCCTTAAAGAGTGCCCCAAAGTTCTACCGGACAATCACGACGAAAACGTGTGCCAACCCCTATGCATAGGTTCCCAACGTCACGAAACCCGCAAATTGGTCACCAAAGCGTACATCAAGTGGCACGTGGTATCCCATTGTCACCACAGATATCCACGGCAAGACATATATCAAGTGTTCTCAAGTCTTTAAAGACTCAATCCGATAAGATTACTTCAAAAGGGGAAACTCGATTCATTACAAGAGAGAAGAGGGGGGAAGAAACATCATAGGATCCAAATATAATAGCAAAGCTCGCGATACATCAAGATCGTATCACCTCAAGAACACGAGAGAGAGAGAGAGAGAGATCAAACACATAGCTACTAGTACATACCTCAGCCCCGAGGGAGAACTACTCCCTCCTCGTCATGGAGAGCCCCGGGATGATGAAGATGGCCACCCGTGAGGGTTCCCCCCTCCGGCACCCTGCAAAAACAGGGTCCCGATTGGTTTTTGGTGGCTACAGAGTCTTCTGGCAGCGGAACTCCCGATCTATTGTGCTTTCTGGAAGTTTTAGGTCACGTAGGTATATATGGGTGCAGGAGGTACGGCAGGGGAGCCACGAGGGCCCCACGAGACAGGGGGGCACGCCCTAGGGGGGCGCGCCCCCCACCCTCGTGAGCACCTCGTTCCTTCCTTGACGTGTGGTCCAAGTCCATCAGGTGTGTTTTCTTCCAAAAATAACTTCCCCGGTTGATTTCGTTCCGTTTCGACTCCGTCTGATATTCCTTTTCTTCAAAACACTGAAATAGGCATAAAACAACAAATCTGGGCTGGGCCTCCGGTTAATAGGTTAGTCCCAAAAGTAATATAAAAGTGGAAAATAAAGCCCAATATTGCCCAAAACAGTAGATAATATAGCATGGAGCAATCAAAAATTATAGATACGTTGGAGACGTATCAAGCATCACCAAGCTTAATTCCTGCTCGTCCTCGAGTAGGTAAAGTATAAAAAAGATAATTTTTGATGTGGAATGCTAGTTGGCATAATTTCAATGTAATTCTTCTTAATTGTGGCATGAATATTCAGATCGATAAGATTCAAGACAAAAGTTTAATATTGACATAAAAATAATAATACTTCAAGCATACTAACTAAGAAATCATGTCTCTTGAAAATAACATGGCCAAAGAAAGTTATCCCTACAAAATCATATAGTCTGGCTATGCTCCATCTTCACCACACAACATATTTAAATCATGCACAACCCGATGACAAGCCAAGCAATTGTTTCATACTTTTGATGTTCTCAAACTTTTTCAATCTTCATGCAATACATGAGCGTGAGCCATGGACATAGCACTATAGGGGGAATAGAATGGTGGTTGTGGAGAAGACAAAAAGGAGAAGATAGTCTCACATCAACTAGGCGTATCAACGGGCTATGGAGATGCCCATCAATAGATATCAATGTGAGTGAGTAGGGTTGCCATGAAACAGATGCACTAGAGCTATAAGTATATGAAAGCTCAACAAAAGAAACTAGTGGGTGTGCATCCAACTCGCTTGCTCACGAAGACCTAGGGCATTTTGAGGAAGCCCATCATTGGAATATACAGGCCAAGTTCTATAATGAAAGATTCCCACTAGTATATGAAAGTGACAACATAGGAGACTCTCTATCATGAAGATCATGGTGCTACTTTGAAGCACAAGTGTGGTAAAAGCATAGTAGCATTGCCCCTTCTCTCTTTTTCTCTCATTTATTTTTATTTTTATTTTTTTATTTGGGGCTTCTCTTTTTTTATGGCCTCTTTTCTCTTTCTTTTTTACTTGGGCTTCTTTGGCCTCTTTGATTTATTTATTTATTTATTTTCGTCCGGATTCTCATCCTGACTTGTGGGGGAATCATAGTCTCCATCATCCTTTCCTCACTGGGACGATGCTCTAATAATGATGATCATCACACTTCTATTTTTCTTACAACTCAATGATACAACTCGATACTAGAACAAAGTATGACTCTATATGAATGCCTCCGGCGGTGTACCAGGATATGCAATGAATCAAGAGTGACAAGTATGAAAGAATTATGAACAGTGGCTTTGCCACAAATACTATGTCAACTACATGATCATGCTAAGTAATATGACAATGATGAATGTGTCATGATGAACGGAATGGTGGAAAGTTGCATGGAAATATATCTCGGAATGGCTATGGAAATGCTATAATAGGTAGGTATGGTGGCTGTTTTGAGGAAGGTAAATGGTGGGTTTATGGTACTGGCGAAAGTTGCGCGGTACTAGAGAGGCTAGCAATGGTGGAAGGGTGAGAGTGCGTATAATCCATGGACTCAACATTAGTCATAAAGAACTCACATACTTATTGCAAAAATCTATTAGTTATCGAAACGAAGTACTACGCACATGCTCCTAGGGGGATAGATTGGTAGGAAAAGACCATCGCTCGTCCCCGACCGCCACTCATAAGGAGGACAATCAATAAACAAACCATGCTCCGATTTCATCACATAACGGTTCACCTACATGCATGCTACGGGAATCACAAAGTTCAACACAAGTATCTCTCAAATTCACAACTACTCAACTAGCATGAATCTAATATCACCATCTCCATATCTCAAAACAATTATCAAGTATCAAACTTCTCATAGTATTCAACACACTCATAAGAGAATTTTATTATTCTTGAATACCTAGCATATTAAGATTTTAAGCAAATTACCATGATATTTAAGACTCTCAAAATAATATAAGTGAAGCATGAGATTTCATCTATTTCTTCAAAATAAAACTACCACCATGCTCTAAAAGATATAAGTGAAGCACTAGAGCAAATGACAAACTACTCCAAAAGATATAAGTGAAGATCAATGAGTAGTCGAATAATTATGCAACTATGTGAAGATTCTCTAAAATTTAATAATTTCATATCTTGATAACTTATTCAAACAGAAAGCAAAGAAAAATAAAATGATATCTAAGAATAGCAAACATCATGTGAAGAAGCAAAAACTTAGGATCAACCGATACTAACCGATAATTGTTGAAGAAGAAAGGTGGGATGCCAACTGGGGCATCCCCAAGCTTAGATGCTTGAGACTTCTTGAAATATTATCTTGGGGTGCCTTGGGCATCCCCAAGCTTGAGCTTTTGTGTCTCCTTAATTCCTCTCATATCACGGTCTCCCTAAATCTCAAAAGCTTCATCCACACAAAACTCAACAAAGACTCGTGAGATAAGTTAGTATAAACCATTGCAAAAACCTTATAATACTCTACTGTAGAAAATCACTAAAATTATTATTAAACATTGCATACTAAATGCCTCTGCATATTTAATAGTCCTATCCTCAAATAGAATCATTAAAGAAGCAAACATATGCAAACAATGCAAACCTAACAGCAATCTGCCTAAACAGGATAGTCTGTAAAGAATGCTGCACCATCCATACTTCCCTAGCTCCAAAAATTATGAAATAAAATTAGAGTAAATTTATCAGAGCTTAATATGCAAAAGGTTTCAACATTTTATCACATTCTGACTTTTCTAGGGAATTATTGCAACAGCGGTAAACTTTCTGTTTTCAAACAGCAACATGTATACTTGTAACATAGGCATAGTAAAGGCTATCAATGCCACTTTTATTGAAATAAAAGATGCAAAACATTGTTCTAAATAACATCAAGCAAATCCTAACAAAATAAATTGACGCTCCAAGAAAAACACATATCATGTGGCGAATAAAAATATAGCTCCAAGTAAAGTTACCGATGAACAAAGAAGAAAGAGGGGATGCCTTCCGGGGCATCCCCAAGCTTAGGCTCTTGGCTATCCTTGAATATTACCTTGGGTTGCCTTGGGCATCCCCAAGCTTAGGCTCTTGCCACTCCTTATTCCATAGTCCATCGAATCCTTACCCAAAACTTGAAAACTTCACAACACAAAACTTAACAGAAAACTCGTAAGCTCCGTTAGTATAAGAAAACAAAAGTCCACTTCAAGGTACTGTAATGAACTCATTATTTATTTATATTGGTGTTAAAACTACTGTATTCCAACTTCTCTATGGTTTATAAACTATTTTACTAGCCATAGATTCATCAAAATAAGCAAACAACACATCAAAAACAGAATCTGTCAAAAACAGAATAGTCTGTAGTAATTTGGATCAAACGTATACTTCTGGAACTCATAAAATTCTCAAATAAATTGCTGGACCTGAGGAATTTATGTATTAATCATATGCAAATGGAATTAACTAAATATCACTCTCCAAATAAACATGGCAGCAATTCTCGTGAGCGCTAAAGTTTCTGTTTTTGACAGCATGATCAACAGGACTTTCCCAAAGTCTTCCCAAAGGTTCTACTTGGCACAAATACTAATTAAACACATAAAAACACATCTAAACAGAGGATAGATTAATTATTTATTACTAAACAGGAACAAAAAGCAAGTAACAAAAATAAGGTTGGGTTGCCTCCCAACAAGCGCTATCGTTTAACGCCCCTAGCTAGGCATGATGATTTCAACGATGCTCACATAAAAGATAAGAATTGTAGCATAAAGAGAGCATCTTGAAGAATATGACTAGCACATTTAAGTCTAACATACTTCCTATGCATAGGGATTTTGTGAGCAAACAACTTGTGGGAACAAGAATCAACTTGCATAGGAAGGTAAAACTAGCATAACTTCAAAACTTTAATCACATAGAGAGGAAACTTGATATTATTGCAATTCCTACAAGCATATGTTCCTCCCTCATAATAATTTTCAGTAGCATCATGAATGAATTCAACAATATAACCAGCACCTAAAGCATTCTTTTCATGATCTACAAGCATAGAAAATTTACTACTCTCCACATAAGCAAAATTCTTCTCATGAATAATAGTGGGAGCAAACTCAACAAGATAACTATCATGTGATTGAAAATTAAGATCAAGATGACAAGTTTCATGGTTATCATTATTCATTAAAGCATACGTGTCATAACAATAATCATCATAGATAGGAGGCATGCCTTCATCATAATAAATTTGCTCATCAAAACTTGGGGGACAAAAAATATCATCTTCATCAAGCATAGCTTCCCCAAGCTTGTGGCTTTGCATATCATTAGCATCATGGATATTCAAGGAATTCATACTAACAACATTGCAATCATGCTCATCATTCACATATTTAGTGCCAAACATTTTATAGATTTCTTCTTCTAGCACTTGAGCACAATTATCCTTTCCATCATACTCACGAAAGATATTAAAAAGGTGAAGCGTATGAGACAAACTCAATTCCATATTTTTATGTTATTTTCTTATATAAACTAAACTACTGATAACACAAGAGACTAAAATACTCGATTGCAAGATCTAAAGATATACCTTCAACCGCTAACCTCCCCGGCAACGGCGCCAGAAAAGAGCTTGATGTCTACTACACAACCTTCTTCTTGTAGACGTTGTTGGGCCTCCAAGTGCAGAGGTTTGTAGGACAGTAGCAAATTTCCCTCAAGTGGATGACCTAAGGTTCATCAATCCGTAGGAGGAATAGGATGAAGATGGTCTCTCTCAAGCAACCCTGCAACCAAATAACAAAGAGTCTCTTATGTCCCCAACACACCCAATACAATGGTAAATTGTATAGGTGCACTAGTTCGGCAAAGAGATGGTGATACAAGTGGTATATGGATAGTAGATAAAGGTATTTGTAATCTGAAAATATAAAAACAGCAAGGTAACTAATGATAAAAGTGAGCACAAACGGTATCGCAATGTGTTGAAACAAGGCCTAGGGTTCATACTTTTGCTAGTGTAAGTTCCCTCAACAATACTAACATAATTGGATCATAAAACTATCCCTCAACATGCAACAAAGAGTCACTCCAAAGTCACTAATAGCGGAGAACGAACGAAGAGATTATGGTAGGGTACGAAACCACCTCAAAGTTATTCTTTCCAATCAATCCGTTGGGCTATTCCTATAAGTGTCACAAACAGCCCTAGAGTTCGTACTAGAATAACACCTTAAGATACAAATCAACCAAAACCCTAATGTCACCTAGATACTCCAATGTCACCTCAAGTATACGTGGGCATGATTATACGATATGCATCACACAATCTCAGATTCATCTATTCAACCAACACATAGATCCTCAAAGAGTGCCCCAAAGTTCTACCGGAGAATCACGATGAAAACGTGTGCCAACCCCTATGCATAGGTTCCCAATGTTACGAAACCCGCAAGTTGGTCACCAAAGCGTACATCAAGTGGCACGTGGTATCCCATTGTCACCACTGATATCCACGGCAAGACATATATCAAGTGATCTCAAGTCTTTAAAGACTCAATCCGATAAGATTACTTCAAAAGGGGAAACTCCATTCATTACAAGAGAGAAGAGGGGGGAAGAAACATCATAGGATCCAAATATAATAGCAAAGCTCGCGATACATCAAGATCGTATCACCTCAAGAATACGAGAGAGAGAGATCAAACACATAGCTACTGGTACATACCCTTAGCCCCGAGGGAGAACTACTCCCTCCTCGTCATGGAGAGCACCGGGATGATGAAGATGGCCACCGGTGAGGGTTCCCCCCTTCGGCGCCCTGCCGAAATAGGGTCTCGATTGGTTTTTGGTGGCTACGAAGGCTTCTGGCGGCAGAACTCCCGATCTATTGTCCGTTCTGGAAGTTTTAGGTCACGTAGGTATATATGGGTGCAGGAGTTACGTCAGGGGAGCCACGAGGACCCCACGAGACAGGGGGGCGACCCCACCCTCGTGAGCACCTCGTTCCTTCCTTGACGTGGGGTCCAAGTCCATCAGGTGTGTTTCCTTCCAAAAATAACTTCCCCGGTTGATTTCGTTCCGTTTCGACTCCGCCTGATATTCCTTTTCTTCAAAACACTAAAATAGGCATAAAACAGCAAATTTGGGCTGGGCCTCCGGTTAATAGGTTAGTCCCAAAAGTAATATAAAAGTGGAAAATAAAGCCCAATATTGCCCAAAACAGTAGATAATATAGCATGGAGCAATCAAAAATTATAGATACGTTGGAGAAGTATCAGGTCCCAGGGGGAGTTTTGTTTGCAATTAATTTTGATTTAGTTTGCATAAAGCTAGGGACTGGGCATCCCGATGACCAGCCATTTTCTCGTGAGTGAGGAGCGGAGTCCACTCCTCTTGAGAATAACCCGCCTAACATGGAAGATAAGGACAACCTTTGTTGATACATGAGCTATTCGAGCATACAAAACAGAATGTTTATTTGAAGGCTTAGTGTTTGGCACATACAAATTCACTTGGAACGGCAGGTAGATACCGCATATAGGAAGGTATGGTGGACTCAATTGGAATAACTTTGGGGTTTAAGGGATTGGATGCACAAGTAGTATTCCCACTTAGTACAAGTGAAGGCTAGCAAAAGACTGGGAAGCGACCAACTAGAGAGCGACAACAGCCATGTACATGCATTAAAATTAATAAACATTGGATGCAAGCGTGAGTAGGATCTAATCCACCATGAACATAAATACCGTGAAGGCTATGTTGATTTTGTTTCAACTACATGCGTGAACATGTGCCAAGTCAAGTCACTTAAATCATTCAAAAGAGGATACCACCCCATCATACCACATCATCATCATCTCAATAGCATGTTGGCACACAAGGTAAGTCATTATATCTCATAGCTAATCAAGCCTGGCACAAGCAACTCTGATCTCTAATTGTTATTGCAAACATGTTTATTTATAATAAGCTGAATCAAGAACGACGGGCTCATCATATTTACAAAAACAAAAGAAGTCGAGTTCATACCAGCTTTTCTCATCTCAGTCAGTCCATCATATATCATCATAATTGCCTTTCACTTGCACGACCGAACGGTGTGAATAATAATAAGAGTGCACGTGCATTGGACTAAGCTAGAATCTGCGAGCATTCAATAAACAGGAGAAGACAAGGCAATATGGGATCTTGGTTAAATCAACAATAATGCATATAAGAGCCACTTCAATAATTTAATTATGGTCTTCTCCTACCGACCCCCAAAGAAAAGAAAAGAAATGAACTATTTACACGGGAAAGCTCCCAACAAGCAAAAGAAGAACGGAAAATATTTTTGGGTTTTCTTAAGGTTTAACAAACACACAAGAAGAAAGCAGGAAAAGGAAAATAAACTAGCATGGATATTACAGTGAAAAAGTATGAGCACCGACATCTAGCAATGAGTGTGTGTGAACATAAATGTAATGTCGGTGAGAAATATGTACTCCCCCAAGCTTAGGCTTTTGGCTTAAGTTGGTCTATGGCCACGGTTGGCCTGACGGATATCCATAATAATAGTTGTTGGGGTCGTACTGTGATGAAGAAGAAGACTCTGACTTCCACTGGCTGACAGTCATCTCTAGTTCCCAAGAATAAACAAATTGTCGTGGAGGCTCATCTTGTGGTTCCTGTTGGCATGAATAGCCGTCAACGGAACAAGGTACGTGCCTGCAGTCAAATCAAACAAAGAAGGAGCAGGCAAGGTAATAGTCTCAGGATGATGTTTATTAAAGAACTATTGATATTTAAGCTCCCCTGCCCTATTTTTAACAGTAAAATCATGTGCCACCATACTTTTAGGATATAGATAAACACGGGGCAGCACCTTTTCGTCCTTCTCAGCATGCCTAATAGGTATGTTAAAATGTGCGGCTAGGCGTGCGGCATAGATGCCTCCAAAGATGGGGCCCTTAGTACGGTTCATATTTAACCGTCTAGCAATAATGCCGCCCAAACTAAAAGTGTTATCTCTATATAGAACTTGGAGCAGAATAATTAAATCAGGGATACTAAGGTTTCCAGAATTTACGTGTCCAATTAAACAACGACTAGCAAATAATGCAAAGTAACGCAAAACAGGGAAATGTATGCTAGTGATTTGTGCGTCGGAAACCTTCCTGGTTTCTCCTACAGTGATATTATCAATAAACCCAGCCACATCATCATGATGTGGTTCTTCTGTCTTGCCCTTAAAAGGGACTAAACAAATCCAACAGAAATCATAAAGTGACATCTCCTTATGCTCATCATATAAATGAAACTCCACCGCAGGTGGTGAGTTCCTAGAATGAAAATGAAAGTTTTGCACAAAGGTATTTGTGAGTAAGAGATACTGATCGCATTGGTCGTGGAGGAAAGCGGTGAGGCATGCATTGTGAGCCAATTCATGAAAATCTTCATAGATACCGGCTGCTCTCAAGAAATCATCAGAAGGCCATTCACACGCCTGAATCTCTGCTGTGCATGGCAAATTATACTTAGGCTTCGGTGACTTTTCCTTTGAGCTTTGGCTCGATGAGCCCCTCAATAATCTCCTCATCGTTTTTTGAAAAATTCTGAAATTTTTAGTAACTTCAAAATAAAAGTAGACCAACTTCAATAAAACTGATAGCAACTACTCCTACAAGTGCCTAGAGCCTATATCAAGCATTAGAACTACTTGGAACCATATAAATTTGACATGCAAGCTCAAGAACATGGTCACCTATGTAGCACAAATTTGCAAAGAATAAAGCACTAGAACAAAAACTAATTGGACCAATGGAGGAGTCACATACCAAGGAACAATCTCCCCAAGCAGTTTTGCGAGAGGTGCTTTGAGCAAGGAGATCGAAAATCACAGCAAAAGTGGCTGGAACTCGTGCTTGAGTTGGTTTTTCGGGTTTGTGTGAGATAGAGGAAGAAGATGGGTGCTAGGATAAGTGGAGGAGAGCCACCGTGGGCCCACGAGGCAAGGGGCGCGCGCCCACCACCCTCGTGGCCAGGTGGCAGCTCCTCCCGTGGTAATTTTTGCATAGTAAATCCTCAGATATTCCCGAAAAAATCATATTAAATTGGCATGGCATTCTGAGGACTTTTATTTTCGGGATATTTTTATATTGCACAGATAAGTCAGGAAACAGACAAAAAATACTATTTTTACTTTATTTAATATAAATAACAGAAAGTATAGAGAGGGTATAGAAGATTTTGTGCTTCTAGTTTCATCCATCTCATGCTCATCAAAAAGAATCCACTAACAATATTGATCAAGTCTTGTTAACAAACTCATTCCGATAATCATGAAACCGGAGAAATTTCGAATAACACTAAGTTACCTCAACGGGGATATGCACATAGCCAATAATAATAATATCATATTTTTTCTTGACAGTAGGAATAGGAAATTCAAAACCTCCAAATATAATCGATGGAATTTTTCCAATAGAGTTGATACTATGAACTTGAGGTTGTTTCTTCGGAAAGTGTACCGTATGCTCATTACCATTAACATGAAAAGTGACATTGCCTTTGTTGCAATCAATAACAACCCCTGCAGTATTAAGAAAAGGTGTTCCAACAATAATAGACATACTATCATCCTCGGGAATATCAAGTATAACAAAGTCCGTTAAAATAGTAACATTTGCAACCACAACAGGCACATCCTCACAAATACCGACATGTATAGCAGTTGATTTATTAGCCATTTGCAAAGATATTTCATTAGGTGTCAACTTATTCAAGTCAAGTCTACGATATAATGAGAGAGGCATAACACTGACACCGGCTCCAAGATCACATAAAGCAGTTTTAATATAATTTCTTTTAAGGGAGCAAGGTATAGTAGGTACTCCGGGGTCTCCAAGTTTCTTTGGTATTCCACCCTTAAAAGTGTAATTAGCAAGCATGGTGGAAATTTCAGCTTCCGGTATCTTTCTTTTATTAGTAATGATATCCTTCATATATTTAGCATAAGGATTTGTTTTGAGCACATTAGTTAATCTCATACGCAAAAAGATAGGCCTAATCATTTCAGCAAAATGCTCAAAATCCTCATCATCCTTTTTCTTGGATGGTTTCGGAGGAAAAGGCATGGGTTTCTGAACCCAAGGTTCCCTTTCTTTACCATGTTTCCTAACAACAAAGTCTCTTTTATCATAACGTTGATTCTTTGATTGTGGGTTATCAAGATCAACAGCAGGTTCAATTTCTACATCATTATCATTACTAGGTTGAGTATCAGTATGAACATCATCATTAATATTTTTACTAGGTTCATGTTCATTACCAGATTGTGTTTCAGCATTAGACATAGAGATATCATTTGGATTATCAGGTGGTTCAGCAATAGGTTCACTAGAAGTTTGCACAGTTCTATCATTTTTCTTCTTCTTCTTCTTCTTCTTCTTCTTCTTCTGCTTTTTAGAAGAACTAGGAACATCAATATTATTTCTTTGAGAATCTTGCTCGATTCTCTTAGGGTGGCCTTCAGGATACAAAGGTTCCCGAGTCATTCTACCAGTTCTAGTAGCCACTCTAACAACATAATCATTTTTCTTACTATTCATTTCATTAAGCACTTCTTTTTGAGCTTTAAGTACTTGTTCTACTTGGGTGCTAACTGAGGGAGTCCTGGATTAGGGGGTGTTCGGATAGCCGAACTATACCTTCCGCCGGACTCCTGGACTATGAAGATACAAGATTGAAGACTCCGTCCCGTGTCCGGAAGGGACTTTCCTTGGCGTGGAAGGCAAGCTTGGCGATACGGATGTTCAGATCTCCTACCATTGTAACCGACTTTATGTAACCCTAACCCTCCCCGGTGTCTATATAAACCAGAGGGTTTTAGTCCGTAGGACGACATACACATCAACAATCATACCATAGGCTAGCTTCTAGGGTTTAGCCTCCCAGATCTCGTGGTAGATCAACTCTTGTAATACCCATATCATCAATATTAATCAAGCAGGACGTAGGGTTTTACCTCCATCGAGAGGGCCCGAACCTGGGTAAAACTTCGTGTCCCCTGCCTCCTGTTACCATCCGGCCTAGATGCACAGTTCGGGACCCCCTACCCGAGATCTGTCGGTTTTGACACCGACATTGGTGCTTTCATTGAGAGTTCCTCTGTGTCGTCGCCATCAGGAAGGATGCCTCGCCCCGTCTTTAAAGATGGCACCGTTGCTAAGGGAGCTTTGGCTGTCGGCCAAACCCTCCGGCTAGGTGGTTTTCTTATGACCACCTGTTCGACTTCTACACCGACGATGACCTCTCGAGCCATCGAAAACAATCTTCATATCAACTCGGAACTTGCCGAGCAGTTAGATCCAATAGAGCTTTCCTCCATAAACGAGCTCTTGGATCGCTTCGCCGCCCTGGGAGTCACTACGGATTACGACCAGGTTGGGCCTAAAACCGATCTAAGAGAGATTAACTCTCCCCAAGCCACCCATCACGTTGCCGTGGCAGAGGGACAATGCGGCGACCCTTCATCTATCCTAAGGAGTCGCTACGTCCGGATTCCCGATCCCTCCAAGCCGGATGTCCGCGGAGGGGAGGATATCACTCAAGACCTAAACCTAGAATCAGGCGACGGACTGGATTCATTGGACGACATCCAGGAATCCAAATTTTCGAGTTCGGAAATTCCTCGGCCTCTGAGCCTCAGAAGGGGTAAGGCTTCGGATTTAATTCCACCCACCCACCCGAACATTAGCGATCTATCCCAAAACAGGCAAGAGCCCAAAGAAACAGTACACCATTACTGGGCCAAATTCCTCCTGGTTATGAACAGGATAAAGGGCTGCCGCGAGGAAGACGCAATTTCATTCTTCTGCACTAATTGCACGGACAAGGGAATACTCAATGCCATAAGTCGCCGTGATATTACACGCTTCGCTGACTTAGCATCCATAGTACGAAAGTACTGTGCGATGGAAAGCGCCTGGAAAACTGAAACAAAATTTTGGGAAAATCCGGCCCTTAAGGCAAGCCCAGTTCAAAATAAAAGGGTGCATCATCGCCAGACACCCGGGTCAAACACCAAAAGGCAAAAACCCTCCACAGGGCATGGAACCGTACTGGAAGGATGGCTTAATGGACCCTGTAAAATTCATAGTACAGAGGACGCCACACCAACTCACAGCCTTAGAGCATGTTGGATACTCCGGCAGGTGCCCAAAATTGGCGAAAACCTCCTAATTCCGGAGGCCACAGAAAGCCACCCCAGGGACACCAATACGATACTAACAGTCTTCGAGACCTTCGCATCAAATAATATGCGAAAAAGGACACTCCGCAGCCTTGCCGAAGTCTACCAAGTAGCGACAATAAACCCATGGAGTGACACGGCCATTACCTTTAACGCCAGTGATGAACCTAAATTCCAAACAGCCCGAGCACTAGCTGCATTGGTCCTCAGTCCAATAGTGGACGGCTTTCGTCTTACCAAGGTACTCATGGACGGCGGCAACAGATTGAACCTCATCTATGAGGAAACTCTTCAAAAAATGGATATAGACTGGAACCGCATCATGCGAAGCAGCACAACCTTTAGAGGAATAATCCCCAGTCGTGAAGCGCGCTGTACAGGAAAAATCACACTAGATGTGGTGTTCGGCACGCCGGGCAATTACAGGTCCGAAGAGGTCACGTTCCATGTGGCCCCGTTCAGTAGCGGTTATCACGCTTTGCTAGGGCGGGAAGCATTCACAATATTCCAAGAAATACCCCATTATGGGTACATGAAGCTCAAGATGCCCGGGCCTAACGGGATCATCACTCTCGCTAGTGATCCGGACATAGCACTCCGCGCCGAAAACAAGACAGCCGCACTGGCCCTCGAGGCACTATCCAAAGCCCTAGCGGTTGAGGAGCTGACTGCGCTGCGCTCTATGGTGAATAGGGACGATGTGGTACTCGACAAAAGATCCAAATCCACTTCCTTTAAACTAGCGGACGAAATAGTCAAATTCCAAGTCCATCCAACGGACCCCAATAAAACAGCTTCCATCGGGGCACAGTTAAACCCTAATGTCGACGCCGCATTGCGAGAGTTCCTACAAGAGAACTGGGACATTTTCGCCTGGCACCCTTCGGACATGCCAGGAATCCCACGCAGGCTGGCCGAGCAGAGCTTAAATATCCAAACAGGATTCAAACCTGTCAAACAGGCTCTCCGACGTTTTTCCGAACCTAAGAGACAGGCTATGGGAGAGGAGCTAGCAAAGCTATTAGAGGCCGGATTCATCAGAGATATAAAACATCCGGACTGGCTAGCAAACCTGGTGATGGTACCAAAGAAGGACAAATCCTGGCGCCTGTGTGTTGATTTTAAAGACCTTAACAAGGCTTGCCCAAAGGATCCCTTCCCCCTCCCCCGCATCGATCAAATTATCGATGCTACCGCAGGACACGATTCGTTGTGTTTCCTCGATGCATATTCTGGCTACCATCAAATCAAGATGGCAGAACCAGACCAAGCCGCAATGGCATTTATCACACCATACGGGCCATTCTGCTTCAACATGATGCCCTTCGGGCTCAAAAACACTGGCGCAACATATCAGCGCATGATTCAGACATGTTTGGCAAGCCAGGTCGGCAAAACAGTGGAGGCATACGTAGATGATGTGGTCGTCAAAACAAGACATGATGAATCTCTAGTAGACGACTTGAGGCTCACATTTGATAATATCCGAACATACGACATCAAGCTCAACCCGGAAAAATGCGTTTTCGGCGTCCCAGCCGGAAAGCTCTTGGGCTTCATTGTATCTAGTACAGGAATTGAAGCAAATCCAGCCAAGATCCAAGCTCTGTCGCAACTGGATATCCCAAAGGACCTCAAACAAATACAAAAGTTAACCGGATGTGTGGCGGCTCTAAGCCGCTTTATCTCCCGTCTGGGAGAAAAGGTCCTTCCCCTTTACCGCCTCCTTCGGCGCACCGTACACTTCAAATGGACGGACGCAACCACGGCCGGACTCGACGAAATAAAAGCCATACTGGCAACAAACCTAGTCCTGGCCGCGCCAAACACTGGCGAACCAATGCTATTGTACATCGCAGCAACACATCAGGTTGTAAGCGCAGTGCTCGTCGTCGAACGAGAGAAGCGGACGGACACAAATTCCCCCTTCAAAGGCATGTCTACTATGTGTCCACTGTCCTCATTCCCTGCAAATCACGGTACCCGCATTATCAAAAGATTGCGTACGCGGTATTCATGGCGTCCCGGAAGCTACGACACTACTTTCAAGAGTGTTCAATAACAGTAGCCTCGGAAGTACCACTTAACGACATTATAAACAACCGTGACGCAACGGGCCGGATTGCGAAATGGGCCATCGAGCTCCTCCCGTTCGACATAACTTATAAGCCACGATGAGCCATCAAGTCACAGGTTTTGGCCGATTTCGTCGCAGAGTGGACGGAGGCCAAACTCCCTAAAGAGTACGGCACATATTCAAATTGGATCATGCATTTCGACGGCTCCAAAATGTTGGCCGGACTGGGGGCTGGCGTCGTTTTGACGTCCCCCACAGGAGACACAGTTCAATACGTACTATAGATTCTGTACACGGACTCCAACAATGCAGCCGAATATGAGGCCCTTCTACATGGTCTCCGGATGACAGTATCCATGGGCATCCAACGCCTAGAGGTGCAGGGGATCCGAACCTCACAATCTCCCAAATAAATGGAGACTTCGACGCCAAGGACCCGAAAATGGCAGCTTACCGCACCGCCGTCCTAAAAATGTCAGCTCGATTCGAGGGGCTTGAATTTCACCATATAGCCTGGGAAAACAATTAGGCGGCAGATGTCCTGGCACGCATCGGTGCAAAATGTGATGTAGTCCCCCCCAACATCTTCTTGGAAAGGCTTTTCAAGCCATCTGTGGCATGGAAGGGGAGCCGAACAATAGCAGCCCGGACCCAACCGCACTGCCCGACACCGAACATTCTGACATAATCGGAGGCTCTGCCATTGAGATAACACCTTCAGCCCACGTAATAATGGCCATCATCGCCCCGTGGACAGAACCATTCCTCGCCTACCTTACTAGGCAGCAACTCCCCGAGGACCAAAATGAGGCACGCTGCATAGTGCGGCGATCCAAATGAAGGAAATATGCCCTAGAGGCAATAATAAAGTTATTATTTATTTCCTTATATCATGATAAATGTTTATTATTCATGCTAGAATTGTATTAAACGGAAACATAATACTTGTGTGAATACATAGACAAACAAAGTGTCACTAGTATGCCTCTACTTGACTAGCTCGTTAATCAAAGATGGTTATGTTTCCTAACCATTGACAAAGAGTTGTTATTTGATTAACAGGATCACATCATTAGTTGAATGATCTGATTGACATGACCCATTCCATTAGCTTAGCACCCGATCGTTTAGTATGTTGCTATTGCTTTCTTCATGACTTATACATGTTCCTATGACTATGAGATTATGCAACTCCCGTTTGCCGGAGGAACACTTCATGTGCTACCAAATGTCACAACGTAACTGGGTGATTATAAAGGTGCTCTACAGGTGTCTCCAAAGGTACATGTTGGGTTGGCGTATTTCGAGATTAGGATTTGTCACTCCGATTGCCGGAGAGGTATTTCTGGGCCCTCTCGGTAATGCACATCACTTAAGCCTTGCAAGCATTGCAACTAATGAGTTAGTTGCGGGATGATGTATTACGGAACGAGTAAAGAGACTTGTCGGTAACGAGATTGAACTAGGTATTGGATACCGACGATCGAATCTCGGGCAAGTATCATACCGATGACAAAGGGAACAACGTATGTTGTTATGCGGTCTGACCGATAAAGATCTTCGTAGAATATGTAGGAGCCAATATGGGCATCCAGGTCCCGCTATTGGTTATTGACTGGAGACGTGTCTCGGTCATGTCTACATTGTTCTCGAACCCGTAGGGTCCGCACGCATAAGGTTTCGATGACAGTTATATTATGAGTTTATGAGTTTTGATGTACCGAAGGAGTTCGGAGTCCCGGATGAGATCGGGGACATGACGAGGAGTCTCGAAATGGTCGAGACGTAAAGATCGATATATGGGACTACTATATTTGGACATCGGAAAGGTTCCGAGTGATTTGGGTATTTTTCGGAGTACCGGATAGTTACGGGAGAAGCAATGGGCCTTGATGGGCTTTAGTGGGAAGAGGAAAAAGGGCCAAGGGGCTGCTGCGCCCCCCTCCCCTCTAGTCCAAATTGGACTAGGGCAAAGGGGGCCGACCACCTCTCCTTCTCCTCCACTTCCTTCTCCCTTCCTCCCCTCTTGGTGGACTCCTACTAGGACTTGGAGTCCTAGTAGGACTCCACATCCTTGCCGCACCAATTGCCTTGGCCGGCCTCCTCCTCCTCCATCCTTTATATACTGAGGCAAGGGGCACCCCATAGACACAAGTTGATCCACGTGATCATATTCTTAGACGTGTGCGGTGCCCCCTTCCACCATAGTCCTCGATAATATTGTAGCGGTGCTTAGGCGAAGCCCTGCGACGGTAGTACATCAAGATCGTCACCACGCCGTCGTGCTGACGGAACTCTTCCCCGACACTTTGCTGGATCGGAGTCCGGGGATCGTCATCGAGCTGAACATGTGCTAGAACTCGGAGGTGCCGTAGTTTCGGTGCTTGATCGGTCGGGCCGTGGAGATGTACGACTACATCAACCAAACGCTTCCGTTGTCGATCTACAAGGGGTACGTAGATCACACTCTCCCCTCGTTGCTATGCATCACCATGATCTTGCGTATGCGTAGGAAATTTTTTGAAATTACTACGTTCCCCAACAGTGGTATCAGAGCCTAGGTTTTATGTGTTGATGTTATATGCACGAGTAGAACACAAGTGAGTTGTGGGCGATATAAGTCATACTGCTTACCGGCATGTCATACTTTGGTTCGGCGGTATTGTTGGATGAAGCAGCCCAGACCGACATTACGCGTACGCTTACGCGAGACCGATTCTCCCGACGTGCTTTGCACATAGGTGGCTTGCGGGTGACAGTTTCTCCAACTTTAGTTGAACCGAGTGTGGCTACGCCCGGTCCTTGCGAAAGTTAAAACAACACCAACTTGACAAACTATCGTTGTGGTTTTTGATGCGTAGGTAAGAATGGTTCTTGCTAAGCCCGTAGCAGCCACGTAAAACTTGCAACAACAAAGTAGAGGATGTCTAACTTGTTTTTGCAGGGCATGTTGTGATGTGATATGGTCAAGACGTGATGAGATATAAGTTGTTGTATGAGATGATCATGTTTTGTTGAAGTTATCGGTAACTGGCAAAATCCTTATGGTTGTCTCTCTATTGCATAAGATGCAAGCGCCCAATAACTGCTTTACTTTATTGCTATGCGATAGCAATAGTTGCAAGAGCAATTGTTGGCGAGACGACCACGTGACGACACATTGATATAGATCAAGATGATGGAGATCATGGTGTCATGCCGGTGACGATAGAGATCATAACAGTACTTTGGAGATGGAAATCAAAGGCGCAAGATGATGATGGCCATATCATGTCACATATTTTGATTGCATATGATGTTTATCTTTTATACATCTTATTTTGCTTTAATTGACGGTAGAATTTTAAGATGATCTCTCAATAATTATCAAGAAGTGTTCTCCCTGAGTATGCACCATTGTGAAAGTTCTTCGTGCTGAGACACCACGTGATGATCGGGTGTGATAGGCTCTTCATTCAAATACAACGGGTGCAAAACAGTTGCACACGCGGAATACTCAGGTTATACTTGACGAGCCAAGCATATACAGATATGGCCTCGGAACACGGAGACCGAAAGGTCGAGTGTGAATCATATAGTAGATATGATCAACATAGTGATGTTCACCAATGAAACTACTCCATCTCACGTGATGATCGGACATGGTTTAGTTGATTTGGATCACGTGATCACTTAGAGGATTAGAGGGATGTCTATCTAAGTGGGAGTTCTTAAGTAATATGATTAATTGAACTTAAATTTATCATGAACTTAGTCCTGGTAGTATTTTGCAAATTATGTTGTAGATCAATAGCTCGCGTTATTGCTTTCATATGTTTATTTTGATATGTTCCTAGAGAAAAATTGTGTTGAAAGATGTTAGTAGCAAAGATGCGGATTGGATCCGTGATCTGAGGTTTATCCTCATTGCTGCACAGAAGAATTATGTACTTGATGCACCGCTAGATGACAGACCTATTACAGGAGCAGATGCAGACATTATGAACGTTTGGCTAGCTCAATATGATGACTACTTGATAGTTTAGTGCACCATGCTTAATGGCTTAGAATCGGGACTTCAAAGACGTTTTGAACGTCATGGACCATATGAGATGTTCCAGGAGTTGAAGTTAATATTTCAAGCAAATACCTGAGTTGAGAGATATGTAGTCTCCAACAAGTTCTATAGCTAAAAGATGGAGGAGAATCGCTCAACTAGTGAGCATGTGCCCAGATTGTCTGAGTACAACAATCGCTTGAATCAAGTGGGAGTTAATCTTCCAGATAAGATAGTGATTGACAGAATTCTCTAGTCACCATAACCAAGTTAGTAGAACTTCGTGATGAACTATGATATGCAAGGGATAACGGAAATGATTCCCAAGCTCTTTGTAATGCGGAAATTGACGAAGGTAGAAATCGAGAAAAACATCAAGTGTTGATGGTAGACAAGACCACTAGTTTCAAGAAAAGGGCAGAGGGAAGAAGGAGAACTTCAAGAAGAAGAGCAAGCAAGTTGCTGCTCAAGTGAAGAAGCCCAAGTCTGGTCCTAAACCTGAGACTAAGTGTTTCTACTGCAAAGGGGATGGTCACTGGAAGCGGAACTACCCCAAGTGATTGGCAGATAAGAAGGATGGCAAAGTGAACATAAGTATATTTGATATACATGTTATTGATGTGTACTTTACTAGTGTTTATAGCAACCCCTCAGTATTTGATACTAGTTCAGTTGCTAAGATTAGTAACTCGAAAAAGGAGTTGCAGAATAAACAGAGACTAGTTAAGGGTGAAGTGACGATGTGTGTTGGAAGTGGTTCCAAGATTGATATGATCATCATCGCACACTCCCTATAAATTTGGGATTAGTGTTGAACCTAAATAAGTGTTATTTGGTGTTTACGTTGAGCATGAATATGATTTGATCATGTTTATTGTAATACGGTTATTCATTTAAGTAAGACAATAAATTGTTGTTCTGTTTACATGAATAAAACCTTATATGGTTACACACCCAATGAAAATAGTTCGTTGGATCTCGATCGTAGTGATACACATAATCATAATATTGAAACCAAAAGATGCAAAGTTAATAATGATAGTGCAACTTATTTGTAGCACTGCCGTTTAGGTCATATTGGTGTAAAGCGCATGAAGAAACTCCATGCTGATGGGCTTTTGGAATCACTTGATTATGAATCAGTTGATGCTTGCGAACCATGCCTCATGGGCAAGATGACTAAGACTCTGTCCTTCGGAACAATGGAGCGAGCAACAGATTTGTTGGAAATCATACATACTGATGTATGTGGTCTGATGAATATTGAGTCTCGTGATAGGTATCATTATTTTCTGATCTTCACAGATGATTTGAGCAGATATGAGTATATCTACTTGATGAAACAAAGGTCTGAAACATTTGAAAAGTTCAAAGAATTTCAGAGTGAAGTGGAGAATCATCGTAACAAAAATGAAAGTTTCTACGATATGATCGCAGAAGTAAAATATTTGAGTTATGAGTTTGGTCTTCAGTTAAAACAATGTGGAATAGTTTCACAAACTCATGCCACCTGGAACACCACAGCATAATGGTGTGTCCGAATGTCATAACCGTACTTTATTAGATATGGTGCGATCTATGATGTCTCTTACCGATCTACCACTATAATTTTGGGGTTATGCATTAGAGACAGATGCATTCACGTTAAATAGGGCGCCATCTAAGTCCGTTGAGACGACACAATCTGAACTGTGGTTTGGCAAGAAACCGAAGTTGTCGTTTCTTAAAGTTTGGGGTTGTGATGCTTATATGAAAAAGTTTCATCCTAATAAGCTCAAACCCAAATCGGAGAAATATGTCTTCATAGGATACCCAAAGGAGACTGTTGGGTACACCTTCTATCACAAATCCGAAGGCAATACTTTTGTTGCTAAATTCGGAGTTTTTCTAGAGAAGGAGTTTATTTTGAAAGAAGTGAGTGGGAGGAAAGTAGAACTTGATGAGGTAACTGTACCTGCTCCCTTATTGGAAAGTAGTTCATCACAGAAATCTGTTCCCGTGACTACTACACCAATTAGTGAGGAAGCTAATGATGATGATCATGTAACTTCAGATCAAGTTACTACCGAATCTCGTAGGTAAACTAGAGTGAGATCCGCACCAGAGTGGTACGGTAATCCTGTTCTGAAGGTCATGTTACTTGACCATGACGAACCTATGAACTATGAGGAAGCGATGATGAGCCCAGATTCCGCAAAATGGCTTGAAGCCATGAAATCTGAGATGAGATCCATATATGAGAACAAAGTATGGACTTTGATTGACTTGCCCAATGATCGGCAAGCCATTGAGATTAAATGGATCTTCAAGAGGAAGACAGACACTGATAGTAGTGTTACTATCTACAAAGCTAGAATTGTCACAAAAGGTTTTCGACAAGTTCAAAGTGTTGACTACGATGAGAGTTTCTCACTCGTATCTATGCTTAAGTCTGTCCGAATCATGTTAGCAATTGTCGCATTTTATGAAATCTGGCAAATGGATAAACAAAACTGCATTCCTTAATGGATTTACTAAATAAAAGTGGTATACGATGCAACTAGAAGGTTTTGTCGATCCTAAAGGTGTTAACTAAATATGCAAGCTCCAGCGATCCATCTATGGACTGGTGCAAGAATCTCGGAGTTGGAATATACGCTTTGATAAGTTGATCAAAGCATATAGTTTTATACAGACTTGCGGTGAAGCCTGTATTTACAAGAAAGTGAGTGGGAGCACTACAGCATTTCTAATAAGTATATGTGAATGACATATTGTTAATCGGAAATAATGTAGAATTATTCTGTAAAGCATAAAGGAGTGTTTGAAAGGAGTTTTTCAAAGAAAGACTTCGGTAAAGATGCTTACATATTGAGCTTCAAGATCTATAGAGATAGATCAAGACGCTTGATAAGTTTTTTCAATGAGTACATACCTTGACAAGATTTTGAAGTAGTTCAAAATGGAACAGTCAAAGAAAGAGTTCTTACCTATGTTGCAAGGTGTGAAATTGAGTAAGACTCAAAGCCCGACCACGGCAGAAGATAGAAATAGAATGAAAGTCATTCCCTATGCCTCAACCATAGGTTCTATAAAGTATGCCATGCCATGTACCAGATCTATTGTATACCCTACACTGTCTTAAGCAAGGGAGTACAATAGTGATCTAAGAGTAGATCACTGGACAGCGGTCAAAATTATCCTTAGTGGAATAAGGAAATATTTCTCAATTATGGAGGTGAAAAAAAGGTTCATCGTAAAAAGTTACGTCGATGCAAGTTTTGACACAGATCTGGATGACTCTAAGTCTCGATCTAGATACATATTGAAAGTGGGAGCAATAAGCTAGAGTAGCTCCGTGCAGAGCATTGTTGACATAGAAGTTCGCAAAATACTTAGGGATCTGAATGTGACAGACCCGTTGACTAAAATTATCTCACAAGCAAAACATGATCACACCTTAGTACTCTTTGGGTGTTAATCACATAGCGATGTGAACTAGATTACTGACTCTAGTAAACCTTTGGGTGTTGATCACATATCGATGTGAACTATGGGTGTTAATCACATGGTGATGCGAACTATTGCTGTTAAATCACATAGCGATGTGAACTAGATTATTGACTCTAGTGCAAGTGGGAGACTGAAGGAAATATGCCCTAGAGGCAATAATAAAGTTATTATTTATTTCCTTATATCATGATAAATGTTTATTATTCATGCTAGAATTGTATTAACCGGAAACATAATACTTGTGTGAATACATAGACAAACAAAGTGTCACTAGTATGCCTCTACTTGACTAGCTCGTTAATCAAAGATGGTTATGTTTCCTAACCATTGAAAAAGAGTTGTTATTTGATTAACGGGATCACATCATTAGTTGAATGATCTGATTGACATGACCCATTCCATTAGCTTAGCACCCGATCGTTTAGTATGTTGCTATTGCTTTCTTCATGACTTATACATGTTCCTATGACTATGAGATTATGCAACTCCCGTTTGCTGGAGGAACACTTTATGTGCTACCAAATGTCACAACGTAACTGGGTGATTATAAAGGTGCTCTACAGGTGTCTCCAAAGGTACATGTTGGGTTGGCGTATTTCGAGATTAGGATTTGTCACTCCGATTGTCGAAGAGGTATCTCTGGGCCCTCTCGGTAATGCACATCACTTAAGCCTTGCAAGCATTGCAACTAATGAGTTAGTTGCGGGATGATGTATTACGGAACGAGTAAAGAGACTTGCCGGTAACGAGATTGAACTAGGTATTGGATACCGACGATCGAATCTCGGGCAAGTAACATACCGATGACAAAGGGAACAACGTATGTTGTTATGCGGTCTGACCGATAAAGATCTTCGTAGAATATGTAGGAGCCAATATGGGCATCCAGGTCCCGCTATTGGTTATTGACCGGAGACGTGTCTCGGTCATGTCTACATTGTTCTCGAACCCGTAGGGTCCGCACGCTTAAGGTTTCGATGAAAGTTATATTATGAGTTTATGAGTTTTGATGTACCGAAGGAGCTCGGAGTCCCGGATGAGATCGGGGACATGACGAGGAGTCTCGAAATGGTCGAGACGTAAAGATCGATATATTGGACGACTATATTCGGACATCGGAAAGGTTCCGAGTGATTCGGGTATTTTTCGGAGTACCGGGTAGTTACGGGAGAAGCAATGGGCCTTGATGGGCTTTAGTGGGAAGAGGAAAAAGGGCCAAGGGGCTGCTGCGCCCCCCTCCCCTCTAGTCCGAATTGGACTAGGGAAAAGGGGGCCGGCCACCTCTCCTTCTCCTCCACTTCCTTCTCCCTTCCTCCCCTCTTGGTGGACCCCTACTAGGACTTGGAGTCCTAGTAGGACTCCACATCCTGGCCGCACCAATTGCCTTGGCCAGCCTCCTCTTCCTCCATCCTTTATATACTGAGGCAAGGGGCACCCCATAGACACAAGTTGATCCACGTGATCATATTCTTAGCCATGTGCGGTGCCCCCTTCCACCATAGTCCTCGATAATATTGTAGCGGTGCTTAGGCGAAGCCCTGCGACGGTAATACATCAAGATCGTCACCATGCCGTCGTGCTGACGGAACTCTTCCCCGACACTTTGCTGGATCGGAGTCCGGGGTTCGTCATCGAGCTGAACGTGTGCTAGAACTCGGAGGTGCCGTAGTTTCGGTGCTTCATCGGTCGGGCCGTGGAGACGTACGACTACATCAACCAAACGCTTCTGTTGTCGATCTACAAAGGGTACGTAGATCACACTCTCCCCTCGTTGCTATGCATCACCATGATCTTGCGTGTGCGTAGGAATTTTTTGAAATTACTACGTTCCCCAACACCAAAGCCTACAGAGTCCACGAGGGAGAGCTTTATAAGAAAAGCACTACCGGAGTCCTTCAAAGGTGCATCTCCGAAGAGGAGGGGCGGGATCTCCTGGCTGAAATCCATGCCGGACTCGGCGGTCATCACGCTGCAGCCCGGTCCCTGGTAAGCAAGGCCTTCCGTACAGACTTTTATTGGCCAACGGCCCGGGCAGACGCTCAGGACTTAGTCCAACGATGCCCCGGTTGCCAGCTCTTTGCAAACCAAAGCCATATGCCACCCACCGCCCTCCAAAGTATCCCCATCACTTGGCCCTTTGCGGTCTGGGGGCTTGACATGGTTGGACCCCTTAAATGCGGAACCCACAAGCACAAATACTTACTGGTCGTGGTGGATAAGTTCACTAAATGGATAGAGGCCAAGCCTGTTAAGACGGCCGAATCCGGACCTATGATAGACTTCATATCCGGGGTTGTACACCGTTACGGCATCCCCCACGGCATCATCACTGATAATGGCACGAACTTTATGGCCGACGAGGTAAAACTCTGGTGCAAAAACATGGGCATAAAGCTCGATTATGCTTCCGTCTATCACCCACAAACTAACGGCCAGGTCGAACGTGCAAATGGTCTTATCATGAGCGGCATTAAACCCAGACTAGTGCGGTCCCTCAAGGAATCCAACACACACTGGGTAGAGGAGCTCGACTCCGTACTCTAGGGGCTGCGGACCACGCCGAATCGCACCACCGGATACACACCATTCTTCATGGTGTACGGCGCAGAGGCAGTTTTGCCTTGCGACATAATTCATGACTCACCTCGAGTGCGCATGTACGAGGAAAGAGAAGTCGAGCTCGATCGACAGGACAGTTTGGACACATTAGAGGAGGAGCATGACGTGGCGAAAGCCCGTTCCGCATTCTATCAACAGCAAGCTCGAAGACACCAAAGCAGAGAAGTACGGGCCAAAAATTACAGCGTTGGCGAATTAGTTCTACGCCTGCCGGACAAGAAAAAGGACAAACTCAAGCCCAAGTGGGAAGGTCCCTTCATCATTGACCAAGTCCTGACTGGTGGAGCGTACCGCCTGCGAAACACATCGGATAACCGACTCGAGCCGAACCCATGGAACACAGCCCGTGTCCGAAGATTCTATGCCTAGCGCCGGATCCTGTGTTCGTCTCCTTACTCTGTCCATTTTTTATATACTGTCCGTCTTACATTTCTCTCCTTCTCCCTTTTTCTCTCTCTTATAACCTTTAAAGGCTCACACATTGCCACGCTATCCGCGCTCAGTAAACCCGGGGGCTTCTTTAAATAGAAGCTTATTTATATGGGCTTCATGCCCAACACATGTGTCAAACTTCCGCATGTACCTTTTATTCACCATTATATGCATCGATATGACTTAAGTTTTGGCCAAGATGGGTTGCCTAGCTCCTGTGCTTACCCCTAAGTTCCCGATTATTCAGCTAGGTGGTAAAGAGAGCACCTCTGCGATTGTTACTGACGGATCAGCCGGACGTGTACCTCAGACTGGGTGAAGCCGAAAGCTAGCATTCTTAAGAGAATATTCGGTCGGTGAACTAAAGATGATCTTTTTCTTTATCTATGTGCCCCCAGGCATTTTTCCTGCGTTTCTTTTCGCGGCATGGACATGCACTTTAGGGCATGCCCCCCCCCCAGGGAAAGGAACCCCTAACGGAACTATTCCCCTTGGAAGATGTTTCTTACTAACCATGTAATATAACATAACTAGTCGGGCACTTGTCTGTTCACGCACTAATGACCCCTACACCTGGTCTCCACGCATTCCCCGGTTCCTATATAACCGCATGGGAATTCGGGCACACTCCGGTCCGTCAGGCCCCGAGGTTGAAGCGAAAAGGTCGGCCATGACAAATGATCTACAATCCGGCTAGAAGGCATTATAAATGTCAATTCAATTACATAGTCATTTTGACTGATTGTATTCCTCTTCAATACCATCTAACAGGCTGTCTAATTTACAGTCCTACTGGGAGTACTTCGCGGCCAGCTCTACTTGGCCGTACACTAAGCTTACATGGATCTCCTTCCCATCGGGCCCTATAGGACCGACCTCGGCCATGTGGTTGGGGTCAGCCTTTGAGTACCGCGTCTTCACCATGGCCCAGGCCTCCCTAGCGCCTTGACGGCAGACTGATATCTTCCACAATTTGAAGCGTCGCCGTGCTCCCTTTAGCTTCTCCGCAAGCTCTCCAATACCTTCGGGCATGGAGACGGATGGCCACAGGGCCTGGGCGACGCCTCGCATCGCCTGCCGAACTCGATCGAGCAGTTGCGAGAGCTCGGGAAGAAGGTCACCCGTAGAACCGGGCATCTCCTCCGCCGGACGACCTGTTAACACACCTATAGACATTGCGCTGTCAGTCGACTTCCTCGCCGAACATTCTTTCAAGAGGTTCGTTCAAGCACTTACTAAATATGCCGCGCCGAAGACGCTGATTCTCCTTCGCGGAGTCTGACAGCTGGGCACGAACATCTTTTAGCTCGACGCCCAGCCGGGTGTTGGCATCTTGGAGAACATTCTTCTCCCCCATCACCTTTAATAACACCCTCTCACCAGCCTTTAGTTGGCGTAGGAGGTGTTGCCTTTCTGGATTCAATCATGCGCCATCTGCAATTTTATTTGTCAGATTCGCACCAAAGCCGTGCTTCGCACATACTTATCTTTCGAAATATATATTACTAGAGGGGGTCTCCTTAGGCTCCCCTGTCGTGGCTAGTGCGGCCTCCAGTTGGGCTTTGCACTCTTCCAGCTCCTGGGACAGTAGGGAATTCTTTTCTGTAAGAACCTGCATTTCAAATGATCCTTAAACCAGTTATTCTAACTGTTTTCAGTCTCGGGGCCACTGCTACACATATATTAACCAAAATTTTCTTACCTGTATGTCTTTTACATATTGCTCCGTGGCTCTGGCTAGGCCATTTTGAGCAGCACGGAGGTGCGCATCTCCCGAATTGAAGGCATCTAACGCCTCTTGGGAGAAACAAGCGTCGCGAAGAATTGCCCAGCGACGATGGTGGTTCATTGCACTTTCCACCTCAGAGTTGGTGGCGGATAACCCGTCCGCATCCTCCGATGGAGGAACGTCTGGCACACGCCTTGCGTTCGCTTCCGCCCCCGGACCAGGCTTTGGAACCTGGCTGGTGGAGGCGCGATTAGCAGCCTCTCCGGATATAGTCCGACAAGGTCTCTTTGTCCTGAAAGGGGCACAAGTATCAAATGTGCCTCGAAGGTATAACAACTGGGATAAAGGGGCGTGCCATACCTTCGCGCCGATGCCTCAGTCCGGGCTGCACCTCTTTTCTGCCCACAGGACCCTACGGCCCCTGGTTGGTTTGTCGCCGCTGGTTCGGCCTTCCGCCTCAAAAACCTCCCCTGCAAAGTTCGGTTGCAATCAGGAAATTGAACACGCGTGGATGGGCCCCTGTCCGGGGTACAGGGACTTCGGTCTTAGGTACATGGGGTGTTTGGATTAGCCCTGGGTAATCAACCGTAATGGCCACCAAGGCATTGTCCTCGCTCAATTGATGGAAAACTCCACCAATCAGCTCCATAGATATGTCCGGATCCTCTTGAGAGGCCGGGTCGAGAGACCGTCCTGGGTCCTCGGGTTGTGGAGGAGGGCTGCTTATGTCCTTAACGGCCCGGCGCAATTCCTGCGTTGAAGTCATCAGACTAAGTATTTGACAATGGGAACACTAAACGGAAGAGCAAGTAAATGCGACCACTTACCCAACTTGGGGGGTTGTGCATAGAGAATCCACCCTGTGGGTTGACGCGGAGAAATTCCTCCTCTTCTCCCTTGTACAGAGTGGACAAGATCTTTAATAGAGCGGCAACTGAATCTGGCCCTTTACGGCCGTAGCGGGTGGTGTCGTCCTACCCATTGAAATCCCACATGGGGTGGCTTCTGTACTGAAGTGGCTGCACCCCCCGCATGATGCATTCGGCCATAACTCCGATCATGGTTAGTCCGGCATGGGCCAACAATCTTATTCGGCCCATGGGATAAATGATGTCCCTGTCACTTTCCCTTTGAGGGCTCCGTGGACGCCAGCTTAGGCGCTTCTTTAAAGGAGCACTATTGAACTCTGGGAGGCCGATCTGGACAGGATCCGGCAGCGGGACGTCTTCTATATAGAACCATTCCGAGGGCCAATCTTCGGACGCCTTCTTTGGGGTTCCGGACAGATATCCGGTCCCGGCGATGCGCCATACTTCGGCTTCGCCCACTTGATACATTGACCCTTTCTTGGAACGGGGCACGAGGCAAAATAGCTCCTTCCACAGTCCGAAATGAGCTTCAATACCCAAGAATAGCTCGCAGAGGGCTACAAAGCCCGCGATATGCAATACCGAGGCAGGCGTGAGATGATGTAGCTGGAGGCCGTAGAACTCCAGTAGCCCCCGGAGAAATGGGTGGATGGGAAATCCGAGCCCCCTTCTTAAGTAAGGGACAAGGCACACCCGCTCTCCTTTGGATGGATTAGGGGCATTCTCTGCTTGCTCTCTGCCGTTGTAGACAGCAAGACCGGCTCGGACCAGGACCATATAGGCCGGGGGTTGAAATCCCTTGGTCTGAAGTATCGCTAACTCACTATGCGGAGTAGAACATCTCTCCCAATATCCAGGCTTAGGGCTAGAAGGGCGAGCGGAGGAGTTGCGGCGACCGACCATGGAGGAATGGACCTTTGTTGGATGCGCTCTGATGAACACTCGTGGAGGGGAGAAGGTGTGGATTGGATCTAAATCCTCATCCCCTTAAAAAGGGCAACTCATTTACGCGGCTAGGGGTGTGAACGTAAAAACACTCAGACTTTTCATATTCGTTTGACACGTGGAAAACGACCATTATTGGGCGTAGAAGCCAAGGAGCGCAACATCTACAAGAAACCGGGCTTTATTCAAACAGGTACACGGTATTTGGAGGAGAACCCGCCTTGCAATGCCGAAGACAATCTGCGCGCCGGACTCATCGTCATTGAAGCTTGGTTCGGGGGCTACTAAGGGAGTCCTGGATTAGGGGGTGTTCGGATAGCCGAATTATACCTTCCACCGGACTCCTGGACTATGAAGATACAAGATTGAAGACTCCGTCTCGTGTCCGGAAGGGACTTTCCTTTGCGTGGAAGGCAAGCTTGGCGATACGGCTGTGCAGATCTCCTACCATTGTAACCGACTTTATGTAACCCTAATCCTCTCCAGTGTCTATATAAACCGGAGGGTTTTTGTCCTTAGGACGACATACACATCAACAATCATACCTTTGGCTACTTTCTAGGGTTTAGCCTCCCTGATCTCGTGGTAGATCAACTCTTGTAATACCCATATCATCAATATTAATCAAGCAGGACGTAGGGTTTTACCTCCATCGCGAGGGCCTGAACCTGGGTAAAACTTCATGTCCCCTGCCTCCTGTTACCATCCGGCCTAGATGCACAGTTCGGGACCCCCTACCCAAGATCCACCGGTTTTGACACCGACACTAACCATAGAAGCATGTTTGCTAACAAGTTTAAGTTCACCTTTAATATCAGCCATATAATCACCCAAGCATCTAATCATATAAGCATTTTCTTTTAATCGTCAACCAAAATAAGCATTTAAGTCATCTTGCTTATACATAAAGTTATCAAACTCATTCAAGCATTGACTAGCAATTTTAGTAGGAGGGACTTCCGCTTTATCATATCTATAGAGAGAATTTACCTTTACTACCTGGGTCGGGATATCGGGATCAGGAGGTTCTTCAGTAAATAAAGAATTAAGATCATATGTTTCTTCAACAGGCGGTATATTAAGACCATGTATTTCTTCAATAGGAGGTAAATTCTTAACGTCTTTAGCTTTAATACCTTTTTCTTTCATAGATTTCTTTGCCTCTTGCATATCTACGGGACTGAGAAATAGAACACCTCTCTTCTTCAGAGTTGGTTTAGGAATAGGCTCAGTAATTGGAGCAGGAGATGGCTCAGGAGCTGGCTCAGGAGGTGCCCAATTATTTTCATTTGTCAACATATTATTCAATTGAATTTCAGCTTCATCCGGTGTTCTTTCGCTGAAAAGAGAACCAGCACAACTATCCAGGTAATCTCTGGAAGCATCGGTTAGTCCATTATAAAAGATATCAAGTATTTCAGGTTTCTTAAGAGGATGATTAGGCAAAGCATTAAGTAACTTGAGAAGCCTCCCCCAAGCTTGTGGGAGACTCTCTTCTTTAATTGGCACAAAGTTGTATATTTCCCTCAAAGCAGCTTGTTTCTTACGAGCAGGGAAATATTTAGCAGAGAAGTAATAAATCATATCCTGGGGACTACACACACAACAAGGATCAGGAGAATTAAACCAAATCTTAGCATCACCCTTTAATGAGAACGGAAATATTTTGAGTATATAGAAGTAACACGATCTCTCATCATTAGTGAACAGGGCAGCTATATCATTTAACTTAGTAAGATGTGCCACAACAGTTTTAGATTCATAGCCATAAAACGGATCAGATTCAGCTAAAGTAATTATATCAGGATCAACAGAGAATTCATAATCTTTATCAGGGACACATATAGGTGAAGTAGCAAAAGCAGGGTTGGGTTTCATTCTATCTCTAAGTGATTCTTTGTTCCATTTAATTAATAACCTCTTAAGCTCATATCTATCTTTGTAAGCAAAAATAGCGGCAGAAGATTCCGTATCAAAAAGATAACCCTCAGGAATAACAGGCATATTTTCATCATCACTATCATCATCGTATTCAGATTCAATAATTTCTTTTTCTCTAGCCCTAGCAATTTGTTCATCATGAAATTCTCCAAGGGGCACCATAGTATCAGGCATAGAAGCGGTTTCATCATAAGTATCATGCATAGTAGAAGTGGCATCATCAATAACATGCGACATATCAGAACGAATAGCAGAAGCAGATGTAGGTATCGCAAACTTACTCATAACAGAAGGTGAATCAAGTGCAGAGCTAGATGGCAGTTCCTTACCTCCCCTCGTAGTTGAGGGATAGATCTTGGTTTTTGGATCTCTCAAGTTGTTCATAGTGTCCAGCAGATATAAATCCCAAGTGACTCAAAGAATAGAGCTATGCTCCCCGGCAACGGCGCCAGAAATTAATCTTGATAACCCACAAGTATAGGGGATCGCAACAGCTTTCGAGGGTAGAGTATTCAACCCAAATTTATTGACTCGACACAAGGGGAGCCAAAGAATATTCTCAAGTATTAGCAGCTGAGTTGTCAATTCAACCACACCTGGAAACTTAGTATCTATAGCAAAGTGTTGAGTAGCAAAGTAATATGATAGTGGTGGTAGAAGCAACAAAAGTAAAGACAGCAAAAGTAATGTTTTTGGTATTTTGTAGTGATTGTAACCGTAGCAGCAGGAAAGTAAATAAGCGTAAACCAGTATATGGAAAACTCGTAGGCACCAGATCAGGGATGGATAATTATGCCGGATGTGGTTCATCATGTAACAGTCATAACATAGGGTGACACATAACTACCTCCAATTCATCAATGTAATGTAGGCATGTATTCCATATATAGTCATACGTGCTTATGGAAAAGAACTTGCATGACATCTTTTGTCCTACCCTCCCGTGGCAGCAGGGTCCTATTGGAAACTAAGGGATATTAAGGCCTCCTTTTAATAGAGAACCGGAACAAAGCATTAGCACATAGTGAATACATGAACTCCTCAAACTATGGTCATCACCGGGAGTGGTCCCGATTATTGTCACTTCGGGGTTGCCGGATCATAACACATAGTAGGTGACTATAGACTTGCAAGATAGGATCTAGAACTCACATATATTCATGAAAACATAATAGGTTCAGATCTGAAATCATGGCACTCGGGCCCTAGTGACAAGCATTAAGCATAGCAAAGTCATAGCAACATCAATCTCAGAACATAATGGATACTAGGGATCAAACCCTAACAAAACTAACTCAATTACATGATAAATCTCATCCAACCCATCACCGTCCAGCAAGCCTACGATGGAATTACTCACGCACGGCGGTGAGTATCATGAAATTGGTGATGGAGGATGGTTGATGATGACGACGACGACGAATCCCCCTCTCCGGAGCCCCGAACGGACTCCAGATCAGCCCTCCCAAGAGGTTTTAGGGCTTGGCGGCGGCTCTATATCGTAAAACGCGATGATTTCTTCTCTTTGATTTTTTTTCTCATCAAAACTCAATATATGGAGGTGGAGTTGGAGTCGGAGATGCAACAGGGGGCCCACAAGGTAGGGGGCGCGCCCTAGGGGGGGTGCCCCCCACCCTCATGAGAAGGGTGTGGGCCCCCTGGTCTTCATCTTTGGTGAGGATTTTTTATTGATTTTTCTAATATGTCCCGTGGAGTTTTAGGTCATTCCGAGAATATTTGTTTTCTGCACATAAAACAACACCATGGTAATTCTGCCGAAAACAGCGTCAGTCCGGGTTAGTTTCATTCAAATCATACAAGTTAGAGTCTAAAACAAGGGCAAAAGTGTTTGGAAAAGTAGATACGACGGAGACGTATCACTCCCTCCGCACCAAAAGTGGCCCACGCGAACACCACCAAAGGAGATCAGGGTCGACGACGGGACCCGGGGCCGGGTTCCTCACCAAGTGTCGCGCCCCTGAAGGTAGCACCTCCCAGTGCCAGCCCGGCGGAGCCCAGTCCCGGACATGGGTCCTCTGGAGCAGGACGTCATCGCGAACGGGTCAACGGCGAGGATGTGGGCCGGGCATCGTCGACAACAAATACTATATGCCGCAAAAGTAAAGTAGCATTTTTTAAATGATGGATTGTGATTTCATATATGCAAATTCTAAATTTTATAACTAAAAATATAATAAACTAAAAAAACATTGACCATATCTAAAACTAACATTTCTAACATTTCTATAACAAATTTTTTCTTTAACATTTCTAACATTTCTATAACATTAATATAGAAAAAACTAACATTTCTATATATAACTAACATTTCTATAACATTAATACAGAAAAACTAATAACTAATAACTAATGATAGAAAACTAAAAACTAAAAACAGAAAAACAAAAAACAGAACAAAAATTCTATATGTGTGTATATGTGTATGTGTGTGTGTTGTGTGTGACGGCGAGCGAAGGCGGTCGACGGCGCCGGCGGCGCACGCGGCGACTTTGATTGGAGGGAGGAGAGGGGGCACTGAGGCTCACAGTGCGGGCGAGGTCGAGGCGACGGCGACGGTGACGTGGGCCAGTGCAGGGACGAGGACGCGGGCCGGTGCGGGGACGGGGACGGTCCGGCGATGCGGACGGCGCGACGAGGACTGGGTCGGCGCGACGGCATGGGACGGGGCGGCGGCGATGAAGCAGAGAGAAGTGGGAGAAAACTGACGATATTTTCGTAAGTGCTATATATAGGAGGAGCCTTTAGTACCGGTTGGAGCCACCAACCGGTACTAAATGTCAAATTTGGCCTGGCCAAGCGGCGGGAAGAGCACACCTTTAGTACCGGGTGGTGGCTGGAACCGGTACTAAAGACCAACCCTTTAGTACTGGTTCCAGCCACCAACCGATATTAAAGGTGGTGCCCTGGCGCAGGTGCGGTGCGGCAAATTTAGTCCCACCTCGCTAGCCGAGGGACGCCCGCACTGGTTTATAAGCCCCAGTCACTACTAGGAAAAGGGCTACTAATGGCGCACCAGTTTTGCCTACTAATGGCGCATCACTTGTGCGCCATTAGTATCACGCCACTAGTATTTTTTACTAATGGCGCACCACTGGTGCGCCATAAGTATAGGCCACGGTGCGCCATTAGTATAGGCCACTGGTGCGCCATTAGTATAGGCCATGGTACGCCATTAGTATTTTTAAATTTTGAAGGCGGGAAAATAGTAGTGGCGCACCGTCTAACCCCCACCGTGCACCATTGCTATTTTTGAATTTTGAATTTGGATCTGGATCATGATTTTTTGCCCATTTTTTACTCGTTTTTTTGCTCGTTTTTTTGGCACGATATTATTTCAAATTTTGTTCCTGTTTTTGGATCTTGTACGTTCTTTTGTCGTGTTCTTTTGCCGGAGAGGAGTTCGCCAGAGAGGAGGAGGAGGTCGCCGGAGAGGAGTTCACTGGAGCATCGGAGAGGAGGAAGGAGAAACCATGAGGGGATGGGAGGAGAGGAGGGAGGAGGAGATCATCGGAGAGGAGGGAGGAGG
>NC_041380.1:7311275-7347939 GCF_002162155.2 Triticum dicoccoides
GAGGGAGGAGGAGCTCACCGGAGAGGACGGAGGAGGAGCTCACCGGAGAGGAGGGAGGAGGAACCGTGAGGGGAGGGGAGGGGAGGAGAGGAGGGACGAGGAGGTCGCCGGAGAGGAGGAGGAGGTCGCCAGAGAGGAGGAGGAGGAGGTCGCCGGAGAGGAGGAGGGTAGTATGGTGGAGGAGAGAAGGGAAGATGGAGTGGAGGAGAGGAGGAGATGGAGTGGAGGAGAAGAATGAAGAGGTAAGGAGGAGAGGACCACGCCCAGCCATATATACGGCATAGTAATGGCGCACCGCGGGCAGGTGCACCATTAGTAACTTTTTTTATTTTTTTGATTTATTTTGAATTTTGAAGGCGGGAAGATACTAATGGCGTACCATGGGCAGGTGCGCCATTAGTAACTTTATTTTTATTTTTTTGACTTATTTTGAATTGTGAAGGCGGGAAGATAGTAATGGCGCACCATGGGCAGGTGCGCCATTAGTAAGTTTGAATTTTTTTGCCTCTCCAGATCTTAAAAGCCCGTATCTTTTTTTCTATTAGGTTTTTGAGGATTTGGGTTTCTAATCATATGCAGGTCGCTGTGGCCGACTAGGTGGGCTTTTTTCATTTAGTTCCTTCTTTTCTGCTTTATTTATTTTGTTTTATTTGTTTTTAGTTGTTTTTTTGTTGTATTTAGAGTTTCTTTGTGAATATTTTTGCTTTAGGTACAAAAAATTAGAAACTTTCAGTTACTGCCAGTAGTTTTCAAATTTGAATAGTTTAAATTTTGAATTATTTGAAATTTGTGTGAATCACTAGTTTGTGAATAACTTAACTTTAAAAATACATTTTTCAGTGATTCTTTTTTATTAGGTTTAATATTAGTGTGTTTTATCATTATATTCAATTTGGTAATGCTTAGGTTATTGAAAAAATGAAATGCCTTTGTAACAGATGAGTTTTCGTCCAAAACCCTGATATTTCGAAAGAGATTGTCCATTTTGTATACGAAGTGTATCTAGTTTTTGCCGTAACCCTCTCTACTTTTTTGCACATGCTATGTGGGTGAAATTATGATACCATGCCAACTTTCAACCTTTTCGGAGTTCATTTGAAGTGTTTTTCAATTTAGCTGAAAAAATCAGTAAATGCATGAAAGAATTTGTTTGCACATAAAATTTCTTCGCGTTTCAAATGCCAAAACACATAACTACCCTAACTATTACATAGATTCCATCATGGGTGTGAAACACATAAGAAAGTGATGATAGTGAAGCCGATCACATCCCAGATCTTTGGGTGTGAAACTTTTTCTTCGCGTGTGTCCCTTTGCGCTGTAACCATGGAAAAATCTTCATCATTTAACGGGATTCTCGGGTCAATATTCACTGTGAATGGAGCAATTTCATCAACTTTTCATAATCTCCTGACATGTCTGTCTTGTCATCCACTCCCACGATGTTTCTCTTCCCAGAAAGAACAATGTGCCGCTTTGGCTCATCGTATGATGCATTCGCTTTCTTATCTTTTCTTTTTCTCAGCTTGGTAGACATGTCCTTCACATAGAAAACCTGTGCCACATCATTGGCTAGGACGAATGGTTCGTCTGCATACACAAGATTGTTGAGATCCATTGTTGTCATTCCGTACTGCGGGTCTTCCGTACTGCGAGACCTTCAAACCATGTCCATAGTCAAGTTCCCATATGTCCTGTATATAAGCATAATATGTTTCCTTTCCCGTCTTGGTTGCTGCATCAAAGCGGACACCACTGTTTTGCTTGATGCTCTTCTTATCTTGGGCGATCATGTAAAATGTATTACCATTTATCTCTTACCCTTTGAAAGACATTATATTCAAAGATGGTAACTGGGACAGCGAGTACAGGTCATCTTCAATAGAGGCGTCATGCATGGTGCATGTCTGCAACCAGCCGGCAAAACTCCTGGTTTGTTCACGTGTAATCCAGTCATCAGACCGCTCCGGGTGTTTGGAGCGTAGAAAATTCTTGTGTTCGTCCATATACGGAGCCACCAAGGCGGAATTCTGTAGAACTGTGTAGTGTGCTTCAGTGAGAGAATGTTCGTCCATACATATTATTTGATCCCCTCCTAGCGTGCCTTTTCCATCCAGTCTGCCCTTATGCCGCGATGCAGGAACACCAATCGGTTTAAGGTCAGGAATAAAGTCAATTCAAAACTCAATGACCTCCTCATTTTCGTGGCCCTTGGAGATGCTTCCTTCTGGCCTAGCACGGTTATGAACATATTTCTTTAAGACTCCCATGAACCTCTCAAAGGGGAATGTATTGTGTAGAAATACATGACCCAAAACGTTAATCTCTTCGCATATGTGAACTAGGATGTGCGTCATGATGTTGAAGAAGGATGGTGGGAACACCAACTCGAAACTAACAAGACATTTCACCAAATCATTCTCTAACCTTGGTATGATTTCTGGATCGATTACCTTCTGAGAGATTGCATTGAGGAATGCACATAGCTTCACAATGGCTAATCGAACGTTTTCCGGTAGAAGCCCCCTCAATGCAACCGGAAGCAGTTGCGTCATAATCATGTGGCAGTCATGAGACTTTAGGTTCTGGAACTTTTTCTCTGCCATGTTTATTATTCCCTTTATATTCGACGTGAAGCCACACGGGACCTTAATACTGAGCAGGCATTCAAAAAAGATTTCCTTCTCTTCTTTGGTAAGAGCATAGCTTGCATGACCCTGATGTATTCCGTCTTTTCCGTGCATATGTTGCTGGTCCTCCAGTGCCTCAGGTGTATCTTTTGTCTTCCCATACACACCCAAGAAGCCAAGCAGGGTCACGCAAAGATTCTTTGTCACGTGCATCACGTCGATTACGGAGCGGACCTGTTGGGGATATTACTACCAGTATGACCCGCCCAGGAGGGGCCGGGTTAGTCCTAATAGAGGGTTACATAAGAAGCCCAATAAACATTCAAGATGATAGTTTACTAAACGTATAGAAGGCCCAAAGGCCCGGGGCCGGCTTAAGGCCTGATATTGTAAACCACCGTATGTAAGGAAAGATTTGTAAAGAAAGGCATGTAAAGGAAGTCACCGAGCCGGACACGATTATGAGCCGGCCGGGACTCTGTAGGCCACCAGGCGTCAACCCGTGTATATAAGGGGACGACGCGGTGGCGGTTTAGGAGAAGAAACAACCAAATCGATAACCAAGCCGGCGAGTTGAGCCCCTTGGAGATTGAAGCTTCAAGCAATACCAATCCCAACTAGACGTAGGCTTTTAGCTTGATCGTAAGGGGCTGAACTATTATAAAAACAATCTCGTGTGTCCCTTGTCCCGATTAACCCCTTTAAGCTTCCTAGTGCGATGGCCCTACGACTAAGTCCTTGCTCTAGGACATCTGCCGTGTCAACTCCATGACAGTTGGCGCCCACCGTGGGGCCAGCGCACGGTGGATTTGAGTTATTGAAGGGAAACTTCGAAGGGCTCAAGGGATACGCTATGGGCCGGATGACCAAGAGTCGTCGCGCCAAGCTCTACATCGACGGCGAAGGCTGGGGCCCCGAAGCTGGCTCAATAGAGTATGGGTACCGGGTCCCCTTCGGTGGAATTCACGTCTTCATCGGCTGGATCGGCGAGTCGGGCCTTGAGCCGGACGCCCACACCAACCTCATTGAAACGGCTCAGCGCACCAGGACCACCCGTGTTCAATCTGTCGTGAAACATGCCTTGGTAGGCTGCATCCACGACGGTGAATACTCCGAAGGATCGGTGGAAGGCGGCGAGACAGCCATCTGACCAGATACTACTTCATCAACAGGTGAGACGGACTCGTTGTACCAACTGCAAGACCTCATTGACGTTTGAGAGCATGCAGACTCACGTAAGTCGGAAGAGGAGACCCGCCGGCCATGGAACATTGCTCAACTTCGGCTGTATTACACCTGACCAACTGGCTCTCAACATGTACATACGTTCACGTTGTATATACTATGATATGCAATAAAGTAAGACCATCGGTCTCTTTTCTTTTCACAGACTATACATCTTTATTATTTCTTACTTACAAATGACTATTAAGGAGCTGATCATATTTGAATCAAGTTTAACCTTTTCGGTCTAGCTTATGATCGTATCCGAATCTAGCTGCAAATCTCATGGTCACTTGGGGGCTTCCTGTTCAAACATAGGTCGTATTCGAACCAAAGAGAACATAGCTGTCGTAAACCTCTTGATCGGCTCAAGGCCAAACTCACTTGGGGGCTTCTTGATCGTATCTGAATCATAGCTTAACCCCTTTTGAGTCCGACTTGGATCGTATTCGAATCAGGGTCGTTAAAAACCTCTCAAGGTCATTTGGGGGCTTCCTGTTCAAACATAGGTCGTATTCGAACCAAAGAGAACATAGCTGTCGGTACCCTCTTGATCAGCGCAACGCCAAAGCCACTAGGGGCTATATGGTTGTATTCGAAGCTTAGCTTAACCCATTTGGTCCGGTTTACTGATCGTATTTCAAGAAGAAACCCCCAACCTTTCGAATACAGAGTTAAAATTATGTTTATTATCTGTTGCTTGCCCTTTAGCTTTTGTTGTTTCAATATTACAAATAAGATAGCCTGGTTTTCTTCACCGGCTCAATTATTGGACAACACAGCCGCCCGGGTTATTCAAGCTGGTGGTTCAAGGATCCAAAGTTCATCACCCGGATTATTTAAACCGGCGATCTAAGGATCAACAAGGACAAGGTATGGTTCTTACTTATACGCGCTTACCTGCTGCGTTAACTCAAGAGTTAGTATTAAACCTTATCCTTTATTCATATTTGTCTCTGCTTTTTATTGAGGTAAATATATGGGTTGTAAATTAGGTGTTTAAGCCCGTTTGGTTCTAAACCGCCTTGCCAGTTGTCGGTGTCAAAACCGGCGGATCTCGGGTAGGGGGTCCCGAACTGTGCGTCTAGGCCGGATGGTAACAGGAGGCAAGGGACACGAAGTTTTACCCGGGTTCGGGCCATCTCGATGGAGGTAAAACCCTACGTCCTGCTTGATTAATATTGATGATATAGGTAGTACAAGAGTAGATCTACCACGAGATCAGAGAGGCTAAACCCTAGAAGCTAGCCTATGGTATGATTGTTGATGTGTATGTTGTCCTACGGACTAAAACCCTCCGGTTTATATAGACACCAGAGAGGGTTAGGGTTACACAAAGTCGGTTACAATGGTAGGAGATCTGAATATCCGTATCGCCAAGCTTGCCTTCCACGCCAAGGAAAGTCCCCTCCGGACACGGGACGAAGTCTTCAATCTTGTATCTTCATAGTCCAGGAGTCCGACTGAAGGTATAGTCCGGCTATCCGAACACCCCCTAATCCAGGACTCCCTCAGTAGCCCCTGAACCAGGCTTCAATGACGACGAGTCCGGCGCGCAAATTGTCTTCGGCATTGCAAGGCGGGTTCCTCCTCCAAGTACTTCATAGAAGATTTTGAACACAAAGATAGTGTCCGGCTCTGCAAAATAAGTTTCCACATATTGCCATAGAGAGAATAATATTTACACAAATCTTAATCTGCTGACGTATTCCGCAATGTGACACACCACGACCAAGCCTTTATCCGAGTCGTTTCATTATCCCACCTCAGCGCGTCATGCGAGGCGGTTTCCTTGGCACGTCTTGTCAAAGAAGAGATCGTGTCCCCTTATTCCGTGATTCTCATCAATACGAGCATGGGTAACCCAACTGCGCCTTTGATTACGGCGCTTGGAGATAAGCGAGTTTTACCAGGCTGGTGGGGACATGTAGTTGCGTCTACCCATATAAGGGGATAAGGATCCACCTTTTCACCCACACCTTCTTCCTCCTTTGCCTATCCATTCTTGCGCACTCGAGCTCCAGCGCCCAAGTCCGCTCTCCCACCTCAACCTTCTCCAGTCATGTCCGGAGCGGGAGGCAAGTGGATGGTCTCCTCCGTCATGGAGAGACACATCAAAAAGCTAAGGAAGGCCGGATACCTGTCTAATGACATCGTGCACCGGCTTCCCGAAAAGGGGCAGCTCATCCCCACCCCTAGGCCCCATGAGAGGGTGATATTCCTCCCCCATTTCCTCCACGGACAGGGCTTCCCTCTGCATCCATTTGTCCAGGGGCTCATGTTCTACTACGGCCTGGATTTCCACGATCTGGCCCCGAACTTCGTCCTTAACATCTCGGTGTTTATCGTCGTGTGCGAGGCTTTCCTCCGCATCCGCCCCCATTTCGGCCTATGGCTCAAGACTTTCAACGTCAAGCCGAAGGTGGTGCGCGGCAGCCAGGCGGAGTGCGGAGGCGCCATGGTGGGCAAGATGGCCAACGTCCTATGGCTCGAGGGCTCCTTTGTGGAGACCCTGAAGGGGTGGTAATCATGGTGGTTTTACATCACCGAGCCGCGCGATGCCGAATGGGTCGCACCCCCTGAGTTTCGATCCGGTCCCCCTACATGGCTCACCTCCTGGAAGGAGACGGGCCTGTCTTGGGGTAAGAAAGGAGAGCTGACCAGACTCCAAACATGCATCCAAACCCTGGCGGACAAGAAGCTCAAGCTTGTCAATGTAGTCCAGGTTATGCTCTTCCGCCTGATCCTCCGTGTCAACAACGGGCCTTCAACCTGTGGGAGTTCGACCCGTGCAGCACCAAACTCTGAACAGGCTCTTCGACACGATGTACAAAGATGCCTGGAGGATGCTTTTCAAGGGCGGCGAGGCTCCCACATCCGCTACCGAGGATCGCGGATTCAGTGCGCAACGTCACGCTCTCGCGGTAAGCTATTTTTGTCCTTTTACAGGGTATTAGTTTTTCATAGGTTGACTCCATGCGGGATCTAAGCTCCCTTACCTTTGACATGATTGGCAGGTGACGTCCGGACAGATCAACTGTCCGGCTCCTTTGCCCGAAGGCCCAGCGGACGCTCGCTTGGCGAAGCTGCTGGTTCCGACACCCTATGTGGTGCCGGAGAAGAAGGCCGCGAAAAGGGCCAGGGGGACTCGAAAGAGTGCCCGACGCCAGGAGGTGTCGGATTCATCACCCGACAGTTCCGAAGCGCATTCCTCTCGTGAAGACGAGGAGGATGAAGAAACCTCTCCCCTTCCAGTGGGAGGAGAGAAGAAAAGGAAAGCCGTCCTCTCTAGGGAGGCCGGAGGGTCCAAGATGGGGAAAACCCTTCCTCCGGATTACTCCACCGATGCCGACGACGGTGGAGAGGAGTGGCAGCACAGGGCCAAGCCCCTGGCGAAATCATGAGTATCCGGATACCGGAGTAATTCATAGTATTCATTTATTGCACAACTTTCCCTTATGTCGAATATGTTTATGCAGCCCACCCAAGGACCGGCTCGACGCGTCGTCGAGCGGCTCGCTGGACTCGTCAGATGTGAACTTGCTTCCGACGGCTTCCTCCCCCCGCCCTGCGGACGACACCAAAGTGTTGTCTCAACAGGTCCCAAGAAGGGAGGAGGTGGTCCTGGAGGCGCCGCAAGGCGACCTCCCGGACTCCAGGAGTAAAGGGGATGAAACCCCCCTGGGCTCCAAGTCCGGTTCTAGGCCGGACACCGCTCCGGAACCTTCAAAGGTTGCAGAGTCCGGCGGGGGACCTCCTTCCAAGAGGAGCAAGTCCACCGTGCCGGTGGCCCCCGTCCAACCGGAGCCTCCGGACAATATGTTGGAGGCGGTCCAAGGCGCCTCCATCGACGAGGAGCACCGCATTATGATGAATGTGGTGGTCCAGAAGGTTCAGTCCGCCAAAAGCGGACTGACTGAAGCTTGTACTAGCCTTTTGACAGGCTTTGAGGTAAGTAAAGAATGTGTAAATGATATTACCGCATAGACAGTAGCCCCTGATGCTCTGTTGGGCGTTCGGGAAGAAAAGCCGAATAGAGGATCAAAAAATTCGCAAGAGTCTAACAAAAAGGAGTCAATATGCGTATGTAGGCTTCTCTGCTGGCATCCACCGCACTGACTGCGGAAGTGGACACGCTGAAGCAGAGCCTTGAGAAGTCCGAGCAAGAGCTTGGGCGTGCCAAGAAGCAGCTCGAGGAGAAGGAAGGTAAGAAATACCTTGTTTGAGTATGTATAAAAAAGGTGCAATTGCAAAAAATGACAGGATTAACATGGCTATTGTAGGGGCCATGTCTAAGGTGGCGACCCTGAAGCAAGCGCTGCTCGAGGCCGAGAAAAGTGCGGCCACGGAGTGCACCGAGCGGGAGAAGTATGAGGCCGAGGTTGGCAAGGTCCGGCAAGAGCTCCAGGTTCTCATGAAGAAGCATGAGAGTTTCGAGCTTGACTTGAAGACGCGAGCGTCCGAGCTCGCGGCGGCTATTGAAAATCCCAAGTCTGCCAAGACCGAATCCCAGAAGACCCTCCAGAAGATAGCAGCGGGTAAGGCATTCTTTATGCAAAGTAAGCACATAAACGTGAGTTACTTGATACTTACCCAGATTCGGAGCTCTCTAGGAGCATTTGCAGATCTTCCCCGGAGTGTATCCGATGCCGCCGCATTCTATCGAGCCACGGAGGGTAGCTCAACAGAGAAGGTGTTCTGGTCTCAGTATGCTGAGGCCGGACACCCCGTTCCCCTGAGCGACCAGCTGAAGCAACTGGTCAAGCTCCACAAGGCGGCCGAACAGGCCATGAAGGGCCTCCTAGTTCGGCTGTGGCCTGGAGAGGCTCTGCCTGGGAGCTATTTCGGGCCGGTGCGGCGGCTGGTGGAGGCCTGCCGAAGGCTCGAAGTCATCAAGCGCTCCGTTTGCATTGAAGGTGCCCGCAGGGCCTTTGCCCGTGTGAAGGTGCATTGGGGCAGGCTGGATGCTGAGAAGCTTGTGAAGGACGGGCCACCGCCGGGGAAAGAGCCTCACAAGCCCGAAAATTACTATAAGGATGTTCTGAAGGGTGCCCGCCTTATGGCGGATGAATGTTCTAGGGATGTAATTTTTGAGTAAAACTCGCTCGTTTTTGTCCTGTGTGCTGAAAACTTTTTCATATGCGCTGAGCAATGCTGCTTGAATTTAAAATATTACCTTCTGTGTGGATGTTTATCAATACTGAGAGATGGCGAGTCGTCGGCTTCTGCCCCCGTGCCGCTAGTGCTGGGGTGTTCGGGGATAAACCTGGGCGCTCTTTTTCCCATATTTGGGTCCTTCGAGGGAGACGCTCAGCCCAACGAACAAGGCAATTGGACTATAATGCGTGAACACTCTCACTTAGCCATAGAATTCTATAATTTTAAATTTCGGCGAAGCCCCTAGTATTCGGAAGACCGAGTTCAGGGCGCTATCCACGCCTTGGCCGGATAGAGCCGACTCCTCGCCCTAAGTGGCATAAGTCTTTAGGGACTCGAAAAAACCTCTCGAACAGCAACCATCTCTCGCTTCATCATGACAGTCAGTTTTAGCTTTCTCCACTGAGGTGCTCGGCCCAGCTCAACTGGGGCACAATCGCAGTGGTTCTCCTAGTGCTACCTTAGCCGATATAGCGGAATGTAAATCACCAAAACATAGGAGCCGAGCAAACCCAACTATTGACCCAGGACATGATTCGGAGCCGATGCATATAATGCTATAAGTTCGGGGTGCCGCACTTGTGAAAGTGTTCGGACTTCTCACACCATATTGAGGGGTGCTAAAAGCCCCTGGCGTATTTTGGCCGTATCAAATTGTACGGGTGCAACATGTCGTTAAGGAACATATATTTATAAAAAGGTAATGCAAAAATAGACAAAAGCTATGCATTGTTTATTAAAGATGGCTGCGATCAAAGCAGAACGATACAGGTAATGTGATAAACAAAAAGTTGGACTATTTAATATGTCTGCTCCAGGGGCAAACCGCGGAATAGTATGCGAAACAGGTATACTTCTCGTGATAGAGACCACCTGGGAGTTCCGTAATGCAGCATGGCTTGTATGCTTCCCTAGTTCTTTCATTGTTTGTGCGGCAATTGAATTGCTGGACAGCCCTTCCGAAGGATGGAGTCCTGAAAGTAAGAGAAAATTAAAAAATCGGCAGCCCCTGGTACGGTTTAAGCCGTGTTTTGGGTGTGCCATGATGGTGCCCCTCCCCCTATACCCATGGTATCTCTAGAGCGTAGTTATGTACGCGAAGTACTAGCGTCGCCTTTTTGCGAGGGTTGGGGTCGGGGCCGCATTGCTACGCCTGCTCGGATCGTGCCGGGCGATCTTGTTGTAGGTTACTTCGGGCGTGCTTGACGGTGTCCGGTCGTTTAGTGGCCGGAATAGAGAACTGCCTGGAGAGGCTGCTTTGTACTTCCGCTGCAAGGGCCGCCGTGTGCTCCTCCGTTCGGAGGGAGCATTCGGTGTTTCCATTGACCGTAATTACTCCTCGAGGGCTTGGCATCTTGAGCTTAAGGTATGCGTAGTGCGGTACCGCATTGAACTTAGAGAATGCGGTTCGCCCGAGCAGTGCGTGATAACCACTGTGAAATGGGACTATGTTGAAGATTAACTCCTCGCTTCAGAAATTATCCGGAGGTCCGAAGACCACTTTGAGTGTGACTGAGCCTGTACAGTTGGCCTCTACACCTGGTATTACGCCTTTAAAGGTCATTTTGGTGGGCTTAATCCTCGAGGGATCTATGCCCATTTTCCGCACTGTATCCTGGTAAAGCAGGTTCAGGCTGCTGCCGCCGTCCATGAGGACTCTAGTGAGATGAAATCCGTCAATAATTCGGTCTAAAACCAATACGGCGAATCCGCCATGACGGATGCTAGTGGGATGGTCCCTTCGATCAAAGGTGATCGGGCAGGAAGACCATGGGTTGAACTTTGGGGCGACTGGCTCTACCGCATATACGTCCCTTAACGCACGCTTCCGCTCCCTTTTGGGGACGTGGGTTGCGTATATCATGTTCGCTGTCCGCACTTGTGGGGGAAAACCCTTCTATCCACTGTTGTTCGGTGGCCGGGGCTCCTCGTCGTCATCTCTATGCAGCCCCTTGTCTTCATTTTCGGCGTTTAACTTGCCTGCCTGCTTGAACACCCAACAGTCCATGTTGGTGTGATTGGCCGGCTTTTCGGGGGTACCGTGTATCTGGCACAAGCGGTCGAGTATTCGGTCCAAACTGGACGGGCCCCTAGGATTCCTTTTGAATGGCTTTTTCCGCTGACCGGATTTAGAGCCTCTGAATCCGGCATTAACTGCCATATCCTCAGCATTGTCGTCGTTGATGCGGCGCTTATGCTTGCTGTGACGTGACCTGCCGCTACTATCGCTGGTATCCGAATTACCGGGGTTCTTGTTCATATTGTTGCTACGAGCAAGCCAGCTGTCTTCCCCCGCGCAAAAGCGGGTCATGAGTGTCATGAGTGCTGCCATAGATTTCGGCTTTTCCCGTCCTAGGTGCCGGGCAAGCCACTCGTCACGGATATTGTGCTTGAAGGCTGCTAGGGCCTCTGCGTCCGGACAGTCGACTATTTGATTTTTTCTTTGTTAGGAACCGTGTCCAGAATTGCCTGGCCGATTCATCTGGCTGCTGAATTACGTAGCTTAGGTCATCGGTGTCCGGGCGTCGCACATAAGTGCCCTGGAAATTGTCGAGGAATGCGGCTTCCAGGTCCTCCCAACAACTGATTGATCCTGTTGGCAAGCTGTTAAGCCAATGTCGAGCTGGTCCTTTAAGCTTGAGTGGGAGGTATTTGATGGCGTGGAAATCGTCGCCGCGGGCCATGTGGATATGAAGCAGATAATCCTCGATCCATACCGCGGGATCTGTTGTGCCATCATATGATTCGATGTTTACGGGTTTGAAACCCTCGGGGATTTGATGATCCATTATTTCGTCAATAAAGCATAGTGGGTGTGCGGCGCCTCTGTACTAGGCGATATCATGACGTAGATCCAATGAGCTTTGTCTACTGTGTTCGGCCCTGCCGAATTTGTGGCCGGCGTGACGGTTAACGTCTCGAGCCGTGGGGCGCCCATGCGATCCATAGATCGATCTTGTTTGCCTTGCCTTGTCCTCCAACATATTTCATAAGTCCGGCCCATATTCCCATGCCTTGGTACGGGGTGCGGCTTGAGTGGAGGGCCGAGAGGCCTCTCTGTCGCGGCCACGACCGCATCAAGTGCTTCCTCCTCTAATCGGGGCAGCATCCTGCGCTTTGGGTAGCTTTTGGAGGGGCGTTCGAGTTTATGCTCTTCAGCCGCAAGGACTTCAGTCCATTATCGACTAGCAAATCTTGATCAGCTTTAAGCTATTGCTGTTTTTTCTTGAGGCTTCTTGCTGTGGCCATAAGCCTGCGTTGAAAACGCTTTTGCTCGACGGGATCCTACGGTATGAAAAATTCGTCGTCGTCGAGGCTTGCCTTGTCTTCGGAGGGAGGCATATAATTGTCGTCCTCGACCTCCCTGTCTGCCGCTCTCTTCGTCCTCCTGCGCTAAATCTTGCTGGAGGGGTTTTTTTCTTCGGCACTTTCCGGAGTATTATTGTCTCCCGTGCTGGAATCACCGTTTTTGTTTTGGCGGGATTTTGAGCGGCGCCCCTGACGCTGACGCTTAGTCTGTTTCTTGGAGGGGTCATCCTCCGTTGTTCCATCGCCATCTCCCTCTTTTGGGGTGTCCACCATGTATATGTCATATGACGAGGTGGCTTTCCAGGGCCTAGTAGGCGCTGATTCTTCATCATCTCCTTCATCGGCGTCCATACCGTCGATGTCTTCGGAGTCGAAGTCGAGCATGTCGGTTAAGTCGTCGACAGTGGCTACAAAGTGGGTGGTGGGTGGGTTTTGAATTTCTTCATCATCCGTACCCCAACCTTGCTGACCGTAGTCCGGCCAGGGCTCTCCTGATAAAGAGAGAGACTTCAATGACTTCAGGATATCGCCGAAAGGCGAGTGCTGAAAGATGTCCGCGGCCGTGAACTCCAAGATCGGCGCCCAATCGGATTCGATCGGCAGGGTCGCGGAGGGTTCGGAGTCCGGAGAGGAATCCGGCTCCATGGAGTCACAAGTCTCGCAGGGTACGGGGCTGGTGTTCGGCTCAATCGCCGTTGGGATCGCAGCCCCCGAGGTGGCGTCCAACCGCCCATCCTCGATTGGCGCGGTTCGGTCCAAACTGAGGTTCGGAGCCGATGCGGGTGCGGCCTCCGGGGCACTGTTCGGTGGCAGAGCTAGATCATGCTCGTCGTAACAGTGCGGCGCGCTCGGAAGTGGCTCGAATCCGTCGAAGACCAAGTCCCCGCGGATGTCAGCCGTGTAGTTTAAACTTCCAAATCTGACCTGACAGCTAGGGGTGTAGCTTTCGATCTGCTCCAAACGACCAAGCGAATTGGCCCGCAGTGCGAAGCCGACAAAGACGAAGATCTGTCCGGGGAGGAAGGTCTCACCCTGGACTGCATCGCTATTGATGATCGTAGGAGCCATCGATCCTGACGGCGACGACACAGAGGAACTCTCAATGAAAGCACCAATGTCGGTGTCAAAACCGGTGGATCTCGGGTAGGGGGTCTCAAACTGTGCGTCTAGGCCAAATGGTAACAGGAGGCAGGGGACACAAAGTTTTACCCAGGTTCGGGCCCTCTCAATGGAGGTAAAACCCTACGTCCTGCTTGATTAATATTGATGATATAGGTAGTACAAGAGTAGATCTACCACGAGATCAGAGAGGCTAAACCTTAGAAGCTAGCCTATGGTATGATTGTTGATGTGTATGTTGTCCTACGGACTAAAACCCTCCGGTTTATATAGACACCGGAGAGGGTTAGGGTTACACAAAGTCGGTTACAATGGTAGGAGATCTGAATATCCGTATCGCCAAGCTTGCCTTCCACGCCAAGGAAAGTCCCCTCCGGACACGGGACGGAGTCTTCAATCTTGTATTTTCATAGTCCAGGAGTCCGGCTGAAGGTATAGTCCGGCTATCCGAACACCCCCTAAGCAGGACTCCCTCACCAGTCTTTTCCTTGTATTCATAGGAACATAGTTCAAACATTGCAGAGACAAACATTAAACAATGCATACATTGACATCTGAAACACGGATTCGCATATACGCTTTTTATGCACGATGGCACAAGCAAACAGGCGGTGTTTTACCAGCTAAGCTATTACAAGGCTTTATAAGCCCATGAAGATGATCATTGTCCCTCCCTCGCCGGTTTACCATCTTGAGTCTGCTGGAAGTTGGGTTTTGACCAATCAAAGCCGTTCATGGCGACAAATTCGGCTTCATCGTCAATCAGGCCCGACCGGGTCAACCTCCGGGGCAAATGTATCTTCTCTCACTGGTGGGATCAAGTATGTTACTTTATATGAGGGAGGGGCCATCTTCTTATTCTCACTATCAAAACCCGGTTGGTACTTGTCCACATTGGTGTCATCTCCAAGACTAGTTGCCTGAGGCCGGACTTCGTGGACACAGGCTATGAAGTCATCCTAATCAAAAGGAGACCTTTCCTCCTTCACGGTAGGATAGCCCCTTACTACGTCCGCCGGGTCTAGGTCTGGCATCCAAGCCTTGGAGCAGCTTAGGGCATTCAAAGCTCCGGCTCGCGCACAGGAGCGTTTTACTTCTTGGAACCTGGCAGGAAGGATGGACAGCTTCTTTAGGACGTCGCTGAGCCGGTTGGGTCCTTGATGTTGGGGAACGTAGCAGAATTTTAAAATTTTCTATGCATCACCCAGATCAATCTATGGAGTCATCTAGCAACGAGGGAGAGGGGAGTGCATCTACATACCCTTGTAGATCAAGAGAACGGGGTTGATGGAGTCGTACTCGTCGTGATCCAAATCACCGATGACCTAGCGCCGAACGGACGGCACCTCCGCGTTCAACACACGTACGGTTGGGAAGACGTCTCCTCCAACTTGATCCAGCAAGGGGGAAGGAGAGGTTGATGAATATCCAGCAGCACGACGGCGTGGTGGTGGAAGCAACGGTGATCTCGGCAGGGCTTCACCAAGCTCAGGGAGCGGGAGGAGTGTCACGGGAGGGAGAGGGAGGCACCAGGGGCTAGGGTGCGGCTGCCCTCCCTCTGTCTCCCTTAGGCCCATGTAGGCCCAACACTTCCCCGAGGGGTTTCGGTAACCCCTCGGTACTCTGGAAAAATACCCGAATCACTCTGAACCATTCCAATGTCCAAATACTACCTTCAATATATGAACCTTTACCTCTCGACCATTTCGAGACTCCTCGTCATGTCCGTGATCTCATCCGGGACTCCGAAGAAACTTCGGTCACCAAAACACATAACTCATAATACAAATCATCATCAAAAGTTAAGCGTGCGGACCCTACGAGTTCGAGAACTATGTAGACATGAGTGAGACACATCTCCGGTCAATAACCAATAGCAGAACCTGGATGCTCATATTGGTTCATACAGATTCTACGAAGATCTTTATCGGTCAAACTGCAATAACAACACACGTTATTCCCTTTGTCATAGGTATGTTACTTGCCCGAGATTCGATCATCAATATCATCATACATAGTTCAATCTCGTTACTGGTAAGTCTCTTTACTCGTTCCGTAATGCATCATCCTGCAACTAACTCATTAGTCACATTGCTTGTAAGGCTTATAGTGATGTGCATTACCGAGAGGGCCTAGAGATACCTCTCCGATACTCGAAGTGACAAATCCTAATCTTGATCTATGCCAACCCAACAAACACCTTCAAAGACACCTGTAGAGCATCTTTATAATCACCCAGTTACGCTGTGACGTTTGATAGCACACAAGGTGTTCCTCTGGTATTCGGGAGTTGCATAATCTCATAGTCAGAGGAATATGTATAAGTCATGAAGAAAGCAATAGTAATAAAACTTAACGATCATTATGCTAAGCTAACGGATGGGTCTTGTCCATTACATCATTCTCTAATGATGTGATCCCGTTCATCAAATGAAAACGCATGTCTATGGTCAGGACAATTCACCATCTTTGATTAACAATCTAGTCAAGTAGAGGCACACTAGGGACACTCTATTTTTGTCTATGTATTCACACACGTACTTGATAACCCACAAGTATAGGGGATCGCAACCATTTGCGAGGGTAGAGTATTCAACCCAAATTTATTGATTCGACACAAGGGAAGCCAAAGAATATTCTCAAGTATTAGCAACTGAGTTGTCGATTCAACCACATGTGGAAACTTAGTATCTGCAGCAAAGTGTTTAGTAGCAAAGTAATATGATAGTAGTGGTAATAGTAGCAAAAGGTAATGATAGCAAAAGTAATATTTTTGGTGTTTTGTAGTGATGATAAAAATAGCAATGGAAAAGTAAATAAGCGAAGAACAATATATGGAAAGCTCGTAGGCAATGGATCGGTGATGAAGAATTATGCCGGATGCGGTTCACCATGTAACAGTCATAACCTACGGTGACACAGAACTAGCTCCAATTCATCAATGTAATGTAGTCATGTATTCTGAATATAGTCATACGCGCTTATGGAAAAGAACTTGCATGACATCTTTTGTCCTACCCTCCCGTGGCAGCGGGGTCCTAGTGGAAACTAAGGGATATTAGGGCCTCCTTTTAGTAGAGTACCGGACCAAAGCATTAACACGGAGTGAATACATGAACTCCTCAAACTACGGTCATCACCGGGAGTGGTCCCAATTATTGTCACTTCGGGGTTGCCGGATCATAACACATAGTAGGTGACTATAGACTTGCAATATAGGATCAAGAACTCACATATATTCATGAAAACATAATAGGTTCAGATCTGAAATCATGGCACTCGGGCCCTAGTGACAAGCATTAAGCATAGCAAAGTCATAGCAACATCAATCTCAGAACATAGTGGATACTAGGGATCAAACCCTAACAAAACTAACTTGATTACATGATAAATCTCATCCAACCAATCACCATCCAGCAAGCCTATGATGGAATTACTCACGCACGGTGGTGAGCATCATGAAATTGGTGATGGAGGATGGTTGATGATGACGACGGCGACGGATTCCCCTCTCCAGAGCCCCAAACGGACTCCAGATCAGCCCTCCCGAGAGAGTTTAGGGCTTGGCGGCGGCTCTGTATCGTAAAACGCGATGAACCCTTCTCCCTAGCTTGTGAAACATGTTCATGATCAAGTTTCCTAAAATTCATGATATCGTTTCTAAGAGAGATGATCTTAGCGGGAGGAAAATACTTAGAGATAAAAGCATCTTTGCACTTATTCCACAAATCAATAATATTTTTTGGCAAAGATGAAAACAAGCTTTAGCATGATCTCTAAGCGAAAAAGGAAATAGCTTCAATTTAACAATATCATTGTCCACATCTTTCTTCTTTTTCATATCACACAAATCAACAAAGTTGTTTAGATGGGTAGCGGCATCTTCACTAGGAAGGCCGGAAAATAGATTTTTCATGACAAGATTCAGGAAAGCAACATTAATTTCATGAGATTCAGCATCGGTAAGAGGAGCAATCGGAGTGCTAATAAAATCATTGTTGTTGGTATTAGTAAAGTCACACAATTTGGTATTATCTTGAGCCATCGTGACAAGCAAGCAATCCAAAACACAAGCAAACAAGAGACAGGCAAACAGAGGCAAATAGAAAAAGAGAAGGAGGACGGAGAGAGAGGGCGGATAAAACGGCAAGGGTGAAGTGGGGGAGAGGAAAACGAGAGGCAAATGGCAAATAATGCAATGCGGGAGATAAGGGTTTGTGATGGGTACTTGGTATGTTGACTTTTGCGTAGACTCCCTGGCAACGGCGCTAGAAATCCTTCTTGCTACCTCTTGAGCACTGCGTTGGTTTTCCCTAGAAGAGGAAAGGGGGATGCAGCAAAATAGCGTAAGTATTTCCCTCAGTTTTTGAGAAACAAGGTATCAATCCAGTAGGAGGCCACGCATGAGTCCCTCGCACCTACACAAACAAATAAAATCCTCGCAACCAACGCAATAAAGGGGTTGTCAATCCCTTCACGGTCACTTACGAAAGTGAGATCTGATAAGATAATATTTTTGGTATTTTTATGACAAAGATGCAAATTAAAGAAAGCAAAATAAACGGAAAAGGAAATAGCGGAAATAGCTTGTTGACAGAAGATTAATATGATGGAAAATAGACCTGGGGCCATAGGTTTCACTAGTGGCTTCTCTTGAGAGCATAAGTATTACGGTGGGTATACAAATTACTGTTGAGCAATTGACATAACTGAGCATAGTTATGAGAATATCTAGGTATGATCATGTATATAGGCATCACGTCCGAGACAAGTAGACCGACTCCTGCCTGCATCTACTACTATTACTCCACACATCGACCGCTATCCAACATGCATCTAGAGTATTAAGTTCAAAAGAATAGAGTAACGCTTTAAGCAAGATGACATGATGTAGAGGGATAAACTCATGCAGTATGAAATAAACCCCATCTTGTTATCCTCGATGGCAACAATACAATACGTGCCTTGCTACCCCTACTGTCACCTGGAAAGGACACCGCAAGATTGAACCCAAAGCTAAGCACTTCTCCCATTGCAAGTAAGATCAATCTAGTAGGCCAAATCAAACTGATAATTCGAAGAGACTTGCAAAGATAACCAATCATACATAAAACAATTCAGAGAAGATTCAAATATTGTTCATAGATAAACTTGATCATAAACCCATAATTCATTGGTCTCAACAAACACACCACAAAAGAAGATTACATCGAATAGATCTCCACAAGAGAGGGGGAGAACATTGTATTGAGATCCAAAAAGAGAGAAGAAGCCATCTAGCTAATAACTATGGACCCGAAGGTCTGAAGTAAACTACTCACACTTCATCGGAGAGGCTATGGTGTTGATGTAGAAGCCCCCCGTGATCGATGCCCCCTCCGGCGGAGCTCCGGAAAAGGCCCCAAGATGGGATCTCACGGGTACAGAAAGTTGCGGCGGTGGAATTAGGGTTTTGGCTCTGTATCTGGTAGTTTGGGGGTACGTAAGTATATATAGGAGGAAGAAGTACGTCGGTGGAGCAATGTGGGCCCCACGAAGGTGGAGGGCGCTCCTGGGAGGGGGGTAGGTGTGCCCCCTACCTTGTGCCCTCCAGGTTGCTTTCTTGATGTAGGGTCCAAGTCCTCTGGATCATGTTCGTTCCGAAAATCATGTTCCCAAAGGTTTCATTCCGTTTGGACTCCATTTGATATTCTTTTTCTGCGAAACTCTGAAATAGGCAAAAAACAACAATTCTGGGCTCGGCCTCCGGTTAATAGGTTAGTCCCAAAAATAATATAAAAATGTATAATAAAGCCCAATAATGTCCAAACCAGGATATAATATAGCATGGAACAATCAAAAATTATAGATACGTTGGAGACATATCAGTACTAAGTTCCCAGTTAATACAATTCTAGCATGAATAATAAACATTTATCATGATATAAGGAAATATAAATAACAACTTTATTATTGCCTCTAGGGCATATTTCCTTTAGAGATTCATCTAGAAAATGCTTTAAGGAGTACATGTCTATGGAGAAAGGAGTACATCAAGCTTCCAAACTGGACGCCTCCTCCTCCTCCGCCGCCGCGTCAGGGCACTCCGCCTCCTCCTCCTCTGGCGATTGGTTGATATGTCTCCGTCATATCTATAATTTTCGATTGTTCCATGCCAATATTATACAACTTTCATATACTTCTAGCAACTTTTTATACTATTTTGGGACTAACATATTGATCCAGTGCCCAGTGCCAGTTCCCGTTTGTTGCATGTTTTTTGTTTCGCAGAAAATCCATATCAAACGGAGTCCAAATGGGATAAAAATGTATGGGGAATATTTTTGGAATATTTGTGAAATATGGGAAGAAGAATCAACGCGAGAAGGTGCCCGAGGGGGCCACGAGGTAGGGGCGCGCCCCTGACCCTCGTGGGCCCCCCATAAGGCGGTTGATGCTTTTCTTTGGCCGCAAGAAAGCTAATTTTTGGAGAAAAATCTGGGCGAAGGTTTCAACCCAATCGGAGTTAAGGATCTCCGGATATATAAGAAACGGTGAAAGGGCAGAATCCCAGAACGCAGAAACAGAGAGGGACAGAGAGACAGATCCAATCTCGGAGGGGCTCACGCCCCTCCCACGCCATGGAAACCATGGACCAGAGGGGAAACCCTTCTCCCATCTAGGGAGAAGGTCAAGGAAGAACAAGAAGAAGGAGGGGGGCTCTCTCCCCATCGCTTCCGGTGGCACCGGAGTGCCGCTGGGGCCATCATCATCACCGCAATCTTGACCAACAAATTCACCGCCGTCATCACCAACTCTTCCCCCCTCTATGCAGAGGTGTAACCCCTCTTTTGCCCGCTGTAATCTCTACTTAAACATGCTGCTCAATGCTATATATTATTTCCCAATGATGTATGGCTATCCTATGATGTTTGAGTAGATCTGTTTTGTCCTATGCCTTAACTGATGATCGTGATTGGTTTGAGTTGCATGTTTATTATTGGTGCTGTCCTATGGTGCTCTCCGTGTATCGCAAGTGTGAGGGATCCCCGATGTAGGGTGTTGCAATACGTTCATGATTTTCTTATGGTGGGTGGCGTGAGTGACAGAAGCACATACCCGAGTAAGTAGGTTGTTTGCATATGGGAGTAAAGAGGACTTGATACTTTAATGCTATGGTTGGGTTTTACCTTAATGATCTTTAGTAGTTGCGGATGTTTGCTAGAGTTCCAATAATAAGTGCATATGATCCAAGTAGAGAAAGTATGTGATGTTATGCCTCTCCCTAAATAAAATTGCAATAATGATTACCGGTCTAGTTATCGATTGCCTAGGGGAAAATAACTTTCTTGTGTGGCAACAAGCTATCTACCAAAACTAACTTAGTTATTTATTTATCTAAACAGCCCCTACTTTTTATTTACACGCTCTTTATTATCTTGCAAACCTATCCAAAACACCTACAAAGTACTTCTAGTTTCATACTTGTTCTAGGTAAAGCGAACGTTAAGCGTGCGTAGAGTTGTATCGGTGGTCGATAAAACTTGAGGGAATATTTGTTCTACCTTTAGCTCCTCATTGGGTTCGACACTCTTACTTATCGAAAGAGGCTACAATTGATCCCCTATACTTGTGGGTTATCAAGACCTTTTTCTGGCGCCATTGCTGGGGAGTTATAGCGTGGGGTGAATATTCTCGTGTGTGCTTGTTTGCTTTATCACTAAGTAATTTTTATTTGCTATTCTAAGTTGTTCGCTTTATTTAGTTATGGATATGGAACATGAAATACCAAAAAAATTATGTGTACCTTCTACTCATGGAGATGGGGAACCTCCTAAAACCCTCGATGTTTGTTATGTGAAAAATATTACGAACTACTTTGATAATCCTGAGAAAACCCCATTCAATCATGTAATGGGAGACATGTTGGATCAACGTTAATACTTTAGGGATTATCGCTTGACTCATAAAGGGAAACTATTATGGGATCAAATTCATATGTTGCATTGGTATGCTCGGGAACTATGCTTGAGATATGACTATACTTGTTGCTCTAGGATGAAGGCTCCACACCTTACCTTTTCATTCAAATTTAATGATGATAAAACTTTGGCATGTATGCTAATGGTATATATGATTACTATGATATGGAACAAATAGAAGAATTTGTTGCTTTTATGGGTGCTTATGAAATTGAATCTTTGTTTAAAGAGTGTGAAAATCTTGATGATGCTGTTTACAGACCGGAAAATTTTGCTATACTTAAATATTGCTATGAGAATTATGAATTCAATTCCAATATTGATGATTTTATTGAGAGAGTCTCCGCTGTCCAAGAAGAGACTAATATTTTGCAGGACTCTATGGAAGAAGAAATTGATGAAACTGTGAGCTCATTGGATGAAAAAGATGATGAGGAGAGCGAAGAACAAAAGGAGGAAGAGCGGATTGATCACCCGTGCCCACCTTCTAATGAGAGTAACTCTTCAACTCATACATTGTTTAATTTCCCTTCGTGCTCACCGAAGGATGAATGCTATGATGATTGTTATGATCCCGTTAATTCTTTTGAAATATCCCTTTTTGATAATGCTTGCTATGCTTGTGGCCAAGATGCCAATATGAATTATGCTTATGGAGATGAACTTGCTATAGTTCCTTACAGTACTAGGGAAAACCTTATACACAAAATCTTAGCAGCAGCGCGGCACAAAAAGAGGCGCTGCTGCTAATTAGCAGCAGCGAGCTTAGGAAAATCATGCTACTGATGTAAATTTAGCAGTAGCGCGTGATGTCTAAACCGCGCTGCTACAAAAATCCACCGACAGAACACAACGACCTAAGTTTACCATCAGCGCGGCGTCGCGAAGCGCGCTACTGCTAATGCAATAGTAGTAGCGCGCTTTTTAGTCACGTCGCTGCTGCTAATTTTGAAATTGTCCATACAGTTGGCTCGTTTAGCAGTAGCGCGTGGTGGGAAAGCGCGCTGCTGCTACGCTCTTAGTAGCAGCGCGTTTTTCCTCCAGCGCTACTGCTAGGACGCAGGACCCACCACTTTTTCCACCTCCCCTCTCCCCATCTCCTCTCCTCCCTTTCCCCTACCTCCCACATCCTCCCTCTCTCACTCTTCTTATTCCTCAATACTTCTCCCCCCATTACTCTCCCTCTTCTGCCTACCTTTCTCTCTCTTCATTACTCCTAGCTAAGTACACCACCTCCATTAATGCATCTACTTTCTCTTTTTCCTTCCCCCTCCACTAGATGAAGTTGTCTCCTCCCAAATTAGCTAGCTAGGTAGATGTAGCATTTAGTTAAGTGACCTATTTGGCCCCTAACTAGATCTTTCTTTGTCAAGAAGAGCTTTGTGCACTTTTGATCTCCGTACATCATCATCTCCACCATGTGCTCGATCTCAAGATAGAGGTGATTAAAATTTCATGCTTTTGCAAAATGGAAATATGTGTATGTGTGTGTGATATGATAATTGGGAAATATGATGGAAATTGTGTGTGTGGCATGTGTTGATGCCAGATTGTGCTTTTGAGTTGCCTATGTTTTGCCAATTGTTGATTTATTTCTGTTTTGCTGAATTCCGGGCAAACTCTCTAGATCTACATATGTCCTTTTTTTAGGGAAGGTCATGCCGAATTTTTGTATGACTTTGATGCATGCACGCATTTTTATAATCAATTTGTTTATTATTACTATGTAGACGTTCATGATGGTCAGTGGAACGATGGTGGACAGGTGGTTGCGGTCGGCGGTGCAGGACATGAAAGAAAACAACCGGACAGAGGTTTTATGTCCATGTCGAAAATGCAAAGGAATAGTTTGGCTCGACCCCTATGACGATGGTCGTGTCGGAGCGCACCTGCTCATGATTGATTTCATGGATGGCTATACTCGGTGGATAATTGAAGATGAGGATGAGGATGTTGAGGACGCCGACGGGGCAGGCAATGATGACACGGGGCAAGACAGAGAGATGATCGATAATGGCGGTGGGGAAGAGGCTGGACATGGCGGCGGAGAAGGGGCCGGACATGGCGGAGTAGAAGGGTCCGGACATGCCGGCGGAGAGAATATGGACTCCACGCAGCAAAGTTCGGCAGTTCTAAGTTCAATCGTGCGGGACCCTCATGTTCAAGCACTGCTTCACAAGGAGACGAGTACTGAGAGAGCTGCTTCTAGAGAGGAGGCTAAGCTGGAGCAACTGGTGGTAGACTCGAACACTCCATTGTATGACGGTTGCAATCCTAAGGTGACCCACTTGAGTTTCATGCTCCAACTGCCAAAGACGAAGGCTAAAAACAAATGGACCGACACTAGCCTCGATGAGCATCTCAAGTACCTAAGGATGTTCTTCCCACGGGGAATCTATGTCCTACTATTCTTGATGAGGCCAAGAAGATCATGTGCCCTCTTGATCTGCCGCATGTTAGATACCATGCATGCATCAACGATTGCATATTTTATCGGAAGGAGCACGCGGAAAAAACAAGTTGTCCGGTGTGCAATGCTTCTCGATACAAGAAAGTCGGGAAAAAATGTCCCCAGAAAGTTGTATGGTACTTACCGATCACTCCCCATCTCCAGCAGTATTTTGTAGATCCCAAGGAAGGAAAGCTAATGCGTTGGCATGTGGAGAGGAAGAAGCCCGACGATGGAGATGATCCGAAGCTGAGACACATCAAGGATGGAAGCCAGTGGAGAGCGTTGAACAACTTCTATCGGTATTTTGAATGTGATGCAAGGAACATCATGCTTGGCGCGTGTACCGATGGCATGAATCCGTTTGGCAACCAGAGCACCAACCATAGCACATGGCCCATGTTTGTATGGATGTATAACCTCCCCCTAGTTTTGCATGAAGTCGAAGTACATTCACATGAGCATGCTTATTCAAGGGCCAAAACAACCAGGAAATAATATTAATTTGTATCTGGGGCTACTTCAAGAGGAGTTAGACATTTTATGGAAAACACCGGCCAAGACATGGGATGCCAACAAAGGCGAGTATTTCTACATGAGAGTCGCGCTGATCACGACGGTGCACGATTATCTCGGTTACGGATATGTCGCAGGCCAGGTGTGCCATGGATATTGCGGATGCACGCGGTGCATGGATGATACTATGTCTCAACAGCTAATGTCAAGAAAAGATGGCGGGTCTGGGAAAATCGTGTACATGGGGCCTCGAAGATGGCTCGAACAGGACGACCTGTGGGGAAACCGTGGAGATCTATTCAATGGTCATGCTGAGCATCGAGGACCTCCACGTAAGCGGAGCGGTGCCGAAATCAATGAGCTGTTGAAAACCTAGAAGGAGAGCCCCGCGCCAGGAAAGACAATGAAAAAGGCGCCGGAACCGCTGCTGAAGGTATGGAAGACGAGGTCTATGTTCTGGGACTTGGAGTACTGGCACAAACTCGATACACCTCATTGCCTTGATCAAATGCACATCGGTAAGAATGTCCTTGAGAGTTTTCTCGCGACACTGATGAATATGCCGGATAAGACCAAGGATGGGCCGAAGGCAAGAAAAGACTTGCAAGATTTCAAAATCAGGGAAGATCCGCACATGCCGCCCCGTAAACAGTCAGATGAGACAGAGAAGGAGACAGAGGCGCAGGACAAGAAGGGCGACAAAATAAAGAAAGAGGATTATTGCCGCCCTTCTTGCTTCACCTTAAGTCAGGTCGAGATTGATCAATTCTATAAGTGCCTTACCGGAGTCAAAGTTAGTTCCGGTTACTGTGGCAAGATAAGAAGATATCTAGACACGGACAAGAAAAGGTTCAGCGGGATGAAGTCCCATGACTGTCATGTGATGATGACACAGATACTACCTATTTCCCTTAGAGGGATAATGGACAAGCACGTCCGTGACATGCTTATTGGTATCTGCATCTTTTTCGACGTCATCTCTCAAAAGTCGATCAGTCTGAAGCTGCTCCGAAGGCTACAGGAAGAGATCGTTGTGATATTGAATGAGCTTGAGATGTACTTCCCGCCCGCGTTCTTTGACATGATGGTGCATCTGTGTGTCCATATTGTGGATGACATAATAGACTTGGGGCCGTCATTTCTGCACAACATGATGTCGTTTGAGAGGATGAATGGGATCATCAAAGGATTCGTTTGTAACATGTCCCGTCCAGATGGAAGCATCGTCTAGGGCTATCTGACACAAGAGTGCATCTCTTTCTGCAAGAATTTTCTATATGGCGCAGACCAGCCGCCTGATGTTAGCATTGGTTTGCCCGTCAACAAGCACGATGGGAGGCTCGAAGGAGAAGGTCACTCCAACGGTCGTAGGGAACTGCATGTGGCATACTCAGATCGACATAGGGACTTTGACATGGCAAACTTGGTAGTGCTACAACACCTAGACGAGGTAGATCCTTTCGGGGCACTTCACAAAGAATTTATCGCAAAGAAGTATCGTGACCGGGGGGTATGTAGGACGAACGCCGAAGTTACTAGAGAGCACAACTCCACTTTCCTGCATTGGTTCAAAGAGCATATTATTGCTAACCCCTCGGAGGAGGGCTCTAAGGACAGATTGCTCATATACTCCTTAGCACATGGCCCCTCGCCCAACCTCGTAACCTATCAGGCATACGATATCAACGGATACACGTTCTACACGGAGACCAAAGATATGGATAGTGATGATCAGAACTCAGGGGTGACGATGGAATGCATGACCGGCAGCGACAACGGCGCAACTAAAAGATTTTACGGAAGGGTCGAGGAGATCTGGGAGCTTGACTACTCTGGACTGCACAACACGACGATGTTCCATGTCAGATGGGCTAAGAATGTCGAAAGAGAAAACCGGAATTTCACTACCATGACTATACCCGACGCCAAGGGCGCTACCGTGAATGCTATCGCAAAAAATGAGCCATGGGCACAAGCTAAGAAGGTGACACAATGTCTCTTCAGAACCGACCCGCGCAATCCCAGCCGTGTTGTCGTGAGGAGAGGCAAAAGGAACATCATTGGAATGGATGGAGTCGCCAACGAGGAAGACTACGATCAGTACGGCAACCAAATGAGGGAAGATGATGATGATGATGAAGTATACGTCAAAAACCATACTCCATGGAAAAGGCAAAGTCACAATGAGGGGCTCAATTATTCTTCAGCGAACAAGAAGGGAAAGAATCTGACTCAAAAACGAAAACGTCAACGTTGAGGAACCGTATGTTATCGGTCAAATGATGTAATATATATGTTCCTATTTTGTATACACACTTAGTTAAGTGCTCTTGGAAAAAAAAGTGAGAGAAAATAAAGTAAAACAAATGGAAAACTGCTACTAGTTATAGCAGCAGCACGTTTTTCAGGAAAGAGCTATAGCTAGTCAAGGTAGCAGTAGCGGTTTCTACATGAAACCGCTATAGCTACCTCGAGTAGCTATATTGCATTTTGCCGATTTAACCCCGAAAATCCCCACTCCTCTCTTCATCCTGCCTCTTTTCCCCCAAATCCCCACACTCTCTCTTCCCCCGTCGCGCAGCCAGAGCCCTCGCCGCACTCTGCGCTCTCCCCCGACCCCGACGCTAACCGACCCCGGTGCTCGCCCATGGCCCTCGACCCTGGCCCAGGAGCTCGCCCACGGCCCTGGCCCCGGCCCTGACACCGGCTCCGGCCCCGGCGCTCGACCCCGACCCCGACCCCTCCCAACCTCGGCCATCGTCGGGCCTGCACCCTCTGTAAGCCCCCACCTCTCCTCCTCTCTCTGGTAGCTAGGTTTTTTGGTTAATTTAGTTAGGTTTTAGTTAGGGCAGATGGTTAATTAGGTTAGATATGTGGACATGTGATGTTTTGGACATGTCATATTTGGAAACTTGGACATGATGATTATGTGCAGGGTAAATGATCCAAGTGGCCTATGTTACACCGGAATGTTGATTCATTTCCGTTCCAGTGAATTTCAGGCGCTCGATATGTCCATTTTTTAGCAAAGGTCATGCCGAAATTTTCCGTGAACTTTGGCATGATTTGTGCTTGGTAATAGGCATATCGAGTGCTCGGAATCGACATTCCGGCAAACATAGATTTCTTTTTTATGTCATTTCTCATTTTTTTCATAGTTTTAGAATTAAACGAGGAGACTTAATCATAGGAAAAATGTCAAACAACGAAGATACTAGGCCTTCTGACCAAGATGCTGACGAGATGGATTATGAGGGTGAACAAGAGTACCTCGACTATTTAACTGCTAAGAAAATGCAAAGTCAAGGTTTGCAGGTCGGCCTCAATGGTGGTATCGACACCGACATCGACACCGACGGTGCCAGCACCGATGGCGGCGCCGAGACCGGCGGGGAAGGTACCACCGAGGAAGATACCGGCGGGGAAGGTACCAGCGCCGATGCCGCTACCGAAAAGAAGAAGTAGAAGAAGCAGAGGATACAAAAGACCTAACAAACTAGGGATTGGACGACTTGTGATCACAAAGATGGCACCTGGCAAGTCTGAGCCATTAGAGCCGGAAGAACCTCGCAAGTGCTATGGGAACCAAGGAGAATGCATCCTACGGGAATGCGCGAGCATCAACGACGATGACTTAAGGAGTAAAGAACCTTTGACACGGTTGCTCCTAACAAAGTTGCACAAGAGATTCAAGTTCACCGACTGGGATGATAACATAGAAGAACCGTGGGATGATCCGCAGATGAAAAAGATTAACAATCACACCATGGGCATGTTCAGCAATGATTTGGCCTCCTGGAAAGGGAGGGTGAAACGAGCTATTGAGGCTGAGGAACCCCTGTCCAAGATTCTGGAGGAAAATCCAACACTTACGGTAGAGGAGTTCGAAAAGTTCAAGGACACTTGCGGTACCGAGGCAGCCAAGTCTAAGGCTGCGAAATTCAAGAGCCTTCAGCAAAGAAACACGGGGAAGCATCTCCTCGGAAGCCGTGGCTACCTCGGTAAAAGGCCCATATGGGATAAGAAGGACGCGGAACATGAAGCCGCGGGTATCCCAGACCCCTTCGCAAAGTTCACCAACCCCTTGGAGCGTCACTTCATCAGGGCCCGCTACAAGTGGGACAAGGAAAAGAAGGTTTTTTACATGGACCAGATCACAAGGAAATTGATTAGACTAATGGTAATTATTCTTTTACCACCTTACATTTAGCTCCAGATATAGTCGACTACACATTCCTAAATGGTTCACGCTCCTTCTACAGGAGAAGCAACACCAGCTTGCAGCCGAAAGCCCTACTTCTCCGATGAGGCCCAAGTGGGACACCCCTCTCAACCGGGCCATGAATGAACTTAAGGGACTCCCTTTGGGCCAGCGGCCGCAATATGGTCGTGTGCACGGCGCTGGAGACGGCGCCACGTGGAAGGTGTTTTACAATGAGGGCCTGGAGGCCAAGAAGCAGAAAAATAAGTTTAGTCAGGCGGACATCTACGAGAAGGTGAAGCTTGCGTTCGAGCAAAAAGCAGCTGAGGACGTGAAAAAAATAGCCGAGGAGAAAAATGAGTTGCTACTGCAGGCAGTCAATGCAGCTGTAGCTGCTTGCAGAAATAATTTCGCTACTAACTTAGTTCCAGCTATCATCAACTGGACGAAGGAAAATCCAGACAAGACGGTACATAATTTCCCGTTGCCTAGTTTCGTCGGGAGCAACTCCGTGAAGAACAACACCACCGCACCATCACTTGCTCACGCAACCGGGCCTCCTCTCGCAGTCGCTCCCGCTCATAGCATCCCGTCCTCAGTCTCTGGCATGCTAGGTGTCCCTTCGTCTTTGGCTGAGCTCGACGCCATCACGGTAATTACATGTCGTACCAACATAGAATTTTCCATTTTCATTGCCTTTTGGATGTTTTATGCCACAGACATGTGTTTGCAGGCCGAAGAAACCCCATGCACCATACTCTACTTGATCAAAGGCCAAAAGGTGGACGTGGGAAAGGGGATAATGAACCCCTTGCAACCCACATTCCACAACCACCTGATCCCCGCTTGGCACTTCAGAGTTAACTTGTCGAGTATGAAATCGGGGCACGAGCATTTGCCTCCTCCAGTAAAGCCTGTGGGAGAGGACGGCGAGACCCTGCCGTGGATTGGAAACTGCAAGGGTTGGTGCTGCTATGGACGAAGAATCTTATTCGTATGGAGCCGGCTGAGAGCACACCAATAACCACACATCAACAACCATGTGCGGAGACCACCACCCTGCCTACGCAATTACCAGCTCCTGTAGTGCCGGGTGAGAGCAGCAGACGACGTGATGAAGGAGGTGCAATAGTACTGGTTGATGTAATCGGTCCTATAGAACATAGTCGACCCAATGGTTTTCCTCAATACAAGCGCGTATGACTGTGACATAGATATGATGAGTCAACCATATGACGAATCGGGCTATCGGCATGCTAATGAGGATATGGATGATCAGCCCGGGCAGGAAGGTCGTAGCAGGGATTGCAAAAAGTCTCTCTTCATGAAATCTTCACAGGACACGCCTGAAGATGCCACCTCAACACATGATCAACTAGCCGAGGGTCGTACAGTGCTTAGCCCGGGAACACTGGGGCAGGGGTTAAGGAAGGGTCTGGAAGGTGTGCCCAAGAAAAAGGAGAGGAAGAGATCGGAGAAGATAGCTGCCTCCAAACAAGCTAGAGCACATAGCAGCCAGATGATGGATTCTGAAGAGTGTGTACCCATGAAAAGTGCGGCCATGTTCCATCTCACGGGCGAGCCGATGCTACTGTCAAAACCACGGGAGGCACTATCAGGGGATCTCAGGAGACTGCACGACCATGTGCTGTCGACTGAGAAAAGCCTACTAGCCTCAAAGGATCTAGGATATCCGACATACGCGGCTCGTGTGCCTAAGGGGATGTGCTACATTGACACACAGCCCGCATAGGTGTTCTTCCTACGATTTGACCATATCTTTGAGATGTTTCTGACAAGGCGGCTCGATTTTACAATCGTCCGCCTTTTTGCGCTACATATGAGCTCCGTCATGAAGAGAGAAGAAGTCTCGCAAATCTGTGTGGCAGATCCGTACTACATGCACGAGTCTTTCTTGAGTCTCGGCGACATTGAGCGTGAAATTGCTAGGGACTACCTCCAAAACTTCATGGTACAGAATAAGGACCAGGAAATTGTCCTCCTGCCTTATCATCCAAAGTAAGTCAGTTCCGGACAACCCTTTCGTACATTTCAATCATTCCTTCTCGCTCATATGGAGAATAATTTGAGGTGTCTTTTCCCCACAGCAACGGGCGCGCCGTCCTTATCATTCTTTACCCGCGAGTCTCCCACGCCGTGTATTTTGACTCTTCCAAAGACTACGAGAAGAAGGACTACACCCACATAGTGAATATTCTAGATGATGCTCTCCAAGGCTTCGGCATTAGAGGTGGCGACATGCAGATCAGGAAACAAAGGAACAAGAAGATGGGTTTCGCGCGTAAAACTAACTTCTGCTGCATCCATGTCCCAAAACCAAGCAAGAAGGATGGATTCTACATCCTCCATCTCATGATTGAGTTCAACACGGATCACCAATAGCTTCGCATGACAAGCAGAAATGATGAACATATCCACAAGTGGCTAGAATATCATGGAGAAGCGGATTATAAACTTAGAGACGACTTCTTTCGCATCCAAAGGGACATTGTGACGATCATCATGAAAGAAGTCGTTGATGAGAAGGGGATGTTCCACCACGGCATGCAACGTCAAGACCTCACGCCGTTCAAGAAGCTAGGGTCCATCCTCGATGATATGGAAGGATGGAACTTCTAGTGATTTATGATGCCGATGATGATGATATGTGTCGGTTGAACTTGTACCTCTAGTTAATTAGTTTGCATATTGTATGTTGCATCTAGTTGCTTATCAACCCTTTCTTTTTCCTGTTGCTCTAATATATTTCGTTGCATATGATTGTACATCCTCTTGATGAACGTGTATCTCTAACAGGTACCTATTTTCTTAATGGCGAGATGGCGGTGCTATGTCGTGTACAAAGGGAAGGTTCCGGGGGTGTACAACGAGTGGCCTGAGTGTCAAGCGCAAGTGAATGGGGTCTCGGGCGCCAGCCATAAAGGCTTCAAAACCAGACAAGAAGCCGAAGCTAGTTACTTGAGGTTCACGCTAGCGTGGGAGAGGACTCGTAACTGCCGCCTCATGTACTGCATAGTTCCGCTCTCACTCATAGTGATAGCTCTTCTCGCGTATACCATTGTTTAGATGGATGACGTTGTAGTTGCAAGTATTCGAGACTTGCATGTATTGCTATTTTCGAGATGATGACGAGATACCACTTTGTGTTGGATGATGATTATGATGAGACTATTTGTATGTATATGCTATGATTACATTTGTGGTCTCGCAGCCATTTGTATGTGTATCATGATGACATTTGTATCTGCTAAATATTCTTGTATAAAGCATGTTCAAATAAAAAAAATATGCAGGAAAAAACTAAAACGACTAAAATTAGTAGTAGCGAGTGGAGAAAAGTTAGTAGCAGCGCCATAGTAGCAGTAGCGCGTCCAGGCAAAGCGCGCTAGAGCTATTAGCAGTAGCGAGCTTCCACGAAGCGCGCTGCTGCTACACTAGTATAGCAGTAGCGCGGGTGTGCATGTGCTACTGCTACGGGTGGTGTAGCGCCTTATTAGTAGCGCCGGTCCCCGCGCTACTGATATACCTAGAAATCGCGGTTCTGCTAACCTTTTCCCCATTAGTGTTATGTTGAACATGAAATTGCTATTGCACCCACGCATGATAGTCCTATTATCTTTTTGAACTCTGCCAACTACACTATATCGGAGAAGTTTACCCTAACTAAGGATTATATTGATGGGTTGCGTTTTACTATTAAACATGATGATTTTGATAGATATAATATGCATATTCTTGCTGCTCCTACTTGCAATTATTATGAGAGAGGAACTACATCTCCGCCTCTTTATGTTTCCAACACGAAAAAATTGCAAGAAACTGTTTATACTATGGATAGGCCTTTACTTTGTGTGCATGAATTGTTCTTTTATGACATGCCGATGCATAGGAAGAGAGTTAGAGTCATTTATTTCTGATGTGTGTTTTTATAAAGTACAAATACATTGTATTATAAAAATAATGTGCCAAGATTTGCCTTTAGGATGTTTACAATGCTTGTTGGTTTGTGCGGTGCTGGACAGAAACTTTGGCTGTAGTGCGCGATTTTACATTTTTTACTGCAAAATCAAACGGTTATGAAACTTCCTGCACTGTCTTTCTATAAAAATTGTTTATTTTTACTAATTTTGGTAGAATTTTTGAGGTACCATAGGTATGGTGAATGTTCAGATAATTACAGACTGTTCTGTTTTAGACAGATTCTGTTTTTGATGCATAGTTTGCTTGTTTTGATGAAACTATCAATTCCTATCAGTGGATTAAGCCATCGAAAAGTTATATTACAGTAGCTATAATGCAAAAACAAAATATGAATTGGTTTGCAACAGTACTTATAGTAGTGATTTGCTCTATTATACTAACGGATCTTACCGAGTTTTCTGTCGAGTTTTGTGTGGATGCGGTGTTCGAAGATCGAGGATGTATAGATGTGAGTATAAGGAGGAGAGACAAGAGATCAAGCTTGGGGATTCCCAAGGCACCCCATGTAAATATTCAAGGAGACTCAAGCGTCTAAGCTTGGGGATGCCCCGGAAGGCATCCCATCTTTCTTCAACAAGTATTAGTATGTTTTCGGATTCGTTTCGTTCATGCGATATGTGCAATCTTGGAGCGTCTTTTGCATTTAGTTTTCATTTTTCTTTTATGCACCATGCTGGTATGAGACAGTCCTTGGTTTATTTATAGAATGCTCATTGCACTTCACTTGTATCTTTTGAGTATGGCTTTATAGAATGCTTCATGTGCTTCGCTTATATCATTTGAAGTTTGGATTGCCTGTTTCTCTTCACATAAAAAAACGCCATTTGTAGAATGCTCTTTTGCGTGACTTATATCTGTTAGAGCGTGGGAATATATTTTGTAGAAATAATTAAACTCTATTGCTTCACTTATATCTATTTAGAGAGATGCCAGTAATTGGTCATTCACATGGTTAGTCATAAAATCCTACATAAAACTTGCAGATCACTGAATATGATATGTTTGATTCCTTGAAATAGTTTTACGATATAAAGGTGGTGATATTAGAGTCGTGCTAGTTGAGTAATTGTGAAATTGAGAAATACTTGTTTTGAGATTTGCAATTCCCGTAGCATGCACGTATGGTAAGCGTTGTGTGACAAATTTGAAGCATGGGGTGTTCTTTGATTGCTTTCCTTATGAGTGGCGGTCTGGGACGAGCGATGGTCTTTTTGTCATGACCAGTTTTTCCAATAAAAATATTTATTGAGAAACCAATCTTTCGAGTCCAGTATGAGAGAAATCCTCCTCACTGGTAGACAAATTCTTGATACAATAAGCCAGTAGCATAAAATATATTACAGGGTCGAACTACGGTTGCTCAACAAAATTATTACAAGCACGCCAATAATTATACATAATGGCGGACATGACACAGTGGTGTGGAGGCATACTACTGACTCGAGGATAGGGCGGTGATGGAGAAACACAGCGGGGAGAGAAATACAAGACTCTAAGTCTATCATCCCATCGAGCGTCGAGGTGAGGCTCGATGAATTTATTTGGTAGCGGAAGCGGATATAAAACAGTGACCAAATCCAGGGTCGCACGAGACTGACTGGGACTCCTCTAGGTGTCGGACTCGCTATCAAACTCTTCATCCATGAGATCGCCTTCGTCAGCATCTGGCCAAATCAACAAGCCAGTGAGTACTTTGAAAGTACTCGCAAGACAGTTCGGACGTAAGATATAACAAATGCATGCATGGATGCGTCATGAATAATTCACCAATGTACATTCAAAAATTAGCATAACAAGGTAAGTAAAAAGGGAAACGACGGTAGTCCGCTTGAAATCCCAACAGAGCATAAATAACTACCGATCGGGTATCTGAAGCGACGCCTCGAAAGGTGAATAAATAAATAAAAGGAAATGATGCCACAGTCAGGCGTCTTAGCGACACCACATAAAGGGCTTTAAAAGAAATACCACAGTCGGACGTCAGGGCGACATCACAGAAAGGGCTTTAAAAGAAATGCCACAGTCGGACGTCGGGGCGACATCACATAAAGGGCTTTAAAAGAAATGCCACAGTCGGACGTCGGGACAACATCACATAAAGGGCTTTAAAAGAAATGCCACAGTCGGACGTCGGGGCGACATCACAGAAAGGGCTTGAAAAGAAATGCCACAGTCGGACGTCGGGGCGACATCACAGAAAGGGCTTTACCGACCTCCTTTGCCCTCCTTTGCCCTGCCGAGGGCGAGGCGTACCGAGGTTGGGGACTCGACTTCCTCCTCGCTAATGGGCTCCATACGTGTAGTGTTTCGCAGAGTGGACGGAGCGGTTGCCAGGGGCGGAGCAACACGTACAGGAGTGGGCGCGAAGGGTGGTCTAGTGCGCGCTGGAGTGGGCGTAATGACTTGGTTGAATTCTTCGGTAGAAGGCAGGCGACGAGTAGGCGTGAAAGATGTTGATGACGAGACAAAAGTCAGTGGCGGTGCGATGGGTAGGAGCTCCCTCCTGTTGGCAGCACAACCATGAACTGAGTCCATGCGGGTAGCTACGAAGTCGTCCACCAGGTTGTCGAAGGCTGCCTCCAGGGCCCGGAGATACTCAATGAGCATCTCAAAAACCTCGTCTCGTTCTCCTCTGGGGCAGGAGTATGCGTAGTGACAGGTGTATGGCACATGGCATGGGAGATTGCGGTAGCGACGAGTCTTCATCACGGGAAGGACATCCCTGAGACGAGCTATCGCCTCGCGGGCTGCCATCTGCATAGCATGCCTCTCCGTAGGCATGGCTCTTCCCACGAACCGGAAGCGACGTAACTCACCACGCCCTCCCTTGAACTGCACTGCGGCCAGGTGCATGGTCAGACTGTTGTTGACTCGGTGCTGGCAGAGTGTGAAGACTGGGCGCACGGATGGCCCCATCGCGACCTGAACGATGAAAGAAAGAAGCTTGACGAACCCATCGGGCACGTTGGCGAAGGTCTGAGACTCGCAGCTGTTGTCGGCCATCTACAAAAGTAGGCACAAATTCTGCATGGTCAGATCATAAATTTATGCTGACTGGCAGAAAATGACTACAATTGCAAAAATATAAATTAGCTCTATCATGCTAATAACCAATTAGCGATCGCACCTAGTGGCTTCCTACAGTCAGCCTGGCTCTGGTACCAAGCTTGTCACGACCGGTTTTTCCAATAAAAATATTTATTGAGAAACCAATCTTTCGAGTCCAGTATGAGAGAAATCCTCCTCACTGGTAGACAAATTCTTGATACAATAAGCCAGTAGCATAAAATATATTACAGGGTCGAACTACGGTTGCTCAACCAAATTATTACAAGCACGCCAATAATTATACATAATGGCGGACATGACACAGTGGTGTGGAGGCATACTACTGACTCGAGGATAGGGCGGTGATGGAGAAACACAGCGGGGAGAGAAATACAAGACTCTAAGTCTATCATCCCATCGAGCGTCGAGGTGAGGTTCGATGAATTTATTTGGTAGCGGAAGCGGATATAAAACAGTGACCAAATCCAGGGTCGCACGAGACTGACTGGGACTCCTCTAGGTGTCGGACTCGCTATCAAACTCTTCATCCATGAGATCGCCTTCGTCAGCATCTGGCCAAATCAACAAGCCAGTGAGTACTTTGAAAGTACACGCAAGACAGTTCGGACGTAAGATATAACAAATGCATGCATGGATGCGTCCTGAATAATTCACCAATGTACATTCAAAAATTAGCATAACAAGGTAAGTAAAAAGGGAAACGGCGGTAGTCCACCTGAAATCCCAACAGAGCATAAATAACTACCGATCGGGTATCTGAAGCGACGCCTCGAAAGGTGAATAAATAAATAAAAGGAAATGATGCCACAGTCAGGCGTCTTAGCGACACCACATAAAGGGCTTTAAAAGAAATACCACAGTCGGACGTCGGGGCGACATCACAGAAAGGGCTTTAAAAGAAATGCCACAGTCGGACGTCGGGGCGACATCACATAAAGGGCTTTAAAAGAAATGCCACAGTCGGACGTCGGGACGACATCACATAAAGGGCTTTAAAAGAAATGCCACAGTCGGACGTCGGGGCGAC
>NC_041380.1:7348095-7355238 GCF_002162155.2 Triticum dicoccoides
GCGACATCACAGAAAGGGCTTTAAAAGAAATGCCACAGTCGGACGTCGGGGCGACATCACAGAAAGGGCTTTAAAAGAAATGCCACAGTCGGACATCGGGGCGACATCACAGAAAGGGCTTTAAAATAAATGCCACAGTCGGACGTCGGGGCGACATCACAGAAAGGGCTTTTATTCACAAGTAAATAATACTCATAGTAAACATTTAATTCTTGAGAATAAATGGGTTAGTCCATCCACAGGAATAATCATTCAACCGGACTTAACACTCATGCGATTCACCGGAGTCTCTGTCATCAAAACTGACATTTGATAAGGATAAGATAATATCGATCTAGGACAGGGAATAGATGATTTGGAGGAATATATGACTCTGCAGAGTTTGTACAAAAATTTTCCCACAGCCAACGGATTTCCGTAGTCACAAAGGACTAGTTCCGTTTACGGTATTTCGGAAGAAAACACAGCTAACCAGTACACACCCATCCTACCTCTCGATGCTAGGAATCACCCTAGACATCGTCCAAGAAAAACTTTTGAGACGGGGAGATCACAATCTCGAATAGCATGGGATCAAATTTATATACGTGCGCTCTAAGGGGTGCCCCCTCTCGGTCCCAACCGGAAACACCCATGCCCCCTGACCGGATGACTGGCTTTAATCCAGGGCCATGGAACCATCATCACGGCCTCTCCTTTTTGGTGTGTACCAGGAAAGCGGTTTGCAACTTACTAAACCATATTCCTTGCAGGAAACATGTGGTAGTACAGGGAAGGAAATGAGAGGAACTGGACCGATACGGTTTGACACTGAAGTCACATAGTCTGGCGTAAGACTGGCATGCTACGACACCGCCATCTCACCCATCCTCATGCCAACACATGGCCATTCATACTCACATCCATCCACTTATGGATCATCGAACTCACTTACCTCATTATCGCATAAAATAACGTTCATCGATATACTCCTTAACATGTCATGAAACTAACTAAATGCAAAACATGCCAAGACACTCATCATATCAAAAGTTCAAACATGCTTGCCTGGTTCAGAGTAGTCGGAGCCTAGCTCGGTGAAGTTCGCGGCTCCGTCACCTCCTTCGGTATCTACGGTATAAAGAGGATATATGCGCTAACATAAATACCAAGGAGTGCCCAGAAAGTATTTCAAATATTTTTCAAATAAATCTGATAAAAAACTAGACAAAATTTTAAAGAGAACAGAAAAAGAATCAATCAAAAATACTTTTCTGTTTAAAAGTTATAAGGGTTTTTGTCCAGGGACTCATCTGTAATGAAACAGAAGATTTCCAGGGGTAGCTTATAAAAATAGAAAACGCTTCGGCAGGAACTACGCCAGCCCAAAGGGAAAACGTATTTGCCCGAAGGCGCTTCCAGAAAACGGTTCGACAGAGAGGGCAGAGAGGCTGACGGTGGGGTCCCACTCGTCAGGTTTGAACTTCAAAAAGGGCGGGAACGAAGCTCGTCGGCGCCCGAGAGCCGCAGTGGTCGCCGGCGGCGATCCACGGCGAGGCAGGGGGATCGGAGGGTACCTCCGTGCTCAGGGCACCATTCCGCGTCGGTTGGTGGTGGTGGTGGTCGCCGGCGAGTACCACGTCGACGGCGAGCTTTGCTCCGGTGGACGGCGGCTCGGGTGGTCGAGGGACTCGTCGGAGAGAGCTGTGAAGATCAAATCGAAGAGGGGGTTAGGCTCCTGGTAGCTAGAGAGGGTAACGGACGGGGTTTGGGCGCCGGAGATGGCCTCACCGGAGCGAATCGTGGTGGAGGCCGAGGCGGATCGGGGCGGCCGGAGTTGGGGGAGGAGACCTCCTTGAGGTCCTCCTAGTGGCCTGGCATGGCGTTGGTGAGGAGTGGGGATGATGCGTGCACGAGGGTGAGCTCGGGGGCCCTTTTTATAGGCGGCCCGAGGCGGTTGCCATGAACGGGGATCTCCGGCGAGTGATTACGGCGATGCCGTGGATGTGCAGGGGGATTAGGGGATTGGGCATTGCCGTTGAGGTCCACCGGTCCCATTTAGGCGCTAAACGGGCTGGGACTTGGTGCTATGGGCGAGCTCGACGGAACGGGGGTGGCGCGGCCCGTCGGCGGCAGGGAGCACGTTCCGTGCTTGTCGGGCCACGGCGACGGTGCCACGGGCGTGCGCTGGCATGGCAGGGACACGCGGAGAGCCAGGGGGCTTTGGGCGGCGCTGAACGGCGTTCTGCCGTGGTGTGCCTTCTGTCGGCCGCCACGGGAGGTCCCGACGCTGCAGAAGACGCCGGCGAGGGCGGGCCAGCGTGCCACCGACGCTAGGAAGGCTCCACGCACGCGTGTGAAGCTCCGGACAAGAGAGAGGGGCTGCGAGCATCGAGCCAAGCGCACTGTCTACGCGTGATAGAAACTGACAGACGAAAACGACACTGAAACTGAATTTTCTGAATTTTGAACAGCAACAGTGCCTGCAAGGTGTTCGACAGAATGAATTTACCCTCTGGTGATTTTTCCTTGAGCTGATTTTTGGTGGAGTGGCTTCTCATTGCTCAAATAGGTTGCCTGAATTTTGGTGGAATTTTTGGAGGAGTGTAGATATGAATTTCATCAAATTTGGCAAATCTGGTCCAAACTTGCAGAGACTGAATTTTGAAAAATTTGAAAAGAGGGGGAGTGGATCAAGATGGTTCTGGGTTGTGGGTACAAAGGACTATCCAGGAGAGTTGGTTTGAGGTCAAAACTCAAATGCAATAGGGTACTTGCTTTGAAAATCACTCAGGCTCCAAATAATTTTCAGAATTGATTTGAGAGGAAAAATAATTAGAATAAAATCCAAAACTTTCTTGGATTAGTTGGGACAGAGAACTTAGGTTGATCACAAAGAGGAGGGGAGGTTTTGGAGAAGTTTTACCACATGGGAAAAAATGCCAAGTCATGGGTGGTTCCAAGATATGAAAATCCCAAATTTTCATAGAGTTTCATTTTAAAAGAAAAAGATTAAACTCCCAAAAATAAATTTGAGAGGGAACCAACAGAGAAGAAGTTTCAAAAGATTCAAACACCATGTTTGAAAAAAAAAATCCTTGCCAAAGCAAAGGAAGTTTTTAAGAGGAAGGTTTTCTGAAAGAAAAATTTAAATGGCCTCTTTTCAAAGAAAACCACAAGGTTTTTGATAAAAACCAAATTAAATTTTTTTGGAGTGTCACACTTTTCCTACCAATCTATCCCCCTAGGGGCATGCGTAGTAGTACTTTGTTTCGAGGGCTAATAGACTTTTGCAATAAGTATATGAGTTCCTCAAAACAGCCACATACCTACCTATCATGGCAGTTCCATAGCCATTCCGAGATATATTGCCATGCAACTTCCATCATCATCATATACATGACTTGAGCATTTATTGTCATATTGCTTTGCATGATCGTAAGATAGCTAGCATGATGTTTTCATGGCTTGTCCGTTTTTTGATGTCATTGCTACTTTAGATCATTGCACATCCAGGTACACCGCCGGAGGCATTCATATAGAGTCATACTTTGTTCTAGACATCGGGTTGTAATATTGAGTTGTAAGTAAATAAAAGTGTGATGATCATCATTATTAGAGCATTGCCCCAGTGAGGAAAGGATGATAGAGACTATGATTCGCCCACAAGTCGAGATGAGACTCCGGACATAAAAAAATAAAAGAGGCCAAAGAAGCCCAAATAAAAAAAGAGGCCAAAGAAGCCCACCAAAAACAAAAAAACAAAAAAACAAAAAATGAGAGAAAAAGAGAGAAGGGGCAATGTTACTATTCTTTTACCACAGTTGTGCTTCAGAGTAGCACCATGTTCTTCATATAGAGAGTCTCTTGAGTTATCACTTCCATATACTAGTAGGAATTTTCATTATAGAACTTGGCTTGTATATTCTGATGATGGGCTTCCTCAAATGCCCGAGGTCTTCATGAGAAAGCAAGTTGGATGCACACCCACTTAGTTTCAAGTTGAGATTTCATATACTTATAGCTCTAGTGCATTCGTTGCATGGCAATCCCTGCTCCTCACATTGACATCAATTGATGGGCATCTCCATAGCCCGTTGATTAGCCGCATCGATGTGATACTTTCTCCTTTTTTGTCTTCTCCACACAACCTCCATCATCATATTCTACTCCACCTATAGTGCTATGTCCATGGCTTGCGCTCATGTATTGTGTGAGGGTTGAAAAGGCTGAAGCGCATTAAAAAGTATGAACCAATTGCTCGGCTTGTCATCGGGGTTGTGCATGATGAGAACATTTTATGTGATAGAAATGAAGCATGGCCAAACTATATGATTTTGTAGGGATGAGCTTTCTTTTGCTATGTTATTTTGAGAGCACATAATTGCTTCGTTAGTATGCTTGAATTATTATTGTCTTAATGTCAAATGATAGACTATTGCTTTTAATCACTCGTGTCTTAATATTCATGCCATGATTAGATACATGATCAAGATTATGCTAGGTAGCATTCCACATCAATTTTTTTATCATTTACCTACTTGAGGACGAGCAGGAATTATGCTTGGGGATGCTGATACGTCTCCGTCGTATCTATATTTTTTTATTGTTCCATGCCAATATTATACAACTTTCATATACTTTTGGCAACTTTTTATACTATTTTTGGGACTAACATTTTGATCCAGTGCCTAGTGCCAGTTCCTGTTTGTTGCATGTTTTTTGTTTTGCAGAAAATCCATATCAAACAGAGTCCAAACAGGATAAAAATAGACGGAGAATATTTTTGGAATATTTGTGAAATATGGGAAGAAGAATCAACGCGAGAAGGTGCCTGAGGGGGCCACAAGGCAGGGGGCGCGCCTGCCCCCCTGGGCGCGCCCCTGACCCTCGTGGGCCCCCCGTAAGGCGATTGCTGCTTTTTTCTGGCCGCAAGAAAGCTAATTTTTGGAGAAAAATCTGGGCGATGGTTTCAATCTAATCGGACTTACAGATCTCCGGATATATAAGAAAGGGTGAAAGGGCAGAATCCCAGAACGCAGAAATAGAGAGAGACAGAGAGACATATCCAATCTCAGAGGGGCTCTCGCCCCTCCCACGCCATGGAGACCATGGACCAAAGGGGAAACCCTTCTCCCATCTAGGGAGAAGGTCAAGGAAGAAGAAGAAGAAGGAGGAGGAGGAGGGGGGCTCTCTCCCCCTCGCTTTCGGTGACACCGGAGTGCCGCCGGGGCCATCATCGTCACCGCAATCTTCATCAACAACTTCACCGCCGTCATCACCAACTCTCCCCCCCTCTATGCAGCGGTGTAACCCCTCTTTTACCCGATCTAATCTCTACTTAAACATGGTGCTCAACGCCATATATTATTTCCCAATGATGTATGGCTATCCTATGATGTTTGAGTAGATACGTTTTGTCCTATGGGTTAACTGATGATCGTGATTGGTTTGAGTTGCATGTTTTATTATTGGTGCTTTCCTGTGGTGCTCTCCTGTCGTGCAAACGTGAGGGATCCCCTCTATAGGGTGTTGCAATACGTTCATGATTTGCTTATGGTGGGTGGCGTGAATGACAGAAGCACATACCCGAGGAAGTAGGTTGTTTGCATATGGGAGTAAATAGAACTTGATACTTTAATGCTATGGTTGGGTTTTACCTTAATGATCTTTTGTTGTTGCGGACTCTTGCTAGAGTTCCAATCATAAGTGCATATGATCCAAGTAGAGAAAGCATGTTAGCTTATGCCTCTCCCTCAAATAAAATTGCAATAATGATTACCAGTCTAGTTATCGATTGCCTAGGGACAAATAACTTTCTTGTGTGACAACAAGCTCTCTACTAAAACTAACTTAGTTATTTCTTTATCTAAACAGCCCCTACTTTTAATTACGCGCTCTTTATTATCTTGCAAACCTATCCAACAACACCTACAAAGCACTTCTAGTTTCATACTTGTTCTAGGTAAAGCGAACGTTAAGCGTGCGTAGAGTTGTATTGGTGGTCGATATAACTTGAGGGAATATTTGTTCTACCTTTAGCTGCTCGTTGGGTTCGACACTCTTACTTATCGAAAGAGGCTACAATTGATCCCCTATACTCGTGGGTTATCAGTGATAAGTGAAGGAAATATGCCATAGACGCAATAATGAAGTTTTTATTTATATTTCCTTGTGTCATGATAAATGTTTATTATTCATGTTAGAATTGTATTAACCGGAAACTTAGTACATGTGTGAATACATAGACAACAAAGTGTCCCTAGTATGCCTCTACTATACTAGCTCGTTAATCAAAGATGGTTAAGTTTCCTGACCATAGACATGTGTTGTCATTTTATAAACGGGATCACATCATTAGAGAATGATATGATGGACAAGACCCATCCGTTAGCTTAGCATAATGATCGTTTAGTTTTATTGTTATTGCTTTCTTCATGACTTATACATGTTCCTCTAACTATGAGATTATGCAACTCCCGAATACCGGAGGAACACCTTGTGTGCTATCAAACGTCACAACGTAACTGGGTGATTATAAAGATGCTCTACAGGTGTCTCTGATGGTTTTTGTTGAGTTGGCATAGATCAAGATTAGGATTTGTCACTCCGTGTATCGGAGAGGTATATCTAGGTCCTCTCGGTAATGTACATCACTATGAGCCTTGCAAGCAATGTGTCTAAAGAGTTAGCCACGGGATGATGCATTACGGAACGAGTAAAGAGAATTGTCGGAAACGAGATTGAACTAGGTATGATGATACCGACGATCGAATCTTAGGCAAGTAACATAGCGATGACAAAGGGAAGAACGTACGTTGTTATGCGGTTTGACCGATAAAGATCTTCGTCGAATATATAGGAGCCAATATGGGCATCCAGGTTCCGCTATTGGTTATTGACCGGAGATGTGTCTCGGTCATGTCTATATAGTTCTCGAAACCCGTAGGGTCCGCACGCTTAACGTTCGATGACGATTTGTACTATGAGTTATGTGTTTTGATGAACCGAAGTTTGTTCGGAGTCCCAAATGAGATCACGGACATGACGAGGAGTCTCGAAATGGTGAAGACATAAAGATTGATATATTTGAAGGTTATGTTTGGACACCGGAATGGTTTCGAAAAGGTTCGGGCATTTTCTGGAGTACCGAGGGGTTACCGG
>NC_041380.1:7355557-7365821 GCF_002162155.2 Triticum dicoccoides
CGCGCGCCCCCCTTTCCTTCTCTCCTTATCCTCCTTCCCTCCTTCTACTAGTGTGAATAGGAAGGGGGGGGGCGAATCCTACTTGGACCGGGAGTCCAAGTAGGACTCCCCCCCATGGCGCGCCCCTCCTTGGGCTGGCCACCTCTCCTCCCCCCTTTATATACGTGGGAGGGGGCACTCCAAAGGCACATCAAGCCTTCTCTTAGCCGTGTGCGGTGCCCCCCCTCCACAGCTACACACCTCGGTCATATAGTCGTAGTGCTTAGGCGAAGCCCTGTGCCGGTAACTTCATCATCACTGTCGCCACGCCGTCGTGCTAACGGAACTCTCCCTCATCCTCAACTGGATCAAGAGATCGAGGGACGTCATCGAGCTGAACGTGTGCTGAACGCAGAGGTGCATACGAGCAGTTAAAGGGGAAATTGCGGGATTTTTTCTTGAGGAGGTCACATCTGAAAGCGGAGAAATTGTATATACCAAATTGTACGTGTGTGTATGCATGGTCCTACGAGAAATTATATGATATATGTATGATTGTACAAGAGCTATATCATATATGCATAACGTGTACAGCATATAGTAGCGTGAAATATGTTTGAAATGAAAAAGAATTGAATGGAAAACACAAAATGAAAAGTAAAAATAAACCATAAACCCTAAAACCCTAAATTCTAAACCCCTAAACCCTTAGTCCCGGTTGTTGACACCAACCGTGAAAAAAGGTCCCCCACCCCTGCGCGCGCTCGCGGCCACATGGAGGGTCTTTAGTCCCTTTAGTCCCGATTTAGTTGTCCCGATTGGTGAACCGGGACTAAAGGTCGTTTCTCTAGCAGTGGTAGTGCATATAGAATTTTCTAAAAGTCAAACTTTATAAACACTGACCAAGTTTGTAGAGAAAAACACATACATCTAGAATGCCAAATACATGTCCTTAGATATATCACAGGACATACATTCATATTGTATATATTTGGTATTATAGATCTAAGTAGTTTTATTTATATACTTGGTCGAAGTTTGTAAAATTTGACCTATCGGGAAATCTATTTGAACTACATTATGCAGTGGAGGGAGTATAATAAAAGTCTACCATATGGTAGTGTCAAATTACCCTGTGTGTTGATTTTACTATACTCATATGCAGGGTTGTATGTGGACTCCCGCTTTTTGATGATATTTGAATTGTTTCCATGCATCAAATTTCGTAATGTTATGGTTGTCTGCATCCATGGATGCATAGGATTCAAGGTTTAACCTTCATTTTCACATAGGAAATGTGGGCTCCCGCTTGCATCTCTATGGCTGTCTAAGTCACATGCAGTCATATGCAATCGTGTGTTATGCCTCAGAAGACTTTAGCCTCATGATCTCCTCGATTGATTTGCATCCTCTGCCCCTTCGGTCAAGCATGTGCGCCTGTGAATACTTCTGCGGGGACATGTACATCCCAGCTAGGCATGCATAACCCTCCCTCGAGAAGCACATGCATGTTGTGGAATCCGTATCGGTCGCTCCTGAGCTGGCCCAGGTGAGCGAGGCATGCATAACGAGTCGGGTGGTGGACATTTTCAACAATTGAGATCCTCCTTCGCTGTTGTATCTCGTCATTTTGGAATTATGGTTTTGCAGGAAATCAAGATCAAAATGGTACTATCCTGTTAATGTATACTCCTATGAACACGTGTCTTAGATTTAGAGATTCTCTTGGAGATGCTCTTAGGAACAATATATATATTCTGATGGTGCTGCAGTACACTATCCGTACTTGGTTGTGTATATTAATGTCCAATATAACAACGTACATAACAATAAATGCACTTAACAATAAAACATGAAATGAAATAAAGATACTGCATGATTTTACATGCTTACTGAAAACAAGAGTTAATTTAGACACAGGTTTGGAAATAGAGGCTCCCATAAAGAGAAATAAAGGAGAAAAGTTCAGGAATATATTAAAGCGGGATAGGCTTGGCGAACAACTTCTCGATCATCCCTTCACTGCCCTTGTTGTATGTGTAACCGTCTCCCCCGTCATGGAACAAGACTGACATGCTTGTAGTAAGGTTGATGACACAGTTTACAAATGGAAGCAGCGTAGTACAAACAAACCGTTCACGGTTGATAGTTTTCCATGCATCTTCAACCAGACCATCGAGCACGGTGATAGCCACCTCACTTGTAACATGGTGCTCATTAATGTAGCATTCCAGAGAGCTTGGCACATCCATTTTGTTCTTTCCACGCTGCACACCAGGCACTTAATTAGCCAAAGTAGACATCATCTCATGCAGATTAATGGACTAGTTATTTTTTAGGCATACAAATATTTAATTTAATAATATTTATTGTGCTTCAATACTTTTATATATTACATGGAATAACAACATTTGACTTTGCACCTTTTTTTGCTATGGTTGTATCATGGTCTCGTTTTTTTATTTACGAAGTTTTAAATCGTACCTCTAAATTTGATTCCCATATATTAACTTTCTTGCCTGGAAAAGGCTTAGTAGCATTATCTACTATTTACAATGTACATAATTGAATTATTGAAGCTAAGTTGCATGGCGTACTTTTGTTAATCAAAATTAGATGCCTTTTTTGAAACTTAACCATGCATGTGTTCCATATTTCTTTCTTCTGATGCCCGTTAGCCAATGTGTGTGTGCACTGCATGTACTTTTCCTTCTTATGTTTTTTTCCTTTAACGTGACCCCATAAAGGACAATTATTTGAATCAAATAATTAATAGTCACATATCTTATATATAATTAACACCTCATTGATGTGTCCTTCATGGTTTCATTTTGCTTTCTTTTTGTTGAACTCTCTTTTCTTTTAAGTGACTTTTGAAGGATAAACTACAACCACTCTTTTAATTACTTTCAATCCTAACCATAGAATACCACAGATTTGCATGTGTTACATAAATCGGATGTCTAGGATAACTAAAATAACGTGGATTAATATGGTGGCTCAAAGGGAGTCTCAAATTAGTATACATAAAGATGGCACATAGTGGTGATTAGTGTTTATATTGAACACATATATATACCTTAAATGCAGCCAAGTCATCCATGAAACGTGTCACCTTGCCGCAGGCCATCACAACATCAGTACAACCAATTGCCCACTCAAATGCTTCATTGTTTGCTTCAACATCCATACCAACAAGTAAACCGACACTTAGCATTGTACTACCAGAGGTGATGACTGACACATTGACTTGTTCTTGAAATCTTGGCATGTAATTGCGATGAAACCATTCAGCTTCTTGGAGATAATAGCTACTTAATGTTTGGAACTGCAGGAGAGAGGAAAAGTATAATGGACACAATTATGAACTGAATTAGCATTGAGTAAAGGGTACATAATGCATGCGCATATTAAAAATGAGCTGACGATACCCCTTTCCTACAATAAGTCATTCGATACTTGTCATCTTGTTTCAGTTCATCCTCAATCTCTTTGAAGGTATCCATCACCCTGGCATAATACTTCTTCAAGTAATCTGGCAAAAGTGGAATCGCACCCATGTCCCACCTACATTGCCAGTTATTTAGTTTTCGTATGGGAGATAATTAGCTACATTTGAATGAAAATTTTTTCGAAAATGTGGATTAATAATTGGATTCCCACCTTTGTATGGCTACATTGAGCTTTTGACTGTCTTCCAATGTAGCATATGTATCGTAAGTGTCATCTAACAAGGATGCTAGAAGCACCAATTTGGCAAGAATTATTCGTGCTGGCGCATAGTTTTGCTCATAGTACACTATAAAGGACCAAAGGTAGCATTCAACTATACGATCTCGGGCGTAGCTTAGTCCCACTTCTTCATATAAACCATTGCCCCACCTGAATTAAACATTGAATAAGGTTAATTAATTCTATCTCTTTTTACGATGTACCGTAAAATATATATGGTTAGATGGACTAGAGATATATATCCATATCATGTTTTCTCAAGGCCCGAGTTGGACATGAAAACAGGTAAATATATTGTCGGACCAGGAATGTGGAGCGAATCAAATAAGGATATAACCTTGGCAACAAATAATTACCTAGATATTGTTCAGGAGTAGATAGTTTATTAGGACGTTACCATACAAAATATTTAAAATGGATTTAAAGTATCTATTAACTTGCAAACTGAGCAAAACTCGTCAATTTGATCCTACCAAGAAAAAAAGAAAAACAAGACATATCTTGTTTTCCTGTGTACATGTACCAATGCATACCAACCCATGAATGTTGCACCCCATCCATGTTCTACCTGGTCTACTCCATCAAATATACTTGTTTTTTTCTTTTCCTTCTCTTTCCTCTTTCAGATGTTTCTTTGTTTCATATCTTCCTTATCAAATGATACTCTTCTACCATATGTGGTTATCTTATTCTAAGGGTGTATATAGAACATGTTACAATTTATTAAACATTAAATATTAGCATCTAAAACTCCAACTTTCAATTCGACATCTGCATTATAACTCAGCATATCTCAATTCTCCAACTACTAGATTATAATTCAATGAACACCGACTATTAGATGGTAAGTCGTCATTTTTCAACTCTATAGCTACGGAATTATGACTCAAAGAACAGAAACTTACCACATTATTTCACCAAACGTCAACTATTAAGTAGTATGCAACCCCACCTTTTAACTCTATATCTACCGGGTTACAGCTAACAGGGGATCGACTAAATTTACCATATAACTCACTAAAAACAAAATTCCTACTGATAACCAGTGAACAACACATTTCAAACTCTATAGTATCTATACAATGCACCGCTCAAGAAGCTTGTAGTAAGAAGTAGATAGTTTTCCATCAATGTTTTGCATGGAAGATCTTGGCATAGACACAAACAAAAAAGTGGGGACTATTAAAGGAACATATCCCTTTACTCAACAACACATGCCCAAAAGTTCTGGACACATAGGTACAAAGAATGGGACACTTTTGAAATAGAAAATTAGTATTAGAAAGAACGGGGGAAAGAGAAATTCACAAGAAAGCTAAAGGAGACCTACAAGGGAAAGAAAAATACTAATCCTACAAGGCATGCAACGAAAATAAAAGCATTTTTATTATGTTCTAATTTCTCAAAAATGATGTTTCTTTATACTTGTGATGTTTAGGATTAAACTCGAGGGAGTGCACATAACATAAGCCCGGAGATACTTAATTGAGACATAAATCACTAAGGTCAAGATAATGAGTATCAGTAAGGCTTTATTTGGACGACAAGAATCAAATGTAAAAGTATGGGAATTAGTTACCATGTCTTGTGGATTCAATGCGTTAGAAATGTTCCTGTTTGTATACCCGCATAACTCAACATGGGGCTTGAGCTTATATATCTATAGTCCACCAAAACATATGAAGACAAGAATTTTATTTGTTCCAAATGAGACGACTAATTGATCTAATAGCATCGTGAGAAAATTGTTGAATACCCAAAAAATCACTCTGAGTTAGTATGTCAAAGGCAGCATACCGAGAAAATGCCTTGAGCTCTGTCTGGTGAGCCAGCTGCAAAAGGTTATAATCCAACTTTGCAAGCTCTAATATGGAGGGATTGCATTCCTGCTCCATTTTGTACTCTGCAATATATTGCAGTGCCTCATATCTCTTCAATGTCCTTGGCAGTGGTATCTGAAGGAACCGCCTGACTTGTTCAGCTAATGGGGACGCAAGGTCATTTACCATTGCCTGAAGGTGATGCCTTGAAAACAACATAGCGCTTTCTAGCTCGACCTCTCCAGGAATGAGAAGGTAAGATGCATTATACAAGCTCAGCAAACCCCGAGGGTCACTCATTATCTCATCGTTGAAGGTCCCATCTGCCTCTTTGAACTTGTCAAATTCATCTGTTTCAAAGAATACAAATTATCCATCTGTCAATCCAAAAGTACAGCCTCATACATCTACTTTGCAAACTCCAGAATCCTCTTGTTAAAAATAAAGAATGTCTGTAGTAATTTTGGTAGTGGATGTTCAGCTTACACTCTGCATACCTGGAGAAACCCACAGTCCATGCTGCCTAAGCAGACGAAATCGGAGAGCAACATCGTGGAGGCTAGAGCTATCGAGTTCAGCACCGTGTATGTTGCTTAATGCAGTGGCGATATGTCCCTCAAAGTGATGGTCTATGCTCAGATGTTCAAGTGTATCTACTAGCTTCATTGTTCCAACCACACTATCGCTGCAAAACTTGAACAGTTCACTGGTTACCCTCTTTAATTGATCGACCCTCTCTCTCAACCGTTCCTCCGACTGCAATAACCAAAACCACGTATATTATGTTTAGTTAGAAAAAGATTTTGATGCTTATTGGTGTGGCATGACTAAAAAGAGTTCATCTCAGGCCTCTGCATTCGAGATGGCTCAGGTCAAACTTCTTATAGACTAAAAAGCAAAGCGACTGCAGGAACAGTCACTAAGAAGAAATACCTCTGCATCTCGTTGGCAATTAAAAAAAAGTGATGAGAATAAAGACACTCTGTTATCTCGTTCATCGGAGACTAGTTAATGTTATGTTATGAAGAGATGTTAATCTGAGAACTGGATTGATGGATAGATGCTGTTTCTTGGAGAATATTTTACATGTCTTTCCACTACATACAATTCTTAAACCGATGCAAGGGAGAGCTGTCAAAATATGTAGTAAAGCTTGACAAAATTAAACTAGAGATGTCAAGGTGATTAGCAAGACAATATATAACTATGTTCACAGGTGCAACTTGAGCAGTCCAATCACTTAAGTGATTCTCATTCTTTCTGAAAATATATTAAATGCATTTTTCTGAAGTGGAAGGTAAACCCCCCGCATCTGCATCGAATGGTGCACACAGTCATCTATTATTGCATAGTTACATCATCCAAGTATGTCATAAAAAAGAATAAAAATATAAAAGGCTAGCACAACCAGATGGTAATAAGATTACATGACACCCTCATGCCTATTAAAATGCATATGTACACTTGTTACAGCAGAAGTAGTAAGAAATACAATATAAATCTGAATGAACATGCCTGCAGTGGTTCCGGAGTATAGTTGATAAAAAAGTCACCCCATATTGTAGGTTCGAAAGGTGGTGCCATCTTAGCAGCAGGTGGGTTACTAGACGCCATGTCTATGCGCATGTGAACTCTTCTCGAGTAGAATGGCAAATTAGGCGGCCTTATATAGAGACCAAATAAACTGTAGCTACAAAATATAAATGTTTTACCCTGCAATATTTTTAAAAAAATGTAAAGCTACTGTAGCTATATAGAGACTAAAGCAACTGTAGTTTTCTCAATCACTAACATAGGACAGTTTCTGGCTCAGAAAAGACAAAAGGACATGTTTTGCACATTCCGGTGTTCCCTTGATCCTAATGGTTGAGCCGTAGAGAACGGAGCAGCACCTGACAAAATCCGGGTGGCCCCATTTCAAAAACAGATTTAAAAAAACGGAGATAATAAAGAGAATCTTGACTCTTCTCATTGACTGAGACAGCTAGGAAATAGCAAAATCAAAATAATTGGGGCAGCTTTATGTTGACTCTTCTCATTGACTGAATCCGGATGGCTACTTCAACGCTAGACCCCAAACGGACATCCGCCTTATCTGGATTTCATCTGTTTGGGTCGAAAAAAAGGACGGCTATGTTAGATTTTCGACATCCATCTACTGGTGCAACCAACCGGCCGGCTTGGACTAAAAAAATTTGAAAAAAAAACCGGCCTCACATTTAAAAAACATACAATAAACTTAACTAAAACTCAAATAAACTTAAAATAGTCCACAAAAGTCCTCGACGCACATTTAAACTTAACTTAAAATTAATAACATAAACAAATGATAGATTTGCCGCAGCCGTCGTCCTGGTTCTCGTTGTCAATGGTGGGGTCGATGTACGACGATTGCTGCCATAGGTGGGCTATCAGCCCCTACGGCAGCTGCTAGGCCGGAGACGCGAGTACCACCTCTGACCGTGGCGGGGATGGTGGCCACGTGTCGGCGCCCATCCACACGGGTGGCACGGACATGTACTCAGGAGTGCACAACACCGTGTCCGAATGCGTAAAGGACTGCCCCACCAATGCCGCGAAGGGTGGCTCCTTGGTGGCCTCCCCCTTCACCTCCTCCATGGCCTCCTGTTTAACTTGCAGCTCTGAGATGGCGATGTCACCAGCGGTGGAGAGGGCCATCATCTTGTCGAGACCCTTCCATTTTGCGCGGTCGTGCTCCCGGACGGAGTCCTCGAGCACTCGCCTCAGAAGCTCACTGGAAATTAAGACGAGCCATGGAAATTAAGATGCTACAGCCGTGCTCCACAAACGCGCCTTATGTATCCGGGCGGTCGGCCCGGTCACAAAAATGTGACTCGGCCGGGCTCCTTAAACCAGCTCTATACACCTGAACTAACCTGACACCCCTGGTATCCAGCTCATATATGGGGCCAATAAGAGAAGGCTCGGAGCCGTCTGGGCATGTCCATGACATAAGACTGGCGGGCATGACGCACACGAACACAACATGTCTGAAAAGAATGGTCCTAAGGGAACGCCGCTCTAGCACGCTGTCCAAGGGGCCAAATCCGGCTATTTAAGAGGGACGGTGGCACCCAACCCTAGCTGCACTCATATTTCCCTTCCCTCTGTACCACCACTTACTATCAACTCGCAGCTGGGAACTCGCCATCCGCCTATAGCCATGGCCCGACAACGGATCACCACTTAAGCAATGCTCACCCCGGAGCGTTGGTTAGAGCTCCTTGAGGATATTCGGGACCGGCAGAAGATCGGATTGCAGCCGGCCTGCTTTTGGACTCGCCGGAGCAGAAGGAGGTACTTGGTTGCATGTGTTGCATGTGTTGTATGGATTATGTACATAGTACCAACTAGTTTTTGTGTTGCATGCGTTGTATGGATTTGAGGTACTTGGTTGCACAAAAGACATCCGTCTTCGTAGCTTTGAGAAGAAAGAAATGCGATCTTGCCTCCTGCCACCAGGGCGCCTTCGTCCGCCGCCGTCCTCCGGCGGCTCCCCTCCGCTGACGACCTCGGTTGTCGGTGGTGGGGGGTTGCCAGATCCATGCGTGTGGATTGTTTTAGGAATTAGTTTCTTAGGATTTTGGGTTGTTCATCGTCATGGCTTCGGCGGAGGCAATGGCGATGCCGACTAAATCTTCAGATCCTTCCGCAACAAGGTGATCCTCTTTTGGGGTGGATTTGGAAACCAGACTGTTCAAGCAAGGATGGTGCGGCGGCAGCGGTATCCTCGTTGTGGACTTGTGTCCTCGGGCTCCGCCGTTGCAATGACGTTTGGTCCAGTGCCGGCGTGGAGCTTGGGAGGTAGTTCAGGAGCGGATGCAGATTGTGGTCTGCATCGACGGCATCTGGAAGAAAGTGGGCCTGGGTTCGTGGTTCGTGGCAGGCATGTATGGTTTCCTCTTCCAATGTCTTAGTTGGGTGGTGGTGCCAGATATGGAGTTCGATGGCGTGTTCGGGGTGTTGCCCCGATCTGATTCCTTCAACGGCAATGGCTTCGCCTTTATTGGCGAGCCACCTTCGTGATCCACAAAGTTGCATATCAGTGATGGAGCCGCGTCGAATTCGGGTGTGGAGATGATCCGTCATTTTCTCTTTTGGTGGCTGCTATGATGATGCCAGAGGCAGGTGACGGACGTTGGGGTCAAGCTCAGAGGATTCTTCAGTCTTGTTTGTAATTTTATTTCTTGACTGGTGTTCTTGTATGCAAAGGCTAGCATTCTGCTATCTTTTCAGTTTTGTCAGGTCGGTATGTACGTGGCTTGTACTATGATCCTTATGATATAAACGAGACATGTATTACCATGCAAAAAGAATTACTTGGTTGCACCCGACGAAAAATGAGGATGACCGGGCCCTCTCAGTGAACATGCCTGGACGCGTCCGTAAACATATGGACGGAATTTTCTATATACGGCTGTAGATGCTCTAAGTGCTACCACAACAATCATTGCTTACCTTCAATCACATTCATTCGCACTACTCCTGTGTGAAACGAATCGAGCCGCATGTGTGTGCAGCCAAGTTAAGTATAGCAATATATCCTCACCCCCCTGCACACCAGCCACTGGTTAGAGATCTCTAGTGTATGGCGGTTAGACTTCTCCTTGCATCTCTGGTGGCAACCTTTGCGATGCTGATAACCGGTCCTTGGCTGGCGTGAAATCTTGGTACGGCTGTTGGATGAGTAACCAGTGGTTGTTAGGTTTCAA